>NC_133770.1:203617743-203787800 GCF_003597395.2 Chelonoidis abingdonii
ACACTAAGGTAGGAGATCAATACTAAGATTAAGCACAACTCTCCGCCCTACGTGAATTAGCGTAGCTGAAGTCGAATATCTCAGATCGATTTACCTCTCGTCTTCACGGCGGGTGGGATCGATGTCCGCGGCTCCCCCTGTCACTCTGCTTACTGACGCTCACCCCTGTGGAATTCCGGAGTGTCAACAGGGTGAGCGCGTGTCGGATCGACTTATATCGCGTCTAGATGAGACGCCGATATATTGATCCTGAGAAATTGATCACTACCCGCCGACTTATGCAGGTTAGTCTAGACGTACCCTAGAGGTGCCACCCTTAAAAAGAAAAGGTGCAATAGAAGCGAATAGCAAGCCAGGTCCGAGGCTGAAATTTATCACGACTGCCAGATTCAACGGTGATCAAATCACCAAAAGCCTAGAAAGCCGCAGCATGACACAGCTTAAGGAGCGTATAACTCTGGATCAGGACTAAAGCTACAAGGGTAAGTGGGTTAGAGATGGAAAGCTCATTGCGAAGAAGAAAGGGAGACCAGGGGTAACATGCTGCTGCCAATTTCATAGAAGGGGCGGCATCGGTGCAGGCCCCGAGCAGAGACCGCAGCTTGTCCTTGTTGTGCCGGCGTTTCCTAGCCGCCACAAGCATACGAACCAAGCTGCAAATCAAGCTGACCCTGAAACTCAAGTGGTAACTACTGCACAGCTGCATGAACATCTGCATGGATGTGTTGTGTCGTGATGTGTGTGTGTGTAGCTATTAGGGTCATATGTGTGAATATAAGTGGATTAACAATAATTATGGCTCATAATAGTCAAATTTGTATCTCCCGAGTAAATGTGGCATCTTCTGTCTTGCCCCCTTGAAAAGAGGCTGTTGTAGTTTATGTCTGCCCACACCAAATATTCCGCAAGATGTTGTAGAGACACCAATTATGAACACAACAGCCAGTCGCTACAGTCACGAAGTTTTGGAAAAAGGCTTAGCAAGTTCCCTAACCCCACCCACTGGGACCAGTTGGCAAAAAAGAGGTAAGAAGATGTGAGTACACTCTAGCGAGCTTCCCCGTCCATGTGAGCAGGACCCCTATTAGTGCCAGGCAAACTGACCCGAAACGGCAGAACAGCTCCCAGGGGATGTCCCTGCCCTAAAAGCTTACAGTATAGGAGAATATACCAGCAATGGACTTGCTCCATTGAACTGAGGGGCTCCGACTGCACCCGGTCGTTCTCCAGGGTTAAGCAGCCTGTTTCTCATTAGACATCACCCTGTTCTCCAGGCGATTCTGACATGTCCTAGCAAAAGGAGACGAAGACAGATGGGTAGGTGTAAGGAAGACACATGTAGTGTGTGTAGTATTCACTACCCGTATGCGAGTTCATCTGAGCTTCTCTGTATTTATTACGTGTAGAAGAGAGCCTTTTCTTGACACAACTTTCTGGAATGATAATATTCTTATCATTGTCCTGGGTATTCTAGGGACTGCGCTCACACGGCGTTCATTACCTGGTTTGGTTCCCCAAAATTGTGCAGAGTGCAGTAAAGAAATAGAGGTCTCAGACACAGTCCTGTTGCCCAGTGCGCGGAACAGCTGAAGTGATATCAGCGAATGGTCTTGTTAACATTTTGTTCCTGGTTTGTATAAGCTTCCAGCTCACAGATTCATAGATGACGTCACAGGCGATCATAGATTTAAGGCCACGGCAAGAAAAGGCCATAAGGAGTCTGCTTTAGTCTGCTCGTCTCGCTGCCGGGCATATATACAAGCCCCAGCCCAAACAAACTCAATCCCATGGATTCTGCGACATCTAGCCCAATGGCTTGTGTAGGTGAACTTAGAAGCATATTCTGAAGGGGAGAGAAATGGAGGCTGAAATAGTCAGGAACTATGCGAAGAACCTGGTAGAGAATCTCAGTTGCGCACCACAATGGAATGGCCTGAAAGCCCAAAATGGGTCCCTTTTATTAATTGGATTGGGAAGATCCAAAGTCTTTACTGGAATTCAAACCCAACCCTTTGAATACAACACAACCCCCAAAACCCCCTAAAAGCCAACACACACACCCACACCAACCCCACAGGTCAGAAGACAGGATCCTCCACACCGCAGCAACCATTTGCGTGTATGGGGAATTCTAATGCCCAAGCCCCTTTTAGCTTGTGAAGCTGCTAATGTTGTATAGAGGGAGTTCTGTTTGCGCGTGTCAAATGGGTACAAGAACTGGGATTTTCAAAGTTCAATCGTCATTAAGGCTAAGATTATTGTCATGGCTAATTTAGTTAAAACAAGCATTTAGGGGACTAGTTCGTGACTTTTACCTTAACATCCTGACAAATGGATGGCGCTTAGCTTGGGGTCTCCACACTGCATGAAGCAGGCTAGGCAGCTGGGAGACAATGCGTTGGCACCCTTTTTTATAGTGGGGTGCTGAGAAAGCCACAAAACTATCCCCAAACATATTTATTATGCCAGAGCCGAGCGCAGGAGCAGAGCCATGTCTCCCCAGGAGGGGAGTGAGGACATAGAGAAGGAGTAAGGGCCAGAGACAGGCTACCGGAGAGGGCCCGCGTGGGTGGCGTTGGTGGCGGTAGCTAGCGGAAAGAGCTGGGTTGGACCTGGCAGGTTGGAGACCATGCATGTGCCTGCTGGGAGCAGGCCAGTAGCTGTCGACACCATGCTGCCACAGCCTGGCAGCCGGACCTGCATAAAATCTGGGGGTGTGCAGCACCGCCCATATCCTATCTTCCCGCACATATGTGCGGGGGCCACTTGGGAGCTACAAGGAGATCCCCTACATGGCCACCTGCAGCTGGGACAGAGAAGCTAGAACAGGAGGGAAGTACCCCACAAGCTCCCAGCCACCATGGGCTGACGTTCTACGGAACGTACCCGAGAAAGTCACAGACAATTCAACCCTGTGACTCGAATTGACCGCCTCTATGAAAGAATCAGCCTGTGAGATGCCTAAGGGATCCCATTGAATGTGAGTGGGAAGCTTAGAGATGCCAACATCCCTTGGGTGCTTTGACAAAAGTTCAACCATCACAAAGGTTTAAAGTAGAAAACTTGAAAAATCCGATATGAATACCTCCATAGATATAAAATAGTATAGGATGGTGGTATGGGGAAGGGGACGAGGAGATAGGGATGGGAGTGTGGCATAGTACAACTTATGGGGGACAGATAGATTAGATGGGCTGTGTGTGAGTGACTAGTAGGACAGATTAGACAGGCTATGAGTTCTCGAGCTCGATAGATAGAATGTGGGGGGACAGGAATGGACAGAGTGTGTGACGAGAAAATAAAGAAACTGTGAGGACAAGGATGGGCGTGTGGGGACGGATTGGAAGAGTATGGGCTGGCTGTGCGTTGGAGACAGATGGACAGATGGAGGTATATCCCGGGGACAGGGATGGGGTTGTGCCGCGCGGGGACAGATGGAAACAGATGGTGATGTGTAGGGACCGATGGACAGGATGGGAGTGATATGGGCGCACAGAACATGGAGTGAGGGGGACAGAAATGAAGAGAAATTGGGGTTGTGATGTGGGCACGGATGGGTGTGGGGGGACAGAATGGTGTGTGGGACAGATGGACAGATGAGTGTCCGTTGGTAGATAGGGGACAGACGGGGTGGGGGTGAACAAAGGGGACAGATAATTGGACAGAACCGAATGGAGCAAGCTCAGCATGTGTGGGGACAGGACAGAAGATGGACAGTATGACAGGTGTGGTGGGCACAGAATGGGTTTGTATGGGGACAGACAGGACAGAATGTTGTGTGAGACAGGGAGGGACAAGAAAGTGAGTGGGTGTGATAAATGAGTAGGTGGACAGAGGTGCAAAAGATAGTGATGGCGTGGTTCCTAGGGTATAGAGCAGAAGACGACATGACAGAACATCTCACCTATTACATCTCAGGTTCACTCCCACAAACGTGCGATACTCCGTCCCAGCGATCATGAGCCAGGCCTTATTTAAATCACACAAGTAAAATGCCGGTTGTCTGGTCAGGCTGAATTTTATGCTGAAGAATGATCTAAACAATACACGATTCCTCTCTCATACACCCTGATTTCACGATCTATGCACCGGGGGTGAGGTTTTGTCCATGTCAGTCCATTATGTTGTAGCCGACTTGCAGGCAGATAAATACGGAGTATGCAGGGCCAAAGAAGCAGAGATGGCAGAAATGAAGTGAACATTCGTGTGTTCTGGCTGGCTGCAGCGATGTAACGAGGGTGCTGCTGTCGGTGAAGTTTGAAACTCAGACATATCTGGAGGAGGAGACAACACACCAGGCCGGAAGGCATAAATTAAGTTAACTAGTGCATCTATATTAGCTCCTCCAAGTCTCTCTCCTGTGTGATGACTGTGGCTAATAGGGATCATCCCGAGGGTAGACTACTGAATGGCGCAAATGACAGTCCTGGCAACGAGGTGACTGGCAACACGCTCACCGGGATGCAGAACGTAAGGTTGGACATGAATTGCGGTTAAGTAAGAATAACAATGGTGTGCATGTGCAAACTGCACAGCTTCTGCTTTCTGCTGTAGACACAAGCGCAAGCCCCAGTTTTGCGCACGAAAGTGAGCATCAGGCAGTGCGGGGCATGCTCCCCGCCAATAAAGCTTAGTAACAGCGCCAATTCACCTGGAAGCCTTAGTGGGGCGGCTTAAACGCTACGCAAGTCAGATGGTGTCCACAAGGGTTGCTCACAAGACCACGATGAATCACTGCCCACAACCACACATACTGCTGCTATTCACTGGCACCCTCGTGAACCAGTACAGAAGTGTTTCAGATGAAGTGGGAAAACATTTTTTGACCTCGAGTTACTGTATTATTAAAGTCCAGCCATTACATTCTATGAAGTAGACGAAGAAAATTATATTTGTGGCAAAATGCCGGTACTTGTTCTCTGGGCTCGGCTTTCTCTTCTCTGGGTAGGTTCAGGCGATATTGCTGTGCCTCTGAACCATTCTTAATACCTCCCTAGTGTCCTTGGAGAGGGATGGAGAGGGAGGGACCTGGGCCCCGCTCTACTACCAGGTCCCAACCCAGGGCCCTGGGGTTGCTGCCATGCCCACCGCATTGAACTCCCCCGACGGTTCTTCCCCTGGGTTACTTCCCTCTCATACCGTCAGCTTGTGAAGGGCTTCTCGCCTCTCTTCTATACAAGCCTGGTGCCCCTTACCTAGGGTTTCTGTTGGGTTCCCAATCCACCGCAGCACTCCTCCAAACCTTCATTCTCTCTGGACAAACTCTTCTCTTCTGCAATCTGCACTCTGCTCCCAATCCAACCTTCTCCCTTCAACTACCAACCCCCTGTCTGACTAAGCAGGGTTATATCCCATGACTGGAGTCAGGTGCTCTAACTGAAGTCAGGTGCTCTAACTGGAGTCAGGTGCTCTAATTGGCCACAGCATCGTTCTAGTTAATCTAAAGCAAACCTTCCTCCCTTGGCAGGGAATAAGGCCCCCTGCTAACACTCTTATGCTGCCCTCTGCCATGCTGTATCACATATCCCCCTCCCGCTCAACACCAAGGGGTGGGCTACTCGGGACAGAGGCAGTGTTGGCGTGAGGGCCATCAGCGTTGCCGTGTTGGCTTCCAGCCCTATGCTGGACCCGAAAATGGAAAGGTTGCAAAGAGAGGAACCACTCGTCACTCTGGCGTTCTTTCCTTGTTCCTATGCATCCACTGGAGCGGGGCGTGATCAGTCACAAGGGGTAAACCGCCGCCCCAGGAGATAGTAGCGGAGAGTCTCCATAGCCATTTTATCGCCAGACATGAAGAAACCGCTAGTCAAGTGGTTCACCACAACCCCAGGGCCCCTGGGTTGGGACCTGGAGTAGAGGGCGGGCCCAGGTCCCTCCCTCTCCACTCCCCTCCTCCAAGGACACTAGGGGAGTGATTAAGAATTGGTTCAGAGGCAAGCAATATCGCCCTGAACCTACCCAGAGAAGAGAAAGCACGAGACCCAGAGAACAATACCGGCAATTTTCCACAATAGATAGATATGACGTTGCACTCTATATGATTTTATGAATACTGATGAGGTGAACATAATGTAACTGGGATATGCTTCATGCAAAAAGTCTCTTCTAAGGTATCATTACAAAGTTTATAATCTACTGAGTGTGGTCATCCTGTATGTATAAATGTATCACCCTTGTATCTGAAACTAGAAATATGAAATATAATTCTGAGGGCCTAGTGTAATTATGCAAAGTATAGGCCATTAGTGGTGGTTTGGAATCTTGATGGCTTCCATTAACCAGGACAATTGACTGCAGATGACTCTGTTTTACTTGTAAGTCTTCCTGTATATGTGTGTGCTGGCAAGTGGGTAATGAAGTCTTACAGTGACATGTGATCATGTCACCTGAACTGGAATCCATCTTTAGCCTGGTGCTTTTCTATTGAGAAGGAGGGTGGGAATCCAGAGAGGACAAAGGATTCCCGCCTTATGCAAAAGATATATAAGTGGGCGGAATAGAACAAAAGAGTCTGCACTCATGAAAAATCCCGTAACTATCACTTGAGCTGGACCAAGGACTATACCAGGGGAAGGGATTGCGCCCAGACTAGGAAGGCATCCAGTCTATGGTAGAAGCTTACTGAAACATCTCTGAGGGTGAGATTTTATCTGTTTTCAGTTTTCTTACTGTATTAGGTTTAGAGTTGCGTGTTTTATTTTATCGTGTTTAGTAATTCACTTTGTTTTGTCTGCTATTACTTGGAACCACTTAAATCCTACTTTCTGTATTTAATAAAATAACTTTTTACTTATTAATTAACCCAGACTATGTATTAATACCTGTGCTTATCTCTCTATCAGTATTATAGAGGGCGAACAATTTATGAGTTTACCCTGTATAAGCTTCATACATGGTAAAACGGATGTATTTGGGGTTTGGACCCCATTGGGAGTTGGGCATCTGAAAGTTAAAGACAGAAACACTTCTTCAGTTGCTTTCAGTTAAGTCAGCAGCTTTGAGACATGTGGTTCAGACCCTGGGTCTGTGTTGGAGCAGACTAGTCTGTCTTGAGCCAGACATGGTGCTGGAGTCCCAAGCTGGCAGAGAAAGGAGGGGCAGAAGTAGTCTTAGGACATCAGTTGGCAGCCCCAAAGGGGTTTCTGTGATCCAACCCATCACTACATATATATACCAACTGAAAATAGTCAAAACCACATAGGAAGGTAAGGGAGGGTTCCTGACTACTGTAAACAGTCAGGTGGAGGCACCACCAGTTAGTGGCTAAGAACCCTGGCCCTTGAAACCTGTTGCATCCAAAGCAGAGGGACACCAGGCAAAGGCTCCTGTTGATGATTAAAATAAAACCCTAATGTCTAATTTAAGATTGTCTACCTGGGCCACAGAATAAATCAAAATCTCTCATTGACTTAAATGAAAAGTGCAGTCAAAATCAGCCTCTAATCAGAACTGGCTTCTTGGGCTAAGGAAGAGGGAGAATCCATCCTCTTCTCTCCTGACATCCCCAGAACTGAAATTTGATAGAAGTAGACAGTCCTTTTATCTGGCCTATTGGGCACTGATTGGCCTCTGCCTAGTCCCAGGCCTTCTAGCAGCCGAAGGGCTATGTCTGTCTCATTACACCAACAGCTGGCCCGGAACGCCTTACAGGCAACCCCACAGGTCCAAACTCGCTGCCCTTCTTTTCTTAATGGTCCACTTCGTAGGGCATGATGCATTAATGCAGCATGGTCTCCATTCTGGGGCGGGGGGGAGACAGTGAATGCCTGATACACCCTGTCAGAATGAGATTCAGAATGAACCTGTGTTCCACAATCAACTTTACTACCCACTTGTAGGGTATATATTTATTACTTTGTCTCGCCCTTGAACATGCAAATTACTGCTACATCTCTGTCGAAGAGGTGTTGCTTCTATTCCTAGTTTTATCTCCATGAATATCTTCTGTGGTGCTCATTCCTTGCATAGTATTATTGGAAATTTTATTGCTGTGTCAGAAATGTTTGTTTGGGGGATGCTTCCAGAAATAATGTTTCAATGTCATAGATTAAACCATCAGTTTAAAATAGGGGGGAGGGGTCAGAATCTAGGTGTCCCCACCCTTCATTTTCTTGCAATACATGGATTATTGTAGTGAAGAAGGAGCAACTGCATTCAAGAACACCCAACAAATGTTTGTGTGAATAGTTACTATAAGAGTCAGGAAGTTGAAAGAAAACTTTGCACTGCTTAAAGAGTTATTTAGTCATAGTGGGCCAAAATTCCATCTCTCCAGTTTAATAAACTGGTTCACTTTTAACTAAGCAATAAGATATGGCAGAACATAAACTGCATTGCATTAATTCATGCCTAATGCATTGCTGCAAGCAGGAGGCTGAAGGATAAGTCACCATCAATGTGAGTATGTGTGAATTAGGACCACAGAGTACTCATATTGGAGTGTCGCGTTGCCATTGTACAATGTACTTTTGAAAATATTTATATTGTTAATTAAAGGCATGCAGCATTGCATCTCACCTTTAAACTATACTCAGTGTATTTGTAATGTTTAAGTCTATATATGGATTCAGCATGGATGGAGTTCAACCCTTCCTGCACAAAGCCCATTTGCAAGGAATTATGTGGAAGTAGGGGAATGGAATTTATCCCCACAGCCCCCAGGCAGTCCTTCATATCCCTTCTCACCGCTGCTTTTCCCATTGCTACTGCCCTTCCTGTGGGGATAGGGGTGAGCAACTGTAGTCACATATGTGTAGAATCTAAGGGACTACCTTTAAAAAATAGTCATCGCTAGCAGTCTTTAAAAAAGAAGGTTCAGAGTTTTGAACAGTGGCCAGATTCTTCTCCCTGTTGTGCAGCTGTAAATGTGGAGTGGAACAAAAAAAACTAATTTCCCATGGAAAGGAGATTTCTCCTCCCTGGTAAAACTATCATTTTGGAAAATCCAATGGAAACATTCTTAAATGAAACAGAGCAGTGGCTGTCCCAACTCCAAGGGTTCCCCAGCCTGCATCCAGATTTTGGGGGAACAGCTTAAGGAGTCCTTCAGAGTCAGGAGACTCTCCAGCAGCGGAGGTAGGAGCCTGGACTATGTGAGATTCCCAGATCCCAGGAAGTCAGCATGATAGAGGTCCCCAGAGCTACAGATCATGGGAGCTCAGGGTTTCCAGCCGCCCACCAGGTGATCTGGTAGGAAATCAGATGGAAATCTGCCTCTGTGATGGTCGAAGCTCATCAATAGTGCAATATTTCCACAAAAAATGTAGCTTCAACAAAGAGGCATTTTCCAACAAAAACCTGTATTGCTGGAAAATTCCCAGCCATCTCTAGTAAAGAGTGACTGGTTTGTGGCCCCTTACAAAGTCAGTGTGTCTGTTTGCTTCACTATCCTATGTCCCTGAAGAGGTAACTGTGAATGTAGATACTCACAAGATTGGAGCTCTGGAAAAGACTGTGCTTAAACACCTGACAAGTTGTGGGGGTGAGGAGGGGTTGTCAGCACTGGTCCTAGGGCCTCAGCACTGAGGCTGCATAGTCCCATTTTCATGAAAGGGTAAGAAACAATGTGTTTGTGCCTAGGAAGTGTGCTAGAGAGGCTGAGGAAAGAGACAGTACTGCCACCTATTCAGATTAAAGAAACTTTAAGGGACATGAAGGAGTACAAGGGACCTTAACACAGCACTCTGGCAGTGTTCAGTTAGAGGAGCTCTACTATGGCTCCCATAAAAGAATAGGCTAGGAATTTGTGACAGTCTTCATTCTGGAATGTTCAGTCTAAGCCACAGGTATTGGTAAAAATTTACTGGCAACAGGTTCTGTGTTTAATAGATTCAGTAGTGATTTTCTGCAATTAAATCAGGCAAAATGTATGGAAATATACTGCATTCAGAGAACATTGTATGATTAGATTCCTTTTTACTAGTGAAAACTAATTAACAACACAATAAGATATGATACAATGCAACCTCCTCACCCCATATCAAAGTAATTACTGTATCTCTCCTGTACATTAATTCAGAGGGTTTTTTTTCCCCATACGGTACATGCAAGAGAGTTTTTGGCAGGGTTTAATTGCTAAGTCTGCCAAAAGTACTCTTCGGAAAGCTGTAATTCAAGTGGCAAATAAGTTTTTATGGATAATTAGCTGATTGAATGACCGCTTGAAGTAGGTACTTTTTAATATTCATGGATAATTCATGTCTATGAATATCTGATTACTTGTAGGTTTGTTTAAAGTAATCATTTTCAGATGGTTAAAAAGATTGACTCTTTATATTAATAACACCAAAGAGTACAAACTGGGATTTAAAGTGTAGCAAATCATATAGGCAGTGTAGTTGTGCAGTGTGGCATGAAAATTGCACATGATGTTGTGCAGTCACAGGGGTTAAGTAATCCATTATTTCCATGAGAGATAACAGGAACTAGAAGTATGAACTTCATTAATGTAAGAGCACTTACACTCTCTCTCATGATCTCATGGGACTGAAAGAGTGTCACTCGCCACTAGAGTTCTCCTTCATAGTGTGAGTTTGATCTGTTGACCTAGATTTAAATAGACACTGGTTTTTCAACTAAGCTACAAGTATGCTGTACTTTTAAATGATTAAATCTCCATGTAGGGAGCCAAGGAAAGAGGACTTTGAAGACTTTCTCTTCTAAGAAAACTTCAAAAGAATCAACAAAAGATTCCAATGTAGTTCAGAAAAGTTCTAAAGCAAAACTGAGGTTATGTGATTCTTACATTCTCTAGTCATCATTTGTTTTTACATAGTCATAACTGCTTTTTAAAAAATGAGTAGAAACTTTTTCTCTTCTGGCCATTTTTATTTTTGATTAAACAAGTTTTAGTAATCTGTAACTCCCAGGAATAGCCCATTAATTTATGGCCCCCATTTTCCAAATTATTAATGTAGAGTGGAATTTTACTCTTTGAGATGTCCCATTTGAAAGGTACTATTCTATATGAGTATATATGGCAAAGTTACGCTCTTAGCTATTACTAAGCTGCCTGATCTATTCAATATTTGTAACTGAAATCTTAGTCAACAACTCAAGACATCATGTCATTGCTACATTAGACAAGATGATTGCACTAGGAACTTTTTTTTTATTACTAATGTGCATATTCGTAACCCAATAGAAGGCTGACATCATAAGAGATGGCTGGAAATTTTCCATCTGAATGATTTTACAGTGGAAAGTGCAGTTTCCACAAAAAATTAATTTTATTTGGGAAAATTTCAATTTTTCAATTTTTTAAATTTTGCATTGGGAAAAATCAAAGTGACATATTTTGTTTTAGGCAAGTTTGACCCAAATTAGAATATTCTGTCTTATTGAGTTGACCATTCAAATAAATTAAATTGCATTTCCCTAGAGCATTGCCTTTTAGGATTTTTAGTTTGGGCCACTATTGTCTCTGATAAGCCAGCATCCAAAACAGATTACTTTTTCCATAATGCCATGCAGACTCATCTGACCAAACTGTGTGGTATATTGGTAGACTCCTATAACTCTGGATGCATCATGGAAGATATCCTCCAGTATGGACCGGCCTCTTTAGATGCAGTACACCTGCTATGATGTGCCTAGAGCCATATGACTCCCCGATGTGCCACACAGCTCAGTCAGTTGGGTGTGCATTGCACTGTGGGAGATGAAGTCTTCCAGGGAGCCCATAGAAGACAATAGGGTCCAATCTACAGCTTGCATAAGGCAAAAGAAATGCAGTTTAATGTTGATCAAATTTGAAAGGAAGTGTTTCAAGTCAGTTCAACAAAATCAAAAGAAATAGAGTTTCTTCCTCTACATGTGATTCTATACATCTTTCAGCTAACCCAGACAGTACAAAACAAATTGCCATCCGACGGCATCATGTGGATCTGCCAACTTCTTTGCAATATTTTGGATCCATACACGTTAAGGAATGTGTGCGTGCGTGCGTGTGTGTGCATGCATAGAGCTTCCTGAAAGAAAGCCAAGTTAAGGATTGTGTGAACTTGCAGAAAGGTGGAATGAAGAATATGGAGAAGTTATTCATTTGTTTTCCCATTCAAACAAAAGTTTTCATATAAGCCAAGCCAAAGAGGGAAACAAACCACGCGTTAAATAAACCTATTAAACAATACTTTGCTAATAAAATTGAAATAGTTTTTAAATGAGGCTGGAGAGAGAAATAGCGGACTTTATAAAAGAAAACAAACTACAAAGCCCATTTTTGAGGGCTTAGGTCAGTAGAACTCTTTTAGTTCAATTCTGATATCAGTTACACTCATGTAAATCAAGAATAGCTCCAGTACCATCAATGGTTTTACTCCATATTTACATCAGTAAATACAGTACAGATATATATTCCCATAGCTCTATGCACCTTTAATGATTCCAGTTAGCACACATAGAATTACATTTGTATAATTATAACTGGGGGCTGACTTAGTTTCTTTGTTTGAGATATAATGCTATATAGAAAACAAATGACCATTATCATCAAAAAATTAGCAATCAATGATCAAATGGACTCAGACTCTAGCCTGAGCCTCTATTATCTATATCCATTTTACATTCAACACTCAATGAAGATGTGTATAAATGAAAATTAGATTAATAACTCATAAATAACAGGAAGAAAAAAGTAAAGGGAAGAAGATCATATTTGAAGGAAAAATTAGCCCTTCAAAATTCAGAAGCCATCATCTGAATTTCGATAAAGGTGAGAACAGTCTAACGTAGCAAAGATTCTTCACAGACTTTTTAGCTTTCAAATTAGAGGATGCAAGCAGCATGGTGCACTTTTACAAGGCTGTAAAATAGTCACATTAATGGCCAATATCTTTAAAATCAAAAGTCTGCAAAATTATTCACTTGCTATGCCACTGAATGTTAATGACATCTAATACTGTAGTTTATTAACCTTTTACGTTAGTGGTCAGAAATGAAACATGCTGGGAACAAATGCATGACAGAAGGGAAAAATGTTTCTGACGGCTTTTGGGCTTCATTTGACAGTTAATAAAAACCATCAAGTACATACTAAGTTAGATTAACCAAGATCTGGATTCCACATGACAAGTCATTATTATTAAAGGCAAGTGGAGGGTATTTTCAAATACACCCTGGAGTGATGCATGCTAAAATATGTATGGCAAACTCTTGAATGTCAAGGACATTTTGTGCAGTGTGTAATGGAAAACTGCATGTAATGTGCAATTTGGGAAATATTTTATGTACCTCTGAAGACCTCAAAGCATCACAATGAATGTTTTATTGTAAGCTGTCACACTTGGCTGTAGGTCCGAGTGCATAGCAAATATTTATGGACAATCACAGTTTGGTGACACAGAGATTGTGTTAAAGCAAAATCTGACATAAAGGAAAGGATAGGACTAAAATGCAAAATTTCCTCCCATTTTTTTCTTTTTATTTATTTCATTTTCTTGTGTGATGATAACACAGGAACTTACACTCCAAGATTCATCTTATTGTTGTTTTTTGCTTCTAAATACAGTAGTGTCTCACTAGTCTTGACTTCATTATTCCACAAACCCAATATTTTTCACAAGGCCTACTGGTCTTACCCAACTTTTCTGCCAAGATTGAATAAAGTGTTGTAGTGAGGTTTTGTATTGTTTTCATTATTTTTTTTGTTCAGTCACAGTCCCTTACATGACCACCTAACCCAGACCAGGATGTACAAAGACTCTGTGCAGTGAGTCTGGCATTAGGCAGCTCTGGCTGTGTCCACATATTTTGGGAGCTTGAGTGCCAGGTAGAACTATAGGCTCCTCTTTCTGTCCGGTGTCTTTAAAGAGAATAATCTTCTTTAGGCTCATTACAACCAAATCTTATCTCTTCTCTCCTATGAGAGCCACTACAACCTTGACAAAACTCTGTATTTTAACTACATTGAATGTGAGTTCCAAGGGCAGGGAACACATTGTGATGGGTTCGACCCCCTTCCGGGGTGCCATCTGATGTGCTGGGGTCCCACTGAGCCTGCCTGTCCCACGAGCATGGGTATCCCCAACTCAGTGCTACTGTATCAAGCTCTCAAGCCTCTTCCAGCACACATACACAGGTAGGGACACATCCAGATTTAGAATCACACAGAATCTGCAATCAGCTCCACGTGGGAGGGCTCAGCTTGGGAATTGCCTAGCATTCTGGTGCACACACCCTCTGGAGTGTAAATGCAAAATTATATTGTCTTGTCATATATTGCATAGAGATTTATACAGTGTAAACTCATGAAATTAGCCCCCTTCCTCAATGTGGAGGAAGATATGCACAGCTTTCTCCTCCTTCCCCCCTACCCCCACATTATGAATGGCACAAACTAGGTTTTGGAATAAACAAAAAACAACTTTATTAACTACAAAAGGTAAATTTTAAGTTATTATAAGGGATAGCAAACAGAACAAAGCAGATTACTGAGCAAATAAAACAAAACACAAAAACTAAGTTTAATACACTAAGGAATACTGGCTACAAATAATCTTTTCTCAAACTAAAAGTTTCAAGCAGGTTGCAGAGTTTCTTGAAGGTAAACTGCACTGCTTGCAGCTTAAATTCCTAGAGATTCCTTTTACAGGCTTATATGTCTCGCTTGGGCTCACCCCCTTCCTTCCCCAGCTTAGTTCTTTTGTTTCTTCAGGTATTTTCAGCAGTTTTCCTTCTTCGGTGGGGAGGCAGTAGAGAAGATCCTGAATTAACTCACTCCCAAGCCTTAAATAGGATTTCCATATGGCAGGAATATTTTGTTTACCAGTTTTGACCCCCACCTCCTTCCCATGGAAAAGTACCAGCATTTCAAGATGTATTCTGTACCAGGTGACACAATCACGTGACCCTGCCATGTCAAATCAGCTTCCCAGGAAACTTCTCAGGAAGGAGGGTGATCAGTATCTTCAAAGTCCTATTGTCCTTACTCAGGGCCAGCTCTAGGCACCAGCACAGCAAGCAGGTGCTTGGGTGGGCCAACAGAAAGGGGTAGCACGTCTGGCTCTTCAGTGGCAATTCAATGGTGGGTCCCTCAGTTCCCGTCGGAGGGAAGGGCCTGCTGCCAAATTGCCGCCAAAGAATGAAGAGGAGGCGGTACAGCTGCCGCTGAAGTGCCGCCGATCACAACTTTTTTTTTTTTTAATGCTTGGGGCAGCAAAAATGCTGGAGCCAGCCCTGTCCTTACTAATGGCCCATCCAGGCTGATTGTATACTGTTTGGTGGGTGTTCCCCAAGTATACACACAGTTGTAATTATTACAAATAGTCAATATTTCTAACTTCAGATACAGAACTGATACATGCATACAAAGTGGATAATCACATTCAGTAAATCAAAACCTTTCCAATGATACCTCACATGACCCATCTTGCATAAACATCTTAATTAGGCCATATTCATATCATAAGCACATTTCTATGAAGAGTATGGGGCATAGGATCACACACATCTTTTATGCTCTGTCCAGCACACAATTCATCCACAAATAATAATTTTGTATCATTTCATGAAGTTAATAGTTAAAACAAAACTTGTGAAAATACATACACAAAGAGTGTTTTACACCACAGCATCCTTGATTGTTGTTAATGTATTTTTGCCACACTTGATTGCTTAGAATGTCCCCATTGGTGTCCTAGTCAGTGTGAATTACCAAGGTTCTTCAGTAGGAGTATGTTCTTCTTCTTCTTTTTTTCCTGTATAGTCCCCTGAAACAATAATCGTGTGTACTTCAGGGACAGAGTGTCATCCATATAACCCTTAACCAAGGTCTAAGGAGACTTTATAAATGATGAACAGGACAAAGAATATAGGTGACACTGGCCATGCATCCTTGTATCCAACTGTTATGTTCACATAAGAATACTCTTGCTTTAAGGTTGCTGTGTAACACTATTTATTTATTGGCATTCATAACAATAATGGACATGAAACCCAAACAGTGAAAGAAAAAGCATGCTCATCCCAATCAGGGAGAAACAACTCAACTCAATTTACAGTAGGCTGGCTCTCTGGAGAAATGAATGTGGTAGGCCCAGATCATATGCTTCCATACAGAGCCTTCTAGCCTGCAAGCAGGACCAGGAAAAAATCCCTATCATTGAAATTGTACTTTACAAGTCTAAAACAGTTTTCCATATAGCATACCAACCTAATAACCAAATTTACTAATGAAGTTCTATTAGTCTTTAAGGTGCCCTGAGCTATCACTTAGACCTCAAGGACTCCCTTGAAACATCAGCACTATTGCTATCTGGAGATGTCAAGTCCACTCAGTGTGGTTGTTACATATCCTGGGGCTCTATTGTCTTGACGTGCTGTGGTTGTTGCCTGGTTGTTTCCCCTTATTTCAGTCCCTGCTTGGTGTTAGAGAAGTTATCACTTATTCCTCCTCAGTATGACTCTATCTGGTGTGACAACTTCATATGACTCTAAGGCAATATCTTGTGACACTACTGCTGTTTATGATCAATTTTTTCACCCATCATCAGAATGCACAACCTCATTTTTTCAAAAGGTGGCAGCGTCCATAACCCTAAAACGTGTTGGTTTTTTTTATTTGTCTTTTTGCCTCTTTTATGGTTCCACAAATCCCCAGTGACTCTAACATTAGTTTCCAACAGTGAAGACATTTTTTTTTCATTTTTTTTGTTCAAATAAATGCCTGAAGACTCAACCATGCTTCATTGGTGCCATTCTGTAATTTAACAGGCTTGAATACGGATCAGAGCCAGACTCTGCAGCCTTTTTCTGAAGGTGTTTTATTATTTTGACAGTTTTCCACCAAGCTGTTGGACTGGAGATAATGCGGACTAGTGATCACACGACTGAATCCGAACTTCACTGCAAACTGCTTAAACTCACGCCCATTAAACTGTATCCCTTTGTCAGACATTACTATGGCAGGAATGCCATGTCTAGCAAAAAATAGATTTGATATGCACAATCACATGTTTAACTGTAATATGTTCAGGTAAGACTCTCAGGGAGTGAGAATAACGATCTAAGACAAATATGTATTTTTTTTCCAGCCAATGTAAATAAAACTATCCCTGTTTTGCTCTAGTAGGCCATTTTTCCTGTGCCTCCAACATGGGCTCTTTCACTTGATTAGGATTGCAGTTTTGGCATATATGACAAGCCTCAATGCCATTGTTCATTTAAGGCCAGTATAAAAGGCCTCTGGTCCTTCACAAGAGAGTTTTCAATCCCTAGATGACCTTCATGTATATTTTTCTGTAATGCCTTAGGGATCACCATCCTGGTGCCTTTAAACAAAATCCCATCCAGTCCTGAAAGCACCCCTTAAATTGACAATAGAGGCCACCCTTCCCATGAGCCTTAATTATTTTCTGCACCATATCATCCTCAGCAATAGCTCTGGCAATCACATATTATCTGAGACTGGATAGAATTTTTAAATCAGTTTGACCTGTACAAAAATCAAACACTTGACTTTGTTCCAATGCATTTTGTCAAATGCTCTATAATGCATGTCTGCAGCCATTAAATCTCTCCCAAGTTTGTATTCCATTTGCAAATCACACATTTGAGGATCAAAAATGAATTCTGTATTCTCACAGGGTTGCTGCAATGCCTCTTTTCAGCAATGGCAATATATGGGTTATGGTCAGTTTCAGTTAACATCAGCCTCCCGTAAATAAAGACATGAAACATTTTATACCAATAGACTAAAGCCAGAGCACAGCCTCCCTCTCTATTTGAGCATACTGACAGTTTTTGTTAGCATCCATGACTCATACACCATGGATCTACAATTTTGTACCACCACAACTCTTGATAAGTTGTTCCAATGATTAATAATTAACATGCTACAGGGAGTCATTCATTTCCTATGATTCTGAGTGTTCTAAACATCACCATGTCTCAGTGGATCATAGCCGAGGATGCCAAGTTCAGGACAAACTGCTGAGAAATGGGGCAGACCCACTCCAAACTGGTGGTTATTTTTCCATTAGATATACCAAACCAGTAACAAAAGTAAATTTCTGTCTCACTAAACTGGTTAACAACAAGTCAGAAATGCAGTCTCAGGCATTCCAGCTCTTATTTCACTACCCAGACACTGGACTTTGTGATGAGTGGTTATTTAAAACCAATTTAATCAAACAAAGCATCCTTCTATTCCCAAGAGATCAGCCAAACAGCTAGGCCAAGATCTTACCCAATGATTGCGCTATTGCCAATCCTTATATATCTAATATATAAAGGTTTATTTAAAAGAGAAAAGAAAGAAGAGAGAGTTAAAATGGTCAAGAAAAACAAATACATACACTTTTTGCGAAGTTCTTGTGTCAAGTTTGAAGCAATGATGTTACAGACTGCTGGCTTGTAAAGTCACTGGTAAATTTCAAAAAATTGGAAGGTCCTTGGTCTAGTGGTTGAAAAGCTCCTTTTAGTGTAAATCCATAGTCTGGAGATCAGAGCAGGAAAGAGGCAAAGTGGAGACACTTCCAGATTGTTTTTTTATACCTTCTCCTCTGTGGAGGGAATGCTCTGAGTCTTAGTTTGTGGGAAATTACAGGCACAAGATGGAGTCAGGGTCACATGATCAAGTCACATGTCCTTACTTGCTTTGATGATCCATAGGAGGAGCTCTTACCCATGTTTTGGCTAATGTATCCACAGGAAGGCTCACCAGGTGGGGACAAGCTTCTTCTACAGGTACTGTGAGAGTTAAATGTTCTTTGATGAGCTATAAGTTTGAACAGTTCATTCACAATATGCTGGCCAGTCTCAATGTAAATTACCTGGTGAGTGTTACCACAGGACAGAAACATTTGAAATATTAGTACTTACTCAATATTCATAACTTTAGACACAAAGATGATGCATGCATACAAACAGGATAATCATATTCAGCAAATCACAACTTTTCCAATGATACCTTACATGACATACTTTGTACAAGATTTGTAGCAATTGTCTAGCAGTGGCAATATTAATGATATAAATGATCATGTTTCAATCATAAATCATAACCGTATATGAACCTGAATAAAACAGAAAGTTCGGATTTCAGAATAACTACTTAAAAAATCATGATACTATAGGAACTTTATGGGAAAATAATGTATCCTCAAAATGTCAGCAAACATCACATAACATTGTAACATATTTTAAAGGCTGATCTGACATTAGTATCTCAAAGTCTGCCTCGGAAGCAATGTGATAATTAGAAGGTCAGACAGACAAAATGACAGGCTAGCTGATAAATTTAGTTCCAGGTAATTCCAGCCCATCACTTTAAAATGATCTAATAGAATATTTAACTAAACCAAACACAGAAAACCACTTTATGTTAATTATTAGAAGCAGTATATGTTTGTATGCATTGCATTGGACTTAAAACATATTTTGTGGTGCTATGCATGAAAGACACTATAGGAAAAGCTGTGTTATCCAGCACTTTACAAACTGGAAAGCTCTATAAACTGGCATTTTGGGAGGGGGTGTAGGGTGTGGGCTCTGGGTGGGAGTATGGGTGTGGGAGGGAGGTTGGGGCAGGGGGTTGGAGTGTGGAAGGGGAAGCCAATGGGATCTGCAAGGGCAGTGCTTGCAGTTCCTGGCCAATGAGAGCTGTGGAGCTAGCACTTGGGGTGGGGCGGGGGCAGCACACAGAGGCCCCTTGGCCATTATTCCTCTTAGGGGCATTGACCTCGGCCAATGGGAGCTGAGGGGTGGGGACGTCTGCAGGCGGAGGCAGTGCACCGAGCCATCTGGCCACAGCTCTCCAGACATGTGCCCACTTGTAGGGAGTCGCCTGAGGGGAGTGTCTACCAGATCCAGCACCCTGAAACTCCCGCACCCAAACCTCGTCCTGCCCCCAAACTCCTTCCTAGAGCCCATGTCCTGGACCCTCCTATGCCCCAACCACCAGCCCTAAGCCCTGTCCTGCACCCAAACTCCCTCCCTGTTTGTTATCCAGCATGTTGAGGGATTAGGGGGTGCTGGTAAGTCAAAAATTCCGCTGAACTAAGGTTTTACTGTATAAGGTATAAAACATGGGTGATCGCTTTAAAATAGGGAAAGATTCACTGATGTATTCTTGGTGCTTTGTGCCATCCCAATAATGTAAAGCAGCCATAGCATACGAGTGAACCTCTTTAGCTCATACTGAGGTCATAGCCTGATCTGGGCTTACTCCAGGGACTGAGATGGAGGTTACCCTAGTGGTCAGCAAAGTTAATATGGGTTCTTTTCTTCTTCTTCTTCTTTGTCTTGTAAAATTATCTTAGCACTTCTACTGCTCTCTCTACCAATACTCTCCTTTGTATCTTTTGGCAACCAGCAGTACTTGAACTAATGCACTATTTGAAAAGTCTGGAATTCAGAGATGACAAATTGTGATCTGTCATCAGTAACTATTTCTTCAAAATGAAAATATGTGCTTTTTGACTCTGATATGACCTGATGACTTGTGGGCCTAATGAGAATTTCTACAAATCTAGAGGAATCACTGGCTACCAAAAAAACTGTTTCCCTTTTTTTCACACAGATCTAGGATTATTCTTCTTGAAGGCCTATGAAGTAATTCTGTGGGTAAGAGATTCTTTGTATTGCGACTTTGTGGCCATTCTGCAAAGCTGTCATAATTCCACTTTTGTATGTAGTGTTGTTGTAGCCATGTCAGTCCCAGGATATTAGAGACATAAAGTGGGTGAGGTAAGCTTGTCTCTCTCACCAACCAGAAGCTGGTTCAATAAAAGATATTACTTCACCCACCTTATGTCTGTAATTCCACTTTGTGTGTTAAGTCCTACCTTATACTAAGATATCACAACCACTTTTTGGCTCCCTTCCTCTCTCCATTTTGTGAAGTTTCCCTCATGCATCCTTTCCAATATATTATCCTTTAAGAACTCTGGGACTATAATATACCTGTCGTAGCTATTCAGACATTCAACTTCTGAGAGTTCCACTCATTGCACAGACATTAGGGGCTGAATATGAGATCCCTGGTAAATAACTAAGCCCAATGTGTCATAAATTTGGATATAGTATATAGCTGTGTATCAACACTAGTGGTTATTTTCATCCATTCCAAGTGTGGCAGAAGAGGCTGGCATCCTACTAAAAAAAATGCACTCCTATAGTGCTTTGAAATTATCCCAAGCTGCTGGAAAATATGAGCAATCAAAATAACTCCACAATAAAGTGTCAGCTACTACTAAAGAATTCTTTGGTATATATTCTGCAATAGGCTTAAATCTCATCAAGTACTTGAGCAATTTAAAGACATCTACTGGGCAAATGGTCTATGTCTTCATGTTAATTAATGATATAAGTTGTTTGTGGACTACCACTAGATTGAAAGTATGAAGATCTGCAATTATGGTGTAAATTACAAACATACTCACCAAGTCTCCTCTCTGTTTGCTGCCAAACTTTATCATACCAAGATAACACATGCACTTATATGTGTGAAATAAGTGTGATGTTACATATACGTAAGTCACATTATGGAATGACCAGTTTAGACATATGGACATGTATCCCTTACTGTGATGGGAAGTGGATAGCATTTTAGTTTATGGGAATTAAGAAGAATCTTTCACATCATTACAGCAAGTTTTTAAAGTTGCTGAGGCTGATGTAATAAAAATTAAATAGGAAATAAAACTCTGTACCATGGCAAAGGAAAACACTATAGTTCTTAGGACATGTGATTGTCAGACAAGTTGAGAGCAGATACAGGAAAAAAAAATCAAATCTACTATTGTTCCACCACCTAAAAATGTCGTGGAACTCTCTCTCTCTCTCTCTTCTATTAAGTTGTGATTATTACTACAGGTATATAGATTCCAAGGCAGAACGGAACGTTCTGATCATCTAGTCTTATCTCCTATATAACACAGGGAAGAGAACCTCTCCAAAATTATTCCTAGAGCATATATTTTAGAAAAAAAAAGTTCAGTCTTGATATACAAATGGCAGTGATGGAGAATCCAGCACAATCTTTGGTAAGTTGTTCCAATGGTTAATTACCTTACTGTTAAATTTTACACTTTGTTTCCAGTCTGAATTTGTCTAACTTCAAGTTCCAGCCATTGGATCTTGTTATATCTTTGTCTGCTAGACTGAAGAGCCCATTATAAAGAATTTGCTCCCTGTGTAGACATTTACAGATTCTAATCAGGTCATCCCATAACCATCTCTTTGTTAAGATAAATAGATCTATCACTATAAGGCATGTGATCTATGAAGCAATGCCATCTTGTGGCTCTTCTATGAATCCTCTCCAATTTATCCATATCCTCCTTGAATTGTGGATATCAAAACTAGACACAGTATTCTAAGCCTTCTTTTTTGTATCCAAAGTATCTCATCTCTACTACCTGCATTTGCCATTCAAGTTCTACTATAAAGGTCCATGTCTCGCATGCATACAGAAAAATGGAAATGACCAATGCATGCAGCAGTTTCAGTTTGGATTCCAGGGAGATGTTCTTATTCCTCCAAATTGGCTTTAGCTTTGCCACTGCTCCTATTGTTTGCACAGTTCTTGCCAGAATTTCTGCCTTTGATCCTTCAATGATGATTGCTCCCAAATACTTGAACTGTTTCACTGTCTCCAACTCTTGCCCACTGACAGTGATATGTGAGCTGATCCTGTCCTGTTTGTTTGTCATCAACTTGGTTTTCTCTGCACTGATTTCCATGCCATATTTTGCAGAGGTTTCATCCAATCATTTCAAAAGGTTGGCAAGTTCATCTTCGCTGCCTGCCAGGCCGTCAATGTGATCAGCGAACCAAATATTTGAGATTGTTCACTCCCCAGTGCTGACTGTGCATATGTGATCTTCTTGGGCATCAGTCATTATGCTCTCCAAGTAGATGTTGAACAGTATGGGCAAAAGAAAACTGGCTTGCTGGACTGAAGCAGTGATGAAAAACCACTCTCCTATTGTGCCATTGACGAGAACTGCACTGATAGCCTTGGCATATAGTTGTTTAACGGTAAGAGTAAGCTTAGGACCAACATTGAACTTTTTTCATGATTGCCCAGAGAACTTTGTGCCATATTCTGTCAAATGATTTCTTGAAGTCAACAAAGACGTGGTAGATGTCCTGTTAGTGTTTTAAGTACTTCTCACATAGAACACGAAGGTTGAAGATCTGTTCTATGATACTTCTTCCAGCATGAAAGCCAGCCTGTTCTTCAGCGATTATATTCTCTGCTTGTGGCTTCAATCTTTTCAACATGACTTTCAACATCACTTTGCTTGGATGGCTAATTAAGCTTATGGTCTGGTAATTTTAACACAGTTGCAGGTTGCCTTTCTTTGGCAGAGTGATGATTAGTGACTGTGTCCACATGGAGGGCTACTCGCCGAACTGCCAGATCTTGTTGCAGATCTTGATGAGTACATCTATAGCTATTTCTCCTCTAAATTTCATAAGTTTGGCTGAGATGTCAATACCTTTAGCCTTTCCGTTCTTGAGTGATTTCAATGCTGTCTTGGAAAGTCATCCTCCTCTGTTGAATCTGGGAGGTCTAGGACACTAGGATCTCCATTTGTCTGGTGGTTGTATAGATCAGAGCAGTAGTTTGTCCACCTATTGATGGTGCCCCTTTCTTCTGTAAGACTGTTCCCTTCTTTGTCGTGAATTTAATTAGTTTTGGTCCATTTTTCCTTTATCAGATTTTTTACAGCATGGAAGGGTCATTTGCTATTTTTATTATTGATACACCCTTCAATTTTAGAGCATTGTTTTTCAATCCATGTCTCCTTGGCCACCTTCATTCCTTTCTTGATCTTTATGCCGATCACTCTGTATTTATCAGCTCCCTCAGTGCCGTTCTTGTCTCTCGAGTTCTTTTCTGATGTCACATGTTTGTAGTATTTCCATTGTGACACATAGTTTTGTCTTCTTACGGTGTTTCCCAAGGATGTCCATTGCTGCCTCATTCATTACAGCATTTAAATTGTTGGTCACTTAGTTTGCTTGAGCCGCGCTTTACTAAGTGATCCAGATAGCTCTGAATCAGTGATCTGTGCTCTTCATTATTTACTACTCCCCAACATTTGTGCCATCTATAAACTGTATCAGAAATTATTTCAACAGCAAATACAGAAACTATGCTTTCAATCCTTTTCATACTCTTTTTCTTATAAGTTTCAAAACTTTTCATTCTTCAGCCATGATTCTGTTGTTTTAATAAGCACTTAGTACTTTCTGGGGGCACTTCAATGTCTATTCATCATATATTTTAGTCAGAAACACACACAATAAATAGTTCATCATGCCCTCCGTTGCCACTTCGTAATCTCAAGCATTGTTATATCTGTTCTGTTTGTGTTAGCCAGAAGACATTGCTTCATAGATCACTTGCTGATTCATTACTTACTGGAAGGCAGAAATGTAGGCTTTCTAAATCCATGGTACAGAATGAGGGTTCTGACTTATCTGTGCAAATATCCACCTTTTTGCAGCATCAAATCACTTATCTACCCATCTCCTGTGCTTACCAAATAGTTGTACCCATTTTCTTCAGTTGTATCTTTTATATGTGGCTTTATAATGATAAAAAGATCTGTGCTCATACCAGTAAAGATACATCTGCACTAGTGACTGTACATATGACCATGCACTTAGTTGTGCCATAGTCCTTCTGCTCCCATATCTAAACCCCAGATCAGTCACAGCCAGTCATTGCAACTAATGGAAAGCCAGATAACCAAGTTATTATTCATTTGGGTCATGTAATTAGAAAACTAGTACAATTCAGAGACACTTAACAGATGTATCTCTACTGAACTTCAAAGATAGCATGATGGTGTATGTATATTTTGTAAATGGTAGGAATGTAACAGTGGGCAATATAATTGAATGCTAAGCTGTATTATACTGTTCAACAACTGAGTGGAGATATGTGTAAAATACCTCATTTAAAGCTAACCTTAGCCACACCCAGCAGAGCATTAAAGGATCTTATAATGAACATATTGGTGTGTAGAAGTTCTTTAGTCAGTACATATCTGGTACAGAAGTACATTATACAGAGTGAGTAAGTTAGCACACCTGAAGTGTCTGGGTAAATACATTACTCAGCCTGTGGCATGGCCCTGTACCCATGTCAGTGTGCAGTGGGGATGGGAGCAAGGGGAACATACCAGGTCTTGAGTTTCAGTAGTCTTCCACCTCCATTCCTACAATACAGTGAACCTTTTTCTACCTGACCATTGCCCAATCTGGAAAAAGTCCCTGTCCCTCCCCTCATTTTCTCCCATAGTAACAGGTTGTGTTGACCACATCAGAACAGTTTTTTGTTGCACTTTTGATCAGTACAAGTGAACATGGACCCTACTCTGAGAGGAGCCACCTGACCACACTTTCCTCGATGACTTTTTCCAGAGCAACAAGTACATTTACCTGTACAGAAAAATTTCACAGAAGCTGGAGCAGGCAGGCATTAAGCAGACTCTGGTCTAGTGCGAGGAATGCATCAAGCTTCTGAAGCTCCTGTGCTGGAGGGCAAAAGACTTCAATGGTCACTCTGGGAGGGCTCATTGTATGTGCCCCTTCTGCAACAAACTTGACTTGGTACTGCCAGTGGTCTTCCAGTACAGAGCTTGAAGAGGCTAACTATCCCCTCCTCAGCTTTGTCAGTCTTGTCACCTGATGGGATGCCAATTAGGTCCAGGACAAGGGGGGCAATAGGGACTGTGAAGGATACCCTAGAACACCTGGAAAATGAGGAGAATGGCATTTTGCACCTTTACCCAGAGAAGCTAGTTGAGAAGCCTCCCCACAAGTCTGAGGTGGACCCCACGCCGCAGCAGGAAGCAGAAACTGAATCTGGTCCCCCTTTCCCCTACCACCCCCCGCCCAAAGCTCCTCTTGCTCTGGTGCTACATTCCTGATTTTAAGCCCAACCTCTACTCCATCCTGAAATGGTCCCAGAGCAATACACAGTTATAAATCCATTATCTTATTGACTTCCCATGAACCACTATTATGCATTTGGCAGAAGCTCTAAAAAACAAGTTATTAAGGAACAATAATTGTTAGCCTGTATCTGTGCAATTCTCAGCCAGCAATCAGGCTGCCATAATCCTGGGGATCTACAGACTAGGGTAACTAAGGGGCTGGTTTAGATCGGACAGTTGTAGCAACCTTATAACTGGTTGTCTAACGTGAGTACCAGCTGCCTTTAGTTCCATGAAAGTTTACAGTTTCAGTGTTTCTACCCCAGCCCTCATACCCCCCCCAGCTCTTACTGTCTCCTTATCATGAGCAGCTCAGCATGGTTTTGAGTGGTGATGGTGGGGTTAAGCCTGGAGATGGGAATTGCACAGAACACAGTTGTAGAAAAATTTCACTGTCTGAGGAAAAGTTAGTAAGACCTTAATGCCTTGGAAAACTATATATTTTTTTACTGTCCATGTCCCTGTCCCTGGTATCTGGCCTCTCCCCATTCTGAGCCATATTGCACAAGCTGTGCCATGACCAGGGTGTGGGCTGTCAGGCCTACTGGAGCAGAAGTCATGCCTAGGGGTTGGAGCAAAAGTCAGGAGCCAGGAACTGGCATCAAGGGTCAGAGCCAGAAGTAGGAGTCAAACAGAGAGTCAGAACCAGAAGCAGGAGCAAGCAGGGAAGGAGCAGATAGTAATAAGGCTGGGGTGGGTCTGGGAACAAGGCAGGTACAGAAGTAAACACAGCTGTAGGCATAAGCCCTGAGCAGCCAGAAAGCTTCTGCTGCTACTGAGGTTAAAAGCAGGCCTGCTGGCATCCTTGGGTCCTACTGGAGCCAAGCTGAACTCATTACTCTGCCTACAGGCTGTGTTGGCTAATCTCACGCTCAGCTACAGGAGCTCACTCCTGACAAGCAGGGGAATCAGGAGTGGGAGAAGATCTGGTCTGGTAGTAGGATAAACTCAGTGTGGTAGAGCCCCTTTGCAGTGGAGAGATGAGGGTCTTGTGGTCTGAAGTGAAATTTCAGGAAACCAAATAAAGTTGGGGTGCCTCCCTCTCTTCTCCTGTCCATTTCACTGTTGTTAGGCAGGCACAGGGTTGGACCCCACAATTCACAGCACATGAATTGTAATAGTGTCAATCTGGTGCCTTCATACTGAAAATACTTTCCTGCCCATCCCACACCCACAATCCACCCTCCAGGTAAGAAATATCCAAAGTCCCAAGGATGCAGGGGAGCGATAAGAAAGTGTATTGTTATGTGCTTAATAAAAGTACTAGCAGTTTTAAAAGCAGCAGAACGCACAACACAAAATATGAGAGACACAAGGTGGATAACGCAATATCTTTTATTGGACAAGCTTCTGTTGGTGAGAAACAAACTTCCACAGAGCTCTTCTGTGTAAGCTGAAAAGCTTGTCTCACTCAGCAACAGAAGCTAGTCCAATAAAATATATTACCTCTCCCATCCTGTCTCTCTTGTATCCTGGGACCAGCATGACCACGACAAAGCTGTATAACATAAAATATAGGTAGATAAATATTTTTATGGCTTGGTTCAAATACAGAACAACACAACACAATAACAATGTAGGCATCTGCTACTACCACAGATTACACAGTCCCTCCTCCCCTGCCCTCTCTCCAAACCTTCCTTATATCAGTCTTGGACTTAGTGCTCCATAGCAGCCAGTAAGTGCTGTTAGCACAACCACCGAGTGGTTAAAAACAAAAGAAAAAAGATGAATCCCCTGTCCCCTCCAAACCAAAGGTTGATCAGGTCGTTAAGAGAGACAGTGCTCCCAATAACAGAGGTTTGTAAACAAGTGTGAACAGTTAAGTCAAAAGCATTGCACAATGACCACATTACACTGTCTGCCACCCTTCACAGCACAAACCCAGCCCCTAAAGTGTTCAGTCCACAGAGGCGCCCTGTTATAATAGTCTGTAATGGGTAAATAGTCACAGGAATGAATGAGGGTCACATACGCATATACTTGTGGGACTATGTACTATGAGGGAACACTGGCCTTTCCAGCAGGTGCACAAGATATGAAGGTGTCCATTGGCATAGTCGGGTGTCAGTTGTGTGAACATATGGTATCCCTGATTTCCCTTGCCTTCTGGGAACCAGGACCACTGTGTCCATGGGTAGGATCCAGCTGCCTGTACAGTCTGTAAACCAGACATGCCCTGTGTCCATTCTATTCTCTCCTTTACGCTTATAAATGTTATGCAGCATGCAGCAGGCAAAAGTATGCAAATGGTGATGGCCACATTGGCATCCAGAAAGGTGCATAGGCAGCATCAGCCAACCTAATGCACACCCCACAATCATTCCGCAGCTATAGGCTTTGTAACTGAATTCCCTTTTTCTAGGATCATTGATATTGGGGTATGGTTTCATGAGCCAAATTAGGAGTGGGAATGAGGGGGTCCCTCAAAGTAAGTGTTGGAATAGCCACACTGTAGAGAACCAAATAGTTTCTGAGGAATAAAGTCTTGCCTCCCGCCGTCAAATACAGCCCTGATATCCTCAGCATCCTGGCAGTATGAACCTTTCCCATATCTGTATTCATGAATCTGCCTCTGTAGTCCATTAGGCTCTGCAGAATGAGTGGACAATATCCTTTTTGGTTTACATATTCACTCTCTTCTGTTGGGCAAAGTATTGGGATATGGGTGCCATCAGTGGTCTCTGCATAGTTTGGAAACCCCATCCTCTGAAATCCGTCTGTTCTTTCCATAATGTTGCTTATGGCAACCAGCTGCAGGTAGATCACAGTGCTATTTGCCTGCACATGACATTGACAGTGGACTTTGCAACCTCAAAGTGGTTTGCATCTTACCGATAGATGTCTGCACTCATATGGCTTCCCTGAATTGAGTTTTCTGGCACTCGAGATTTGGAGCAAGCTTGTCACACAGCTCCATGAGAATCTGTTACTTGATTCAGAAGTTTTGGAGCCAATTCTGCTCATCCCAGGTTTCCAGAACAATGTGATACCTCCAAAGTATATTGATTCTTTTGCAACAGAAGCAATAGTCCACCTATGAGTGTATCATGGCAATACTGGCATTCATCATATCTGTTCCAAGTGACCAGAATGGATCATCATTCACGTTCAGCTATCTTCAGCATGTCAGAAAGTTCTGTCCAGACTCCCTCCTGCATTTCGTCAATTGCCTGCTCCACCTCTTAACATTTTCTACCGCAATGAGGAGCAGGAGCAGAACTGTATCATCATCTAGTTACTCCATGTCTTCCACTCAGATTGGCAGAAATGAGAGATGAGCAGGAACTGCCATCGGCAAATGTGTGAAAGCAAGAGACTGTACCAACAACACAAAGCTGCTCCTAGAGTTTATTTTGTGATGTACAGAACCTGGAGTTCAACCACCAAAGTGGTATAACTAACATCATGTAACAAAAGTGTCAGTGTGGACATGGTTATACATGTGCACACAGAGTGATACCTGTGTCCAGCACAGCATATGTGGTCACTCAATGCGGGTATAGCATGTACATGATCAAGTATCCCATGGGCACCAGGATAGATGAGGCCTTAGTTTATGAAGTTAGGCTGATTTTTCTCCTCTTTATCTAACAATTACTACAAGGAATGTCACATAAAAGCAACATCTCTCATGTCTGTCCTTCAAATGATCCTAGCTGCCTCCTTGTTCTTAGATTTTTACAGAGCTGTTGCAGTTCTGTGCACTTCTATTAAATATCTTTCTTTCACATATTATTCATTCAGTAGTGACCTTTGTAATAAACCTCTTAAGATGAGGCTTTTATCTCATATTGAAATTACAGAGCTGTTATTCGTAACACTTCATTTCTTGTATTTAGGGGCATAACATTGCTCAGATAGTCCAGCATTATTAGTTATTGAACAATACAAGGAGTGAAAGAGTATCAAAAGAGTTAAGGCTGGACTCTCCCTAAGGGAAAATAAAACAATATTTTATCTCCATTCCCCATAAGTGCAAATTTGGAAATTTCTGTGATCCTGGGACTTCACAGACATTATAAATAAGATAATCATCAAAAGTCACCCTGCAAATACAAAGAAATAACATGAGCTAGAGCGCTGAAGTTCATACAACCTTTATTGTCATTACGTAAGAAAAGAAAAAGTGATGAGCTGACTCAGTAATGTAAATAAACTGTGATTAGTTTAGCATACTTAGTGTCCTCATATTGAATAATGACTTAATCTTGTTTAATCTTGAAATTGTTTAAATGAAAGGAAGGTGCTCTCTTCTTTGCTCTTTAAAGCATTTCATTTAGAGTACTTTAAAAACATACTACAAATATTTGTCTTTGTCTTTACAAAGAATTACTTTTGTTAGCTGCCTGTGTGTCAATATCCAAGGCTTTCAGAACGGAAAGATTAAACTGACTCATGGTAGGAATGTAGGCCCATGTTAGACCTGGGTGAATTATGCTTTTCAAGTAAGTCTGGATATTAGTGTGAGCAACAAGCCCAAAACATGTGACCAAAAAGATTGAGGTCATGAGAAAGAAAAGAGTTTCTGTTAAACTTGTAGTGACCCTTGAAATGTCAGCATTCTTATTTAAGGTTCAGACTGAGGTAATGAAAATAACGGAAACATGGTTAATTTGGAACCAAATGCAGTGAATAATTGGTTTAAAAGGCTTAGTTCTATAGTTGGGAAGAAACATGGGAAAATAAGATGAAGAAGACCTAGAGAAAGAGGCCCAGCCATTAATCTTGTCTTGACCAGGTGAAAGAATAGGGTTCATCCTAATTGCCCTTCTGGCCTTAGCTAAGGTCCGATAACTAGCAATGACATCACTTGTTTGTTATAGCACTACAAAGACAAGGTTTTAGAACAGTAGTGAGCAACTTGACTATTCGCAGGCACTGCCTTCGCAGCTCCCAATGGCCACAGTTCACTGTTCCCGGGCAATGAAAGCTGTGGGAAGCGGCATCCTGCACAACCCTTGGAGGACAATTCCATTTTGTGGCATCTTTTGAGGTATCAAAGTCTGTTTTTGTTCTTCATTGGAACTGACCTTGAAAGAGAAGGATACCGGAAAGTAAAAATGATCATTTAAAAAAATCTCAGATTACACTTACTTTTATAACTATACATATTGATATTTTATACATTTATACACAGATTGAGCTTCATTCTCTCCTCTGTTGCCATATACTGAAGTAAATCAGGATTATCCTCTCTGAAGTCAATGGAAATTATTTGTGTAAAACCAATGTAAGTGACACACAAACCAGGGACTTTTAAAACACAAGATGGGGTTGGTGAAAGGCTTTTAATTTTTATTTCCTCAGTTGAAACTAGCTGAGCATTTGTAAAATTACAGCCAATGTAAGCAATTTATGCTGATCTCTGAACCATTGAAATTGCGGTTATTTGGCTTTATTTTCCAAACACTTGTCCATATGGGATTGTTCTAGTTGAAATGTTTGCAGTGGAAGTGCATTTATGCATAATAGGCAAAAAACAAGAAAAAGAAAAAAATAGTAGTGATTGATGACAATTGTTGATGGTCTAATTGCACAAATTCTAGTTAAGACCATTAGTCAAGAAAAATAGCTCTTTCTACAGTTATGGCAAATATCAGTCAAAGCTTTACTATTTCTCCAAATAAATTAGGAAAAACCTTCAGGTTTTTTTCGCATATGATACCCCAAGTACTTGTAAAATAGTTGGTATTATGTGGGCTCATAATGAAAAACCTATGGGTCACATGAAAGCATGAATGATCTAATACACATACAAAGATGCTGAATACTTAGAATTCACTGCCTTTTATAAAAAACGTGAAATTAATATTTTATTTGAAACTTCGATGTTACCCTGGATTTGAAGGGTATGTGTACCCCAGAATGTGGTCAAGCCAATTGCAACCATATTATGTGCATTCAGCCACTATGAATTAATTAAACTGAACACCAAGTAGTATAAGGTTAATTGGAAAGCAGGCTTTTAGATCCATGGTCAAAACTTGCTGGCAGTTTCTGCTAATCAGAATGGGAGCAGGAGAAAGAGAAGTCAACAACTGAGGCCAAAAGAAGATAAGCAGATGAAGGACCTTGAGTCTAGACGCCTCTGATATTAAAAGTTTATTAAAGTAAGAAAAAGTGATGATTTATTAGGGGTCATTATGAGCTGTGTGTTTTCTAGAAATTAGTTATAAAAGATTAGCAAATACAGTGTACTTTGGAGCAGACCTCTGAAGCCATTGTGAGAGACGTTTTTCCTGACACCTTTAATCCCCAGTGGGTGAGCAACTGGCCACTGTGAACCTGCTATTAATTACTCAGTATCATTCCAGATGTTAGATAAATATCTGGGATGTTCTAAACCAATTGATTATGTTTCCATGTACTTAAATCTAATAAACTGCAGTGTTAGACAAGAGCACACTTACTTGCATTTAATCTTTAATCAGACAGAAATGCTGTGTTCCTATTGATTTATTCCTGACACTGCTCGGAGTGAAATAGTTAAGTTGCTCCTGCTTTGGGCTCTGAAAACCTGGGTAACAATGTCTCATCAATACAACCCCTTTCTCCCCCCTTTTTATAAGAAGAAGTGCTATTGTTTACAGGATCAGTGAAATAAGTCATGGCCATGAGTCAGAGTATTTCCTTTTCACTATTCTAATTTTAAGAATATTCAGTGACAATTTTAACCACAAGCAACTTCTTGAGGCTCAGGGTAGAAAGGGCTCATCTCTGGATTTTTAGCTGGATATTAAAGGCTTTCAGCTCCCTGTTCATATCCTCAGTCTTTATGTTCTGCCACCAGAATTCTTTTTAGTTTTTATCCCCCTTCTGCTTACACAAGGCACACCCGTAGATATGGCTGGACAGGAAGGAGGTCAGAGTGTGGCTAAGACTATTACCACTTTAAGTCAATCTCTGTCTTCCTGGCTTGTCTCCGCTTGCAGTGTCTCATTACAATGTTTTTAAATAACTCATATGTTTTTAAATAACTCACTTTCAACTACCTGAAAGGGGGTTCCAAAAAGGATGGATCTAGACTGTTCTCAGTGTGGTACCTGATGACAGAACAAGGGGTAATGGTCTCAAGTTGCAGTGGGGGAGGTTTAGGTTGGATATTAGGAAAATCTTTTTCATTCAGAGAGTGGTGAAGTACTGGAATGAGTTACCTAGGGAGGTGGTAGAATCTTCTTCCTTAGAGGTTTTTAAGGTCAGGCTTGACAAAGCCCTGGTTGGGATGATTTAGTTGGAAATTGGTCCTGCTTTGAGCAGGTGGTTAGATTAGATGACCTCCTGAGGTCCCTTCCAACCCTGATATTCTATGATTCTATGATATGGCCATATTTAACAAAAGGTCCTCATACATAATAACATTACTTACAAATGTTGAAAATTCATGGTATTATGTAAATACTTTTAGAAGCTTTTATTTTTTTAAACAGAATTTAAAACTGTCCTTTCTTCAGAAAAAAAATTGAAGAACCATTTCCTGTACCTCATATTCTTCAGAAGGATTCTTTCTCCATCTCCACCTCAAATATTTCTTTCACAATAATGATGACACCACCAACAGCTGCCACTTTAGACACAACAAATCCTGCATCCAGGCAGGGGATTAGACTAGATGTCCCTTGTTTTCCCTTAAAGCCCTATGGTTCTATGATTCTAAGCAGGTCTGTCTCCAGGCACCAGTGCAGCAAGCAGGAGCTTGGGGTGGCCAACGGAAAGGGGCAACACATCTGACTCTTCAGCGGCAATTCGGTGGCAGGTCCTTCAGTCTCTCCTGGAGGGAAGGACCTGCTGCCGAATTGCTGCTGAAGAATGAAGCTGTGGCAGTAGAGCTGCTGCCGATAGCGACTTTTATTTCCGCACTGCTTGGAGCGGCAAAAACGCTGGAATCAGCCCTGATTCCAGGTATATGATCACTTCACACAAGAAGTGATCACATACTCCCACAAATAGAAGAAAAAAATCAGTAAAGCTACATGGAGATCATACAAGAAAACCAAAACAACAACAAAAATGTCCACAATCACCCACAAGTGGAACCAACTACAGTAACTCCACAACCACAGAATATCACCTCTGGGAGATACCATGACATCAGGATTCACCATATGGATACTACATGACACCCACACATCAATTTATCAAGACGATCCCTATCCAGACCTGAATTATCTGTACTAGCAAATAGATTGAACTTCTGCCCCACCTCAGAACCTGATACCATACTTACACATGGAGAATTAAAAGAATTCCTTCTCTGACTCCACCTCAAATAAATCTTTCACAACAAGATGAAACTACTCACAACTACTATGACCCCACTGACAGTCATAAGTAAAAAGAATCATCTGACTGAACACCTCACAGTGGATGAAACCACAGGGAATGAAACTAGATTGACTATGAAAAAATTGACTATGAAATGCTTAACAAACATCACATCTACCACAATTTCTCCACTGCTGAGAGAACAACGATGCAGTCTCTGAAATCCAACCACCAGTTAATGATCATACTAGCAGACAAAGGGAATGTCATCATAGCTCTTAACTGTGATAATCATGTCAATGAGGCCAACAAACAACTCACTGATTCCACCTGCTGTAAAAGACAACCCACACCACAGTTCACGCAGGAATTTAAGGATATCATCAAATCCTTCCCCAAACAACTCCAAGATAAACTTTACAACCGGACCCCCCACCAATCCACATGGGGAACCCTCTATATGTTTCTCAGATACACAAACAAGGGAACCTAGGAAGACCCAAAATATCTGGCCATGACATTCTTACTGAAGGAATATCAGGACTCATAGAAATCATCCTCAAACCACACACCACGCAAAGGGCCAACTTCTTCCAAGACACAACCAACTTCCTCCAGAAATTCCGCAATATGAACAACCTCTCCCAGAACACTATCCTTGACGCTATAGATGTCACCTCCCTGTACACGAATATCCCTCGCAAAAAGGACATTATGCCTGTCTCAGATATCTACGAGACAATGGACAACGCTTAGATATCAACCCCAAACACATTGCCAAACCCAGCCATTTCATCCTCACCCATAACAATTTTACATTCAACAACTAACACTTTGTCTGAACAGCGTGAATAGCCATGGGTACTAGGATGGCTCCCCAATATGTCATGAGCCACTTGGAGAAAGAATTTCTGGACAAACATCCCACATAACTGATGATATATCTGAGATGCACCAATGATTGTATCATCCACTGGACAGATAACCTACTCCCTCAGATTTCCATCACTCTTTCTAGAATACTTCTGCAACCAGCATGAACTTCCTGGACACAAGCTTCATCAGTGGTACCAGTAACGGATTTTCCCAGAGTGCAACCTGAACTGTGGGACCACTGAGCCTTCTGTCCCACCAAACTGACCTCCCTCTCACTCTGTGATGCTGTTGCTGAGCCACAACCTCTGTCAGGTACTGAACTTACACAGACAGCCACGGGCAGGGATACACCCAGCTGAGTTATATGAATGCTTCTCCCAGTCACTTATGAACTTACAATAGAGAAGCTCCAGCCAATTCCCCCCAGCTTCCCAGCCTTACACCCCAGAACCAGAGACAACATGTCGGGGTGGGAGCACGCAGGTTCAAGTCCGCCCCCATCCCAGCAGCTGCCCAGATGCAGTGCAGAAGGGGCAGGGCCAGAGCTGGAGTGGAAGGGGCAAGGCCAGAGCCTCTTCCAGCCTCATGGCCCAGGACACTGCCTAGTGCAGTGCAACTGTTACCTGCTCAATTTAGGACACCCCACTTATACCCTCCCAAGGGCTCAAGGCATGACCCAATCAGTTTAGGAACCCCCACCCTTTCCTTTCTTAGAGGTCAGGGTGCAAGGCACCTATCTTTACCCATGGGTTCAGAAAGAAACCAGGTCAATTTAAGCACCCATCCTTTCCCTCAGGGCTCTACGGATCTGTGGGAGCTTTTCCCAGTGAAAGAGCCTTACACAGTTGTGCTCTAAACATTTATTTATTAGCAATACATAGAGAATATGTATAAAAAGCAAACCTCGTATGCTCACCACTCCAATATACAGACAAATGGCCAGTCAGGATTCATTCATCTGGGTGTTACCGGTGATGTGTCTGCATGTCATGGTCATGCAGAGGGGTCAGAATTCCAGGAGCTTGATGCAGTCTGGAAATGGTTCCCAAAGAGCATTGTTTTTCATTTACATTGTACAGGTAAAACAATCTACTTCCTTCAAATTTACTAAACCTATCACATCATCCCTCTCCTAAATAATAAAAAATTAACCAGTTTGCTCACTGGCACCTATGTGTACTCCTTCCTTCCCAATTTTTTTACATCTTATCTTTCATGGCCAAATTGTAACTTAGTTGTGATCTTCTCTGCTTATGTAGATGATCAGCATTAAAACACTGGTCAGAGCTTATCTTACCATTTATTGAGTCTCTTTCTGTATCCTCCCTAATGACCCAGTGCCTAGGTGTCTCTACTTTACAACTTTGGTGGTTATAACTCTCGTTAGGGACATTCTGGAAGTGGGGGTGCTTTATCAGCAGCAGAAAATTCTTTTTTTCAATTTCAGTGGTGAACTCCCTGAGTTTCACCCAAGGCTGGTTTAATGCGGGGGAGGGGGTGCGGGGAGGGGAAATAAATTAATCAGGTCTCAGGCCTACACAGCAGCTGCCTGGGAGAGTGCCTGGATCTGGAGCTGGCAACAGGCTGTTCCTACCCAGACGTGGCTTCCAGAGACAGTGGCTGAGTGAGCTGGAATTGGCTCCTGTTCCCAGAAGCCGAGCCTGGACAGGGAGTGAGCTGCCGCCCCTCTCCAGCCAGGCTTTCTCAAAGGCAGCTGGCTATGCTGCATGGAGAACCATCTGGAAGCAGCTCTGTCCCACTCCCCATCCAGGCCTAGCTGCTAGGGAGGGTAGCTGAATATGCTAGGGTGGGAGCCTGCACAGCTGGAGGACAGAGCCCCTCCCCAACTCAGGTAATGTGAGGGGAAGGGGAGAGCACAGCCATCCCAGGCTGAGTGCAGGACAGGGAGGGTAGACATTGGGAGGCCACTTGTCTTCCTCATTTCACTTGGACCCTCCATTATGGGTAGCCATCAGTTATTTATGCCCAGGTAGAAGCCTGACCAGTGTAAGTTTATTAAGTTTTCCACTTCTACAAAGGAAAGTGGACATGCACCAGCCTTTGTAACCTGAGCTGAGATTTCCCAAGCACTTCAACCAAAACACACTGTTTTAGGTAAAATATAAAATAGGTTTATTAACTACAGAAAGATGGCTTTTAAGTGGTTATAAATAGTGAGCATAGAGATCCAAGTTGGTTACCTTAAAAAAAAAACCATTTGCTCTAAGTTCTATAAACTAATCAGGATTTGACTCAAGCAGTGTCTCACCCTGATAGATATTGCAAGCAGGTTACAGATCTTCAATATACAGGCTGGAACCCTCCGTTAACCCAGGACTACCCTCCCCAGTTCAAAGTCTTTGTCCTAACTTGTTTTCAGGTGTTGAGTTGTGAGGAGTGGGAGGCCAAGTGATGATGTCACTTTCCCTCTTTTATAGTTTATTCCAGTTTTCTGGAAAGGTCTTTTGCTATGATGTCGGTCAAGCAGTCTAAGCTGTCTACATGTTATCTCTGAGAAGTCTCCATTGTTCCTTGGAAGTCTTTGGGAGTGTGGATTCTCTTTAATGGGCCATCTGTCTCCTTCATTGTTGCATTTGAAAGGCTGGTTGTGGGTGTTCCCAACCTCACAACATATTTCCATAACACACATATAGCAAACATTCATATATTCCCATACAATGATAGCATATACAATCCAACAAGATATTAATGTTTAAACAGATCAAGACTTTTAAAATGATACCTTACAAGGCATACTTCGTGCAAAACACATCATAATTATATGTCAGTGTTGAATATGAGGGTTCCAATGTGCTGTTTTGAGGCACAGAGTGCCACAATACCGTACTGTGTACAAAGAAACCCACAGATAATCACTCTTGTCTTCACAGATACAGTAACCACCCCAAACACACCAAATAATTGGTTATCTACAGACAGACACTCAATACTACAGAAAGAGCTCTAAAGACTAAGTCCGGGATACATATTATCCCGGACACATACCAAGAGAGTCTGCTTCAATACAGGAACAATAACAAAACACCTTTGACTGCACACCCTTCATTGGCTCCTATCACCCCACAGTGGATCTCATACAGGGTATCATTAAGCAGTTACAAGCCATAGCTGATGGTGACCACATCCTGAAAAAAATCTTCCCTAACCCCCTCTCCTGCCCTTCAAACAATGCCCTAGCCTCGTCAAGTTCACCAGAAGAAGAAAGCTCCCAACAGACCAGGAAACACTAACTCAAAGTGGCACCAGAGCCTGCCAGAGCAGCAGATGCCACATATGTAGACATATTTCCACTGCTATGATGGGCAATACTCCCCAAAACACACCTTTCAAGATTCATGGGTTCTACATATGTCTATCACAACATGTGGCGTATTGCATGCAGTTCACTAAATGGCCCAACAACTATGTGGGTGAAACCAGACAATCACTATGCCCTTGAATGAACTCATATAGAAAAAATGATGAAAGACAAAGACATCACATTACGTAAGGGTGAACACTTTTCACAAAACAATCACACCATATCTGATCTTCAGACCTCATCTCCAAAAGAAACCTCCATAGCATCTTCAAATGGTGATCTTAAAATCATAAAAAAAAATCCAGACACTAAAAATCACGGTCTTAATAAAGATGCTGGATTTATGGCTTATTACAACAGTCTGTAACCCACTAACCTCCCTCCCCACCTTTTTTGTCCTATGACTGCAGAGGTGTTTATGGGTCATTTCACCTCGAATGGTCCTATAGAATGTATGGTAACTGCTTATGATAAACAGTCTCTTCCATCTTGTATTTAGCTGTGACACTCTGAGCACCATTCCCAGACCCAAAGAAAAATTCTCAAATACTTGTCCCTTTTATCAACAGACATTGGTCCAATTAAAGATATTGCCTTACACATCTTGTCTCTTTGATCTTTTCAGAAAGAAGAAATAAACTGCAGCATGAGAGGATGCCAAACACTGAGTAATGATTTTGGAAAGGAAGAGCTGAGTTTCAACACTTTTCTCCTTCCCACTTGACATTCTGGAGGTAGCTTTAACAAGAGTTTCTGCAACCAGCTTCTCTTTGGCTCTTTGTCATAGAACAAAAACTGCTCATCACAAAGGCTACTTGAAACTGAACTGGATATAATATTACTACAGTTTTGACTCAATGCTTGGTTAATCCTTAATAATGCTTATCCTTCCTGCTGTGTGATGGGAGTAACAATGGGGGAAAGAAATCCAGAACTCTGCATGTAGCTTGCCATGTGTTAGAATCCTACCTTCATCATGAACCTCTAGTTAATATGCAATATAAAAATCATATTGCTTCTACTGCTATTGTGCCTTTGGGTGTTTGCATATGATACTGAACCTTGGTAATGTACAAAGAATCATTCATCAGCTTTAAGCACAGAACAGTTTTCAAAAGTTATTATAAAAGAAATAGAGTCATTGCCATAAACTCTTGGACCTTACTTGATTTTTCAATAACTCCATATATAATTTTACTACTAAAAATTTCTTGCTCACACTTTCCAATTATTATAAAGGATAAACACCTGGCCCTCTTGAGATAGTATATTTTATTATCAATTGTCACAATTCTCCTTTTCCAGCATGGACATCTGAGTGCTTAAAGCAGTGAACAGAATATCACATTTTCAAGTCTGCTTTCCATGGATCTGAGGCTCTTTTCTACTGCAATGAACAAGAACTTCAAATTATCTATTGGCACTAAAAACCTCCAAAAGCCTCAGAATAGTTTTATTCTCAGTAACACTTATCTCATATTCTCATCACTAGGAAACCCACTAGGGGATCCCCCAACGGGCAAGCTCGATGAGAAAATGTAATTTTTCTATCATTTTTAAAGTGCGCTCTTCTCGTTTTATTTATGAACATTTCCTTCGGAAGTCAATCGCAAAAATGTATTGTCTGTAGGAATATTGGATTGTTGGTTTAGAGTTACTCTGTAAAACTGGCATGGTGGGGTTCCATTTTGCTATCTCTCAGGAATTTCCAAATATGCTCAGTTTGCCTGCAGAAAGATATTTAATTTGACTACCAAGCCTACAAACTCAACCTGGGCTCTGAAAGTCATGTTGGGGAGGGGAGGGTTTCTCTTTCTTGTCTGTCATCACTAGTGATAGCAATTCTGTATGACCAGTTAGGTACCTTGTTCAATTCTATTATCCTAATCTTCTTATTTATTGTTGTTACAGTAGTGCCCAGAGTCCCATTGTGCTGGGAGCTGTACAGACACATAGTAAGATCTGTTTTCTGACATGGACAACTTACATTCTAATTCTGAGACAAGTCATGGTAAGTGGGTTTAACAAATAGGAGGAGGAAAAAGGGAGGGAGAATGAGAAGAAGAGGAGTAGGGTCACACAGGCTCCCATCCAGCAAACTCTTAGGCACTTTCTTAACTTTAGGCATGTGTCCAGTGCCATCAACTTCAAAGCTAAGTATGCAGAGGTGCTGTCTTCCTGAGTTTCCCCAGGCCGGTGGGGTCCTTGAACCCTGTTCTGCCCCAAGCCTTGCCCCCACACCACACCTTCCCCCAAGTCCCCACCTCCACCTCTTCCCATGCTGTTGCACCCATTTCCCCGCCCCAAGCATGCCCCACCCTCACTCCTCCCCTTCCCTTCCAGTGCCTCCTACATGCTGCTGAACAGCTGATTACTGGCGGGAAGGAAGTGCTGGCAGGGAGAGGAGAGGAGAGAAGCTGATCAAGAGGCTGGCAGTGGGTGCTGAGCACCCACTATTTTTTCTCCCAGTCCCGGAGCACTCGTGGAGTCAGCGCCTATGTAAGTACATACCTAAATGTTTGCAGATTTACCACCTTAGTTATATAATCTTAACTAGTACACAACTCAATTATTCCAGTTTAATTAAAAGTAGTTTTTTAAAACTGTGTATATCTACCTATTCCAGTTTCTTTGAACCTGTCTAATTCCACTTAAAAACCCTAAAAAGAAAAAAAGACTGGGGCAAATAAAGAACTAAATTAAATCAAAATGTTTTGGGTTTTGTTTTTAAATCACTGTCTTTTCTAGTTTTCATGTTTACATATAGAAATTATTCTAAATATACTTTATGTGGAACTTGGTAAACAATTCTGTTGAGAATGCATGGGACAGATTATAATGTAGCTGTGAAGCTGAAGAGAAAAAATCAACTTTCCAGGGGTCTCAGTTCTAAATAGGGAAAAACACAACCAAACAAAACAGTTTGGAGTATCAGGGTCTGTTTGTTTTTGTTTATTTGGTTGACCTGGCTCTGTTTACAGCTGGGGTTAGGTTGGTTTAAATGTGTTGCTCGGAGATGTAGTGATACTGATGTAGGTTCCCAGTGCAGATGAGTCCTAAGGCTAGGAAACGAGGTCGGTATAACTATGTCACTCAGGGGTGTGAAAAATCAGCACCCTTGAGTGACACAGTTAAACCAACCTAACCCTTGGTGTAAACCATGAGTCAGCAACCTATGGCACGCTCGAGCTCTGAGGTTTCCACCGCTGGCTCCTGCCAGCTGGGGTCCCACCGCCAGTCCCACTCAGCGCCTGCTGCTGGCCTGGTGAAGGAACCCCAGGCTGGCAGGAGCTGGTGGCTGAAATCCCAGAGCGGAGTGGGCTGACCCACTCAGCCCACCACTGCTCTGGGGTTCTGGGCTGCTGGCCCCTTGCCAGCCAGGCTCGCCACCTCAGCCCCACTCACCTTGCTTCCAGTTGGAGTTCCAGCACAGGCCCCCTGCCAGACAGGGTCCAGTCCTCCGACCCGGCTCAGCCCTACCGGCCACCAGCTCCACTTACCTCAGCTGCCAATCTGGGGTTCCAGCCGGTTAACAACTGATCACTCAGAAGCCTGTGTGCAGTTTAAAGTATCCAAATACATGCCAGACATTGGAAAACTCAGCAAGGAAAAGCAAGGGCAAGGATCACACTAAACCAGGGGTATCAAACACGCGGCCCAGGGGCCACAGGGACATTGTTCCAGCTACTTCCCGGAGCGGAGTGGGGCTGGGGCTGGGGTTGGCAGCCTGCCCTGGCCCTGGTGTGTGCTGCTGCTACCCCAGATCCCGAAGCTCTCCTTCACCCCGGCCCCCAACTCCCTGCCCTGAGTCCCCTGCCTGAACCTCAACCCCCTGCCCTGAGCCCCCTTCTTCACTCCACACCCCAACCCTGTGCCCTGATCCCCCTGCTGCATCCCACACCCCTTCTGCACCCCAAACCCCTGCCTTGAGCCCCGTGCTGCATCCCACACCCCTTCTGCACCCCAACCCCCTGCCTTGAGCCCCCTGCTGCATCCCACACCCCTTCTGTACCCCAACCCCCTGCCCTGAGTCCCCTGCTGAATCCTACACCCCTTCTGCTCCCTGAGCCCCCACCTGTACCCCAACCCCTTGCTGCACCTCAACTCCCTGCCCTGTGCCCCCGCCACACCCCTCATGCACCCTCTGGGGGCAGAGAGGGGGCAGAGTTGGGGTGCGGACTTCAGGAAAGGGGTCGGAATGGGGGCAGCAGGCAGGAAAGGGTTGGGAAGAGGTGGAGCCTCATGGAAGGGGTGGATTGGGGCAGGACTGGGGGCAGCAAGCAAGTGTGTGTCACTGATGTGGCCCTTGGGCCAATGAACTAGCCCTCATGTGTCCCTCATGGTCATTTGAGTTTGAGACCCCTGCACTAAACTGATAAGATCTGCATTTTAATTTAATTTTAAATAAAGCTTCTGAAACATTTTGAAAACCGTGTTTACTTCACATAGAGCAGTAGATTGGTTATATATTATAGACTTATAGAGAGACCTTTTAAAAAACATTAAAATGTATTACCGGGACGCAAAGCCTTAAATTAGAGTATGTACATGAAGACTTGGTACACCACTACTGAAAGATTGCCGACCCCTGAGGTAAACAGTGCTGGGGTCGACTTAGCTACCACCTATTGGGCAAGTGGTTTAGCTATGCCAACAGGAGAAGCCTTTCTATTGGAATAGGTAGCATCTTCACGCTGCTGTGCTGCTGCAGTTTTCTAAATATAGACAGGCCCTAAGTGCTCTGCAGCTAAATCTGTAAAGCACAACACCTGAAACCATCTCTAAACAAAGCAATCTCATCAGGGCAGCTCTTCTGTCCCTAGATCAGAGCACCTTGCCTAGCTTCTCAGTAGCAACAATTTTCTCTCCATTGAATTTGGAGGTTCTGAGCATCAGGGTGGTCAACACTGGCATAGCTGCATCTCTCAGGTATGTGAAAAATGGAGCCTGTTATGTAGTCAGAAAGAGAATACCAAACATCTAGCAGGACTTATCAAATTAAGGATGTCCATATGGACACTTAATAATAATGCCATACATATTATTTGCATATATCTTTACAATGTTTTGCATATATAAACTTATTCAAAGAATGGTGCTTAATATTATTTTATTACTAGCAATTAAACAAAACAATCCCTTCTAGATAGAATTCAAGATAAAATATGGTAGACTTAATTAAGCAGTTAGAGAATCACTGTGCTGTTTTATGAGACCATAATTTTGTTCCTGAGTGGATAAGCTATGAAGCTGAAGGACAAGTAGACCATCCCGATGAGAGATAAAAATGATTTCCTCATAAAACAGTGCATAGGAAGCATTCTCACTGTTATGCTGTAGAGGTTGTGCCTTTTAATACTGCAGACTATAAAGATTGAGTCCATTATTTAGGCTCAGTCATGACCTTAGCTACATACACCCACAGGGGAGCAAGGGCATAAGCAGGGCCATAGTCCCCTGTTAGGGCTGTCCACATTATGGGTCACAACACAGCACTGGGAGAGCAGCCATCACTTGGTGGCTACTCTTCATCCTGGTCAGATAGGAAAGGGGTGGGGGAGTCAAGGCTCTGGTCCCACTAAATGTATGGGCCAATGCAGCTGTGATAGTACAAGGGGCAGGAAAGGGGAGTAAGCACATCCAGGAAAATAGTTAGCTTAGCTTACTTCCTCAAGGATGGTCATGTGGCTGAGGTGCTGAAGTGAGGCCAGGTCTACACTGCGACTTTAAATCGGTTTAATGGCCGATATACCGATTTAACGCTGTATCCGTTCACACGACGTCGTCATTAATATCGAGTTAAACGGCTCCTTAAATCGATTTCGGAACTCCTCCCAAACGAGAGGAGTAGCGCTAAATTCGATAGTGATAACTCGGATTAGGGTTCATGTGGACGGAAATCGACGTTATTGGCCTCCGGGCGGCATCCCAGAGTGCAGCACTGACCGCTCTGGACAGCAATCTGAACTCGGATGCAGCGGGCAGGTAAACAGGAAAAGCCCCGCGAACTTTTGAATTACATTTCCTGCTTGCCCAGCGTGGAGCTCTGATCAGCACGGCTGGCGATGCAGTTTGAAATCGAAAAAGAGCTCCAGCATAGACCGTACGGGAGATACTAGGTCTGATCGCTGTATGGGGAGACAAATCTGTTGTATCCAGCTCCGTTACAGAACACGAAATGCCAAAGCGTTTGAATAAAAAACTCCAGGATACACAGCGCTGTGTGACAAGCGTAACGGGAAGCCAGAGACTCAAATGGACGCTCATGAAGGGAGGGAGGGGGTACTGAGGACTCCAGCTATCCCACAGTCCACAGCAGTCTCTGAAAATTATTTGCATTCTTGGCTGAGCTCCCAATGTCTGTAGGTTCAAACACAGTGTCTGGCGTGGTTCAGGGAACAGCTCCTCAGTTTATTTCCCCCCACCACCACGTGAAAAAAAAAAGGGAAAGATTGCTGTGCTATGGCGTTTGCTCAATGCACTCCGCGAAAAAGGCGCCAAAGGGTTGTCTGCTGCCTTCACAAAGGGAGGGGTGAGGCTGTACCCAGCACCACCCGGGGCAGTGTTTTCTGCCCCATCAGGCACTGTGCTCTCAACACGGAAGTGGGAACTATGGGATAGCTGAGGAACAGCTACCCACAGTGCACCGCTCCTGAAATCGATGGTAGCTTTGGACCATGGACGCAAACAATCGATTTCGGGATCCCACTGTGGACGCGCTAAACCGATTTTATTAGATCTGTTTTGTAATACCGGTTTAAGCTAATTCGAAATAATCGTGCAGTGTAGACGTACCCTGAGACTTGTTCTGTTCCTGCCACTGCTACAGACTTCCCTTGTGATCCCGGGCAAGTCACTTAATCTCTCTGTCCCTCAGATCCCCACTTTATAGATAATTTAACTTCCATGTCTTGAGAAGTGTAAGATGTTGTGAGGGGAAACACATTATAGTATAGTATAGTATAGTAAGAGCAATAGCACTAAGCTGCCAATCAGAGGAAGGAAATTGGGTCTAGATGATAAGTATCAGTTGCACGAATTGGGGAAAAGGGTGGGACCAGACTGTAAGGCTTGGTCTACATGACAGCGCTAGGTCAACATAAGGCAGCTAATGTTGAGCTAATTATGTCAGTGTATACACTACAGCCTTGCTCCCACTGATGTAAATGCTCTACTACACCGATATAAAAACTCCACCTCCACAAGTGTCTGTGTCTGTGGGTTACTTACATTGGCTGTTGGCTAGAGCTGTGAAATTGACAATAAAGCCACTCACAGCTCAGGCTGTCACCCCAGGGATGGAAAGGGGCTACAGCTAGAACTCAGCTGCTCCTCCCCCCACTCCCCCGCCCGCGGCTCCCGGCTCCTACTCCCAGCTGGGCTGAAGCCTATTAGGGTTGCCACCTTTCTAATTACTGTTAACAGGACTCCAGAGGCCCCTCCCCTTCTTTTCTTCACCTGTGACCCCACCTCCTTGTTCATTCCACTCCCTTATCTCCTTTCCCCACAATCACTGGCTGGATCATCTCCATCTCCCTCCCCTCACCCCATCCCCCAGCTGAGCTCCCTCTGCTCCAGGAATGGGATGGGAAATGCTGCAGCTTGACAAGGAGCCTGCTTGCAGGTAGGAGGTGGCCCCAGCTCATCAGAGGCTGGCATGGGTTAATGATCCAGCACCTACCCCTGCCCCACAGTAACTGGACTTTTGGTGTCTGGTCAGGTGTACTGACTAGACACTGACAAGTATCCTTTTCAACCGGACTTTCCAGTCAAAAACCACGTACCTGGACACAGTAGCCAAAAACTGGACTGTCCAGGTAAAACCTAGATTAGTGGCAAACGTACTGCCAGGGCTCTGCACTCACAGTTCCCTGCTCCCAGCCAGAGTGCTGACCAGGCTCCCCACTCACAGCCATGCTTCCCCAAGGTCCCAGCTCCCGGTAGAGCTGTTGCCTGGGTTCTCTGTGCCTGGCTCCTCACCTTGAAATCAGGCTGCCCCTGAGGTCCTGGCTCCCAGCTGCACCCTCCTAGCTTCCAATTCTCCACCAGTACCCTAGGTGTTGCCCAGGCTCCCAGCTCCTTACTGCCCACTGGGAGCCCAGCTGCAATGAGGATCCCCGCTATGCTCTCAGTCTCCCCACACTGCCCCTCTTAAATTGGTGGAAGCGCTCCTGTTGAGGACACTCACCCCCAGTAGAAGGGCAGTGTGACAGCAGTCACTGTAAGTCACCCTAACATAGGTTGTTTTAAGTTTGTAGTGTACACTGTGACTACTATCACATTGATCTCATTGTGCAGGGCTGAACCAGCAGCCTAATCTTTATTGCCTGTTTTTTTAATCTACCAATTTAATCTGTGGCAGTAGTTTCACGCAGGTACAACTTTTTATTTTCAAACATTTTTAATCCTTTACTCTTTCTATTTTTTAAATCAGTGATACATCAGTTCACACATACATTCTGGCAGCTATTCACCTTGCTGGTGCACTTTTGCATTCTTGAAAATGTAGCCTAATAGTCGTATGGTTTACTATATTCTTTCTTTTAACTGAGTTTTATGGACTTTCACAGAGAAAGATGCGTGGCAGGGGTGAGGTAATATTTTTTTATTGGACCAGCTTCTGTTGATGTCAGAGATCAGCTTTCAAGCTACACAGAGCTCTTCTTCAGCTCTGGGGAAGGAAACAGAGAGTGTCTGACTCTGAGCAAAATACAGATTGTTGGGACAGATTGTTGAGCAGAATGGGTAACATCTCAGAGGCAGTCACTTGAAATGAAGTGGGCAATTGTGGGTTATATTGTTATGCATAAGGGGTTTGAAGTGTGCAATTAAGGGTAGCAGGCAGCATGGTGAGTTTCAACTTTGTAATGAGCCATAAAATCACTGTCCCTGTTAAGTCCATGGTTTTTGGTGTCTATCATAGTTATGAATTTAAGTTTCCAGACTTGCCTTTTGAAGGTGCTGTGCATGGTTCCTTTGAGGACAAGCACTGAAAGATCAGATCGCTGTGTGAAAAATGTTCGCCACAGGGGATACAGTGTTTTTGTCATATTTTTCAGTGTGAGTTCATTTGAAAATAGGGTTGCCAACTTTCTAATTGCACAAAACCGAACACCCTTATCCCACCCCTTTCCTGACCCTTCCCTGAGGCCCTGCCCCTTCCCTGTCCTGTCTCTGTGCCCCCTCCTATTCACTCCACCTGTCCTCCCTTGAGACACTTGCTCTCCCCCACTCTTATTTACTTTCACTGGGCTGGGGCAGGAGTTTGGGGTGCGGGAGGGGGTGAAGACTCCATCTGGGGGGTACAGGCTCCAGGATGGGGCCAGGGGCTGGAGCAGAGGTTTGGGGTGCTGGCTTTGGGGTGGGGCTAGTGTTGAGGGGATTGAAGTGTAGGAGGGGGGTCTGGGCTGGGGCAGGGGTTTGGGGTCCAGGAGAGGTGTGGACTCCAGGAGGGAGTTTGGGTGCGGGAGGGGGCTTAGGGCTGGGGTAGGGGGTTGAGGTGAGGGAGAGAGTGCAGGGTGCAGGCTCCAGGAAGGGGCTCAGGGCTGGGCAGATGGTTGGGGTGCAGGAGGAGGTGCAGGGTGTGGGGCTCTGGGAAGGAGTTTGGGTGCGCGAGGGGAGGCAGGGCTGGGGCAGATGGTTGGTGCGTGGGATGGGTTGCAGCTTGCAGGCTCTGAGAGAGAGTTAAGGTGCAGGAGAGGCTTCTGATCTGAGGCTAGGGTTTCGGGGTTTGGGCTCCAGCCAGATGGTGCTTACCTCAGGTGGTTCCCAGCATAGCTAAGGCTGCAATTCCAGCTCAATGGGAATTGCGTAGCTGGCACTCGAGGCAGGGGCATCATGTGGAGCTTCCCTGGCCACACCTGAGCCTAGGAGCTGGACATGCCAGCTGCTTCCAGGGGCGTGTGGTGACAGGGCACGCAGGAAGCCTGCCTTAGCCCTGCTGCACTGCCAACCAGACTTTTAATGGCCTGGCCAGCATTCCTTTTTTACTGGGTGTTCCAGTTGAAAACTGTATTCCTGGCAACCCTATTTGAAAACACAGAGATTATCTGGTTTCACCTACATAATTTTAATCAGAGCATTAGAGCATTCCGAGTTACACCACGTGGCTTAGTTTTTTATTTTTCCTCTCTGATCTGTTATGATCAGGGGGCTGGACTAGATGACCTCCCAAGGTCCCTTCCAGTCCTATGAATCTATTATCTGGGAGTAACTGAAAGAGTCTGTTAATTAAATATATGCTCTTAAAGGTATGGTGAGGGTACCCAGATCCTGGGATGGGCACATTTTGTTTGTTACTATTGATGTATTTTGCATCTAAAATAAACAAACTGCCTCAAACTTTTCCCAGTGTAAATTTGGAGTCACATCTACTTATAATGGCCCTCTGAACAAAGAAAGAGTAGTAGGGAGATAGTTGGTTAAAGAGTTTTAAGAAATGATGTTTTTAAAAACAGTTTCCCACAGTTTTTATTTTTCAAAATGTTTGTATTTCAGTGAAAAACCCCAATACCGTAAAAATCTGGTTTTACATTTTTCATTACACTGTACAAAATTACAATCAGAACTGCTTCTCAAAGATTGATCATTTCACTTATGGGACATCTGGAATAAGAATGGAGTACTGTCTTTTATGAAGAGGAGAAGAGAGAACAATAAAGAGTACAGCCAACAGTCAGTGAATCTTGTTAGCATCAGGTTTTAAGATTCCTGATATTTCCTACTTTCACTATGTCTGAAAGTTCAAGATGAAGAGTCATTTGCATTTATCCTGGTGCTTCGGATCCTGACCAGAACTTAGAAATGCAGAAGTACATGGATGTACATACACAGACCAAATCAGTTGGGCAAGGGGTAGGGGAGAATAAAAAAAACACCTGTAAATTAACTTACTAAAGAACTATCTAAACTCTATCAAACCTCTAAAGTTTGTTTTTAGTCTAAGCCAAAAGTTTAATGACTTATAAGCAAAACAATATTTTTATGGTTTAAACAAAAAACAAAACAAAGCACACAGGAATGAAAGTTAGGATGGATCTAATCCTTCATTCACCACAGACTTCAGTATGACCTTTGGTAAATCGCTTAACTTTTTTTTGTATTTTGATCAGTGGAACTAGAGTCAGAGGCCTGTATTCCCTGGAGGATTGTGATTGAAGAGAACAACAGGAAATGTGTGGAGTTAGACTGGAGGCAATGCAGACAGGTGGCCAGACTGATCCACTTGTTCAACTTAATTTGCAAATGAAACTGTACTTTAGCCTCTCCATTTGCAAAGTGGAGATGATCACACTTAGCTATCTCCCAGGATTGTTTTGGTCAGTTTATTAACATTTGTAAAGCACCTTGCCCTTACTGGAAAGATTATTTTAGGAACATATTGTGGTGTTTAGATGTTGCTTCTGACTATTTAAAGTGGCAGCACTGGCTATTGGGAGTCTGAAAGGACAGGAAATGGGAAGGAGGTGGGAGGAGCTGAGGAGGCAGAGTGAGAGTTACAGAGGGTGCAGCAGCAGCTTGGTAAAGAGGTTTCCACTTTAAAAATAAAGTCCTGTTGAAGTCTGTTAGTACCTTGCCTGGTTGATATAACACATATGAAATTCTGAGCTTGTACAACAGTCTTTTACTGCATATTTTTGTGACATTATTTCCAAGAGAAAAAGTAAAGTGCTTGACTTCTTATACACACATCTTTTAATAAGACCAACAGCTAGATATTGGTAAATCCCACTTAAAGTATGCTGTGATTTTATGATATGAGATTTGACATGTTAAATTGTCCATAGCTCAAGACAAAGGGTATCTTGATATTTATGAATAATGGCATTTTCAGTGAACACAATTGAAATAACTGTTACTCTATTTTCTGTGATTTTAGATGCTCTAATAATAAAAATATTAACCCAGGAGAGCTAGAAAGCCAAAACTGAGGTTTTAAAATGCTTAAACTTTCTGAAAACATTCTCCATTCCAGACTGTATACAAAGGGAGAAAAAATGGAGTTCTAAATAGAAGCAACATCTATCCAAATGGAAGTGCTCAAATAGTTTAATTTGTGCTAATTTTCAGCATATGTTCGCTAGTATTGTCTGATTCTAAATGTCATTCAGATAGAAGTCTGTGGGCCTGATCTGTAATGGTTTGCATTATTGCTCTTAACATCGATATTTTGGGCACTTGTGCAGAAATCAGGCAAATTAAAAATCCAAATATGGGCGAAGCATATTCAAACTTCATTGATCACCTGAAGTGAACCAGATGTAGACTGGTTGAGGTAAGCATCCTTCACTTCTCCTGTCCCTAGTCAACAAGAGTAAGGTTTTCCCACCTGCAATAGGTCTACAATTTCGGTCTTTGTCTTGCTTGTTTATGTTTGTTTTCCCTCCTACCAATATTTGCTCTGCCAGAAGGTCTGTACATCTGACTCTTCATTATTTCATCACTCAACCTTCCCTTTCACTTTTGGAAATGCTTTGGTGAAGTTAAGCATCTCTAGTGGAATTTCTGCTGGGTCTGGCTTCATTTAATGATTGTATTCAAATCTAATGTGCTCTGCTCCATGGTGAGCAACTCCTTTGCTAAATACCTTAGAACATGTGGAATGTCCATGTCCTAGAAACCGGGCCTGGCTACAATTAACTATTTTATTCAAATCTGACGTGCTCTGCTCCATGGTGAGCAACTGCCCTGCCAACATACCTCAGAACACATGGAATGTCCATGTCCTAGAAACTGAGACTCAGAAGAGAAGCTTTCCAAGAGGTGCGGGGCTCTTCAGTGGGATGTTCAAAGGTTTCCAGTTTTTTTTTTTTTTTTGGAAAGCCCATTGGAAGGAATGTGTGTTTGTTTAGGGGGCTACCTCAAGAAAAGAATAGGCTGGAATCCTTTTGGGGTGTTGAAAAAAGAATAAGCATGCAAATCCTAAAGGTTACTATATGAGGAAGAGAAAGGAAATTTAGTTAATATTATTGAAAGATACTGCCATTTTGTTTCTTATTAATTGGGGTGTGTATATAGGACTGTATATAAAGAAATCTGGACACACACACACAGAGTGCCTAAAGTCCCTGTAATAAATAAAGCCCCAAATCATACAAATATGCATATGCTTAAATTGTTTTACACACATGAAGAGTCCCATTGATTTTATTGGGCCTCCTCTCATGCTTAAATTAAGCATGTAAGCAAATGTTTCCTGTACTGGGGGCTATATATAACTATGTATTATAAATATTATATGTATTATAAGTATTATAACTATATATTATACATATATTTGTATAAGGGAATTTTAAAATTAAGATACAGGAATTTTAAAGTTCCCTGATACAAATATATTTATAATACATAGTTATATTATATATATAGTTATAGTTGTTAGTTATAGTTATAGTTACATTTATACATTGTTATATATACATAATATAAGAAAAGGACATTTGATGTATTAGTGAAATATTTTTTGCTGCAGATGTTATTTCTAAAATACATCTTTACATTTGAGAAAAAGTATTGTGTGTTTGTATGTGCTTTCCTAATGAAAATAGGAAAGGAATCCGGATTTGATCTTCATATTTGAGCAAAATCCTTCATGAAGGATGTGAAGGTCAGTAGGCAGCACAAATAGATTGTATGAATTTAGTACTGTATGATTATTTAAGAAAGGGAAAGGTTCAATGAACTTCAAGGGACACTGACAGCCCAACAAACTGAAATTTAGACTTTTTCTTTTAAGTGTTAAAAATAAATCAGGTATTCCACTTGCTAAAGAGCTCCTCTGACAGTTTTTTTTTCCTGGTTTTACAATCACATTTTCCAGTTTTAAAAAAAGTGTTTTTCTCTTCCCTGTTCTTCTATGAAAGAATCAGATGAACAATAGGGCAATCTGACTGTCTACAGATGGAAAACTGAAGTTAACTGTAGACAGTTTTTTCACATGCACAAAGTATTGAAACAAAGGGATTATTCTTTCCTGCCCCTCTAATCTTCCCTTCATAATAATTGTAGATGCTACTTCTCGATCGTAAGAATAGCTAGCACAAAATGTTCCAGACAGAAGTGAGTTGGAGGAGATGGTATTCCTTTAAGACAGTGATCTATTTGATTCTAGTTCTTTGTATTACGCTACATAGATAAGCAGGCTTCAGAATTGCAAATAAGTAATATCAGCACTAAGAAGGACCTGGTTCAGGAGAAAAAAAATCCAGCTGCTTTCCATATCATGAACATCTTTTTGCAACAGAAGACATATGGATTTGTATTTCCTTTCAGAAGCATCCCCAAAGTGAACAATGCAACCAGCCTGCTATTTTTAACTAAAGGAATTAGCTGGGACATATTGGTGCAAATATAGGGGTGGAGGAGAGACTAAGGATAGGCCAATTGTTCATACAAAACAAAATACAATGCTTTCTTTCAAGCACTAGAGTTTCTGGAGCCAGAACATAATTGTGTCAATGTTCCCAATTAGTTGTGCAGAAAAAGAGTCAGAAGTATCAGTTCTTTTAATGGCAGTGATGTCAGCTTCAGTTGTTGTCATGAACCAGAACGACCAGAAAAAAAAAGTCAACAGCTGAAAACAAGTTTGCTTTTAATACTGCGCTGAATCTTTAGATACCGGATCAATGTCTGAGCACAATCAGAAAAATGAGGCAATTCTCATTTGAAGAAGAAAGACTCAATCATTTGGAAGCTCAGCGAGCAGGAGGAACTTTGGCAGAACAATTCTATGCAAAAGGTTAATAATTCATGGAACGGCTTGCTGCAAAAGGCCACCGAAGCAACAATTATGAATGAGTTTGTGACTCCTATAGTAGAGACCCTCTGAAACAGTGTACTCAGCACTCGTGGAGCATATACAACCAAGAGTAGGCCAACCCTGTAAATTTACTGAGAGATGATTTCCTCAGTAGACTTCCTGTGTAAACTGCTTTTTTGAGGATGTGGTACTTGAGGTGTGCTTGTGGTTAGGAAGCAGCAGGAAAATGGAGTTCAGATAAAATAAAAGGGCATAGTGTTCATGAAGTGTTTTATGTTCTTTTAAAAAGAACAGCTTAAAACAATGAGGGCAAAAGCCAGCGTTTTTCAAAGTTCGGGTCGCAACCCAGTACTGGGTCGTGGCATATCAGGCACTGGGACACACTGGTCAGCGCTGCCGAATGAGATGTTTAAAGTCCTGTCAGCAGTGCTGCCCCGCTAAGGCAGGCTAGTGCCTATCTGCTCCTACACTGTGCTGTGCCCTGGAAGTGGCCAGCAGTGGGTCCAGCTTCTAGGCAGGGGGGCCAAGGGGATTCTGTGCAGTGCCCCTGCCCCGAGCACTGGCTCTGCACTCTGCCAATGGGAACTGGGGTGGGGGGTAGTGCCTGTGGGAGAGAGATGTGCACCTCTGCCTAAGAGCTGGACCTGCTGCTGGCTGCTTCTGGGGTGCAGCATGATCTGCAGTGCCAGAACAGGAGGTAAGCCTGCCTCTGCATCCCAGCTGCGATGCTGACTGGGAACTGCCCGAGGTAAGTCCATGCACCAACCCTCTGCCCCAGCCCCACCAAACCTGGAACCTCTTCCTGCACCCTGAACCCCTCATCACTGGCCCCACACCAGAGCCTGCACCCCCACCCCAGAGCTGTAACCCGCCCCCTTACACACCAACCCCCTACCCCAGCTCTGAGCCCCCTCTCATATCCGGAACCCTTCATTCCTGGTCCCACCCCACTGTCTGCCCCAGCCCTGAGACCCTCCCACACACCATATCCCTTATCCCCAGCTCTGTTGGGTTGTGGGCAGCAACAATTTTCTTCAGCTGGGTCTCAAGAAAAAAAGTTTTAAAACCACTTTTCTAAGCCACACTCCATATCTCTTATCTACTCTAACGCACATCTAGTTGTGTCCCATGCATGCAACCTCATTGATAATAATGATAGCTCTTTATGAAGAATGAATGAAGAGAGTATTGATATCCTCACTAAAAGGAGAAGAATTTTACCTCAAGAATTGTTAAACTGTTATTAACAAAGTATTAGAGACAAGTTGCGTAGGCAGCCAAGTTATCAGCATTGAGATTCAAGAAACTAGATTCTGTTCCTGGCTTTCTCTCAGTGCTTTGTCAACTCAGGCAAATCATTTCACCCCACTATGATTCATCTTCCTCATCTGTAACGTGGGGGAAATGGTATTTACTGAACTCATGGGCATTCTCCAGCTGGTAGATGATTTCCTGGGAGTTTTATAAGCAATCTGTAGTAGTTCAGAGAAGTTTTACAGCTTGTTTTTGTTCTGTGACCATCTTTTTGTTTCGTGTTTGTACAGTGTAGAGCACAATGGAGTCCTTGTCCATGACTGGGGATCCTAGGCACCGCTGCAATACAAGAATACTAATTATAATTAATACTAGAGTAAGATCTGTTCGCAACAAATGATGGCCGAGAATTGATCCCAACCCCAAAGAAACATAAAAGAAAGGAGAAAATCAGTCACCAGAGAGAGACTGCAAAGATTTACACAGAAATCAATGCACTGACAATGATGATGAGAAATCAAACTCATTAGTGACTGAAAATTAACAAACTCATGGCTTCGATAAGGATCTCTCAAAAGAGACAGGGAGATTCATGATGAGTGCACAAGAGCAGTTCTTAAGGCTTAATTGTGTTCACAACAAAATTTTGACCAACAGAGCTGCTCCCCAAATTGCAGAATGTGTTCCATCAAAGGAGAGACATAGAGCATGTGTTGAGTGCCTGCAGGAGCCTGGCTGGGAGAGTATATATGAACAGACACAATGAGGTCACCAAGCATCTGCATTGGAGCCTCTGTGGCAAGTACGGATTTAAACAAACCATGCAATATTACAACCACAGAAATGAATGAAGAGTTTATGAGACCTGGCAATTGTCAGAGATCAAACCCTGCAGGCAAACAGGATGGATGTAGTTGTGGAAAGGAAGACAAAACCATGTTAATTGATATCACTAGCAGACAGCAACATAAAAGAGAAACAAGAAGAAAAGATGGCAAAGTATGAAGAATTCTGCCATGAAGTGAAATGATTATGGAAGACTAGAATAAAGATGATTCCAGTGATCATTCATCCCTAAGAGTGTGAATGAGTAATTCAGGAACCTGTTAGGAGTGTAAGACATCACAATTGGTGACCTCGGCAAGACAGCTCTCTTACACACTGAGAATTGAAAGGAAATTCAAAGGAGAATGAGTGCATTTGAGCACCTAAGCTTCTGACTGCCCAAACCTAGGAAATCAGTTTGTGGGGAAGTTTTAGTGGTGGCTCATGGGAAAAACAATGTAGACAGTAGCTTTCTTCTTTTCATACTTAAAGATCTTATAAAGAAATAGTCTTTGCAATATAGAGTAACAACCAAACAATGCAATAATACTGAATGATAACAACTAACATCTGGCCCCAGGATGGGGAAGTCACAAACAGCTCCTTTGCACATCCACACTTTCAACTGCTTTTAGTGGATATTAAGCAGACAAAAATTGAGCGCAGTGGAATTTCACCAGTATAAAGCCATTGTGCGTGAAAGGTTATCAGAATAAGGGACAAGGAAGAGAGCTGTGGAAGGCAAGTACATTTCAATGAAATTAAAGGTGTTCATACTATAGGTTTAAGAAACCACAGCATAAAGTTATGTACCATGGTTATTTTCTCTAAAATCTTTCTGGTTATTGATTTTTCCATGCAAGACAATTACAAACTCAGAGCCACACTTTGTACACACACATATACTCTGTAAAGCTTTAAAATATATCGAGTCTTTTTAATTTCTTCAGTTCCTAGCAACAATGTCTTCAGGGTTCTTTATCACAACAGCTCAGTATGTTTTCTTCAAGAGACCACATCCCGTGTCAAATTCATGCTGCAAAAAAGAAGCCCAAACACAAAAGTAATATTTTGTTAAAGCAGTAAATTTCTTAAATAAGAACAATATCAACAAAATATTGCCCAGAGTTGTCACTATTGGTTAGTGTGTCTGCTCAAAGTTCTCAGAGAGTATGACAGAATCTGTATAACATATAGTTTTTCATTATACTAAATCCTTAATATAGAGATAAAAAAAGAATGGCTTCTGTGAGAACTTTGGGTGAGAATGCTTGCTTTATTATGGTCATATCTTTCCCTCTGGCTACAAAAGTGAAGCCTGAGTTGAGGTAACAATATATTGTTACCTTGGGAAGAGGATTTTTAAATATGTGTTCTGGTGGAATGGGCAGAAGTGTTCGAGAACTTTTATTATTGGTTTCAAGGACTAGTAGAGACAGAGTGATATGGAGTCTGACAATAGTACTGAATTAATTCCTGATGAAACAGAGGGGATACAGTATCTTCCCTTTAATTGGTGAATATGTCCCATGCGATTTATCCTGATCACATTTTACATGCTTTTAATTTGTTCCTGTTGTCCGAATATGTCAAAACATTTGACAAACATTGCTGAATGAAACCTCATCACTCTCTTGAGGGGAGCACAGATTCTCATTTTACAAATCACTCAGCCAAGGAACACAGGTAATAGAGAAACATTTTCTGATTTGGGTGACTAAAGTGTTGTAACCTTGTTGATTCCAGGAGATGAGGGATAAGAACTTTTAATAAGAATCAGCATTTGTTGGTGGAAAGGGCACACTTTTATGCTTCACAGAGCTCTTACTCATGTCTGGAGAAGGTAACGGCAGTCTCTGAGCTAAATAAAAGATGAGAACCTAGTAGGCTTAACAAGCTGTCCCACCTTGTATTTAGTTCAGATGCTCCAGTTACCTTCTCCAGATCTGAGAAAGACTCTATGAAGTGAAAAAGCTTATCCCTCCCACCCACAGAAGTCAGTCCAATAAAAGAATGTTAGCCATCCAAGAGAGACAAGGTAGGTAATACGAGTCAGTTAGCCACTGAAATAATAAGTGGCCTTATTTTTAGAATGATTACTGAGAACCCAGAGTTTAAGTGTCTACCTATAGATAGGGAATCACATATGTTTTTTTTTGTTATTGTTGTTGGTTTTTTTTTTTTTTAACCAAAGTAATTTTCAAGGTTGCTCAAGAAAATGGTGACATAGTTGGGAATAAAATCCCATAGTACTGACTTTTAGTCCCTGGATTTACCATTGCCTGAAAACACAACATGCCAAATTCTGCTCTTGGTGCTTCAGTTCAATATTCTTGTCTCTCATAATGTGAACAGGAAAGAAAACAAAACCTTCATAATGAGAGCTTTTTTATTTTCTATAAGAAAAAAAAACAAAACCTAAGGGCTTGATCCTGCTTGCAAAATTCTCAGTGATGTTAATGGGAGTGCAAGATTTGCAGATTTGGGTATTTAAGTAATTAGGTTAAAATTACAAGTTAATTTCATTCAATTAAAAAAAGAGATACCTAAAAGAGGCCAAAACCAAATAAAGAATATTTTAAACTCTGTGTATTTTTTTGAGTATGTGATCTGGTAGGGCACTGGACTGGGAATCAGGAGGCCTAGTTTCTACTGCCAGCTTGATGAGTTGAACTCTGTCCCTCTTTCTCTTCCCACTGGCACTGTCAAACTCTTTGGAACTGGGGCTGACTCTTCTGATATGTATATACGGCATCTAGCCAGATGGGTTCCTAATCATGGTTAGTGCCTCACAACACTACCATAATATAAATATTTCAGATACCACTGTGCAGTAATGGATGGCGAATGACTTGATAAATGGCGGTCACTATTTGTTTACAATCTATAAAACAAGTGCAAACTAAAAAAACCCTGAATCTCAAATATATAAGTCTGCACAATATGTCCCCTATTCTATACAATGTCCTAAAGGAATAAAATAGTCTTGAGATGAAAGGAAGATACATAAAAACTGATACATGAGCAGGTTGACAAACAATTTCCCTTGTTTCACAGCTCACCTTTTGTTATTTCTGATAATGGTCTTAGCCAAGAGCAGTAACTTTTAAAAAGCAAGCTGAACTTTGAGTCTGTTGGTTGAACTAATATTACCTCTCAATGTTTTTTTCTCCTCCCAGCTGTTAGCATGGCAGTGATACTAATGTAGTAAGAGCAATGTAATGTGGTATGTGTGTGTGTATGTGTATATATGAATCACATGTGGACCATATCAGACTCCATCTCAAGTTACTAGGACATGTTTTTATGTTTTTAGAAAGAAGATAGTTTCAAATCTTTTTTTAGCAGATGTTTATAATATCTGCGCCAATTTTAGTCACTATAAAAAGCCCATAAACTCATGCGAGAACTGCTGGAGACAAACTATCTTTCTTCATTCAAATTAATCCAGAAGTTCCAACTTAACATTTTTTTCCCACTTGGAGAAAGGGCTGGTGGAACAACAAATGCACCAATAAACTAATACTCCGGATACAACGGGTGTACAAGGTACAGGAAAAGAAATATGTTGTTCTAATCTCTGGTCAGTGGAAAAGGTCAGATATCGAAATATTTGGATGGAGACATTTAAAATCATATTGATATCTATCACAAAGAACCATCTTAGAAAACATACTAGACCTAGAGATACGGGGCCTGATTCTCCTCTCACATCAATATAAGTCAGTAAATGAAGCTAGAGGAGTTATACCATGTAAAATCAGTGATTTGAGAGCAGTATTAGGCCAAATATTCCAAATATTGGAATGAAGTTGATGAATACAGATGCAATCTGAAAAAATAATGTGTATACACAGAGAAAGAGTGTTGCCTTTTCAGTGCTAGATTACAGTTCTTAATCCTACTCAGTCATCAAAGTTCATTTCCCTCAGATGGATTCTGAATGCCTATTTGATGTGAGTTGATTTGCAATATATAGGAATCGAATGGGATTCCTGGGTCCTCCAGTTAGGGACCACTTCTATAACTTGTCTGTGAATCCTCATCAACATTTATGTTGCTGTATAAGTAATCACCACAAAGTGTCACCACCTGGTAGCATTAAATGGTAGACTTACTGTCAGTGTCAGACAAGTCAAAAGTTGAATGGAGACGTTTTGAGATGTCTGGAGACGTCTGGGTGGTTTAAGAAAGAAAGTCACCAGTGAGGTAGCATGGGAAGCTTTTTGTCCTATGGACAAATGAAGGAATTGGGTCTGTACATCTGTTAGTCTGGCACTTTTCAGGAGTACTAACTTCACTTAAGGGCAAAGGGGAATAAATGATCACAAAAAGCAGCTAATAAGAGGTAAGCTCCAGCAAACATGACATGCATTGACACAGAGTATAAGCTATCATAGGAGCCAGTCATTTGCCTTCTGTCTCTTCTACCTTATACCATATCAACTACTGTAAATTGGGCTACAAACAAATATGGGAACAATTGTTTGATCCCATAGATTTACACCAGCTGAGGAGCATGCCCATGGAATTTAAATTGTGAAAGATATCTAGCAGAAATAGTTCACTGCCATTCATTGCCAAATTAATCTCTGATGGAAGCCTATTTTCATGACTATACAATAGTAGCAGTCTAGCAAGAGGAAGACTACCACAATATACTCATATATTGGTTTCAGATTCAAAAAGTATTGTCCTCATGGACTATAAATGCCACTGAGTTTTTAGCCGCCTGGCCAGTTTTTATTCGAAACTCATTCCAGGCACAGCTGGGAATGTTGTCTCTAACTACTAAAGGCCAACTCTGAATACTGAGATTGTGGAACAATTGACATTGTTAGCAGAAAACAGGGAGATCTTTCATCCAAAGCACATTGCAGCTGCTACAGATGCTAGCATAGCTTCCATCTGTGATAGTGATGAATGGTGTACAAGTGAGTTACTGCTGAGATACCGAAACACACAGAGAAGGAATCCTCCAAACAGGGGAGAATTGACTTTACAGGGAGACCAGGTATGGAACTCATTTTTTTACGTTCTTGTCTGTTTTTGTTCCCTCTAAAACAGAGGGCAATCTAAAGTAGTAGATTCTCCCCCCAGCCACTCATTTTAGGCTGTATATTTTCAATGGAAGGAGTTATGATTTTGGAAGAGGCATAGGAAGCAGTAAAATTTTACCTGTTCTATGAGTTTAGTAGGGCTAGTTACATCACTCTCATACTGCTGTATACAGTATTTAGGTGAGGTGATGATTCAAATGATCTATAGATTTTTATAGAAATTGAGTTTAGAAAGCAATTGGGAGAGAACACTAGAATATATGATCACCTATTTGGGGCATTTCTGCCATGGATATTGATAAACAAAAGCATAATTCTACAAGGAACTGAGTGCTTTCTATGAGATGCTATGCATATTTAACTGGTTATAGTGGGAATTGAGGCACACAGTAGCTCATTGAATCATTCCCCAAGTCTCCATCACGCTCAAGATCTAGTTTTTATGCCCTCTGGTCCTCCCCTCACCATTTACCTGCAATTCTGCCACACTGCAGCTTTAATAATGTATTAAATTCCCTCTTCTTGATGCGTCCTATCCCTTGCATCAATCATGCCTTGAATTCCACCCCAGTAGCCTCCTGGTTTCAGGACCCAGCATTGTTTCATTATTTATTTCTGCTCTACTTTCTTCTAGCTTTTCCTTTCCATCACTTCTCCCCCTCACTGTCTCTCTAGGGCCACAAGCTGGCTGGCTGTGTTTATTTTAAGAGTGTTTGGGTCTACCAAGTTAACCCATCTCTTATACTGAGCTATATTAAAGTATATTTATAAGTAAATAAGATAAAACAAATAGTATAGTGTTTCACACCTGAATACCTCAGTCAGTCACTATCTTTTAATTATGCATCTCGGCATCTTTAATTCTCTAGCATCTAATTTTCAAACTCTTCAAAAGATGGCTTAGATGTCAGCAGCATATATAGATCCCCAATTCTGATAGTGGTGTAATGTAGCAACAGTATCATATGTCTATGCTGTACATATAGATTTGGCAGAATTCAGTTTTTATTTGTTTATAATTTACACACATACCAATGTTGTAGCTCTTATTTTTATCTGTATAAAATCAGTTGTGCAAACATATGAGTTTTAAGTATTTTTTAAATTTTATCAATTTAATTTGTTTAGTTGCAGGAAATTATGACAGTGTCATGACACTACAGGTTGAGATTCAAGAAGTTAAAGCTTTATAACCATTAAAACAAAATTGTCTACATCACATGTCAAAAGATCCAAAGTAAAAATCATTAGGTCACATTAATAAGTTCTCAAGCAGCATTCTTCTTCTTTTATCTCTATGGATTATGATTATTAATGGAAACATTTCTCAGTGTGCATTTATGCAAATGTTTACATGTACTGATATTTACCAATAAAAACCCCTAATCTTTCCAAGCCTGCATGTATAGCAGGTAGAGTGTGGGTATTACTAACATCAGAAGCAGCAAAGGCTTGAGTTGTGGGCCATAGGTCTTCTTTGACTTCTGCCAGGAGCTGAACTGGCTTTTGGGAAAAAGGGGAAGGGTCATAACATTGGCTGCTGTTCCCTTGGGTCTTGTATAAAGTGGAATTGATCTTAAATTGAGAACTGAGCCTACTGAGCCTGATCCAATGCTCACTGCAGAAGCCTTTCCATTGATTTAAGTGGACATCAGATCAGACCTGTTGATTTCATTGGGATTGGAAGCTGCTCAGAACCAGTCAAGATACATTAAGATAAAGAATTTTAAAGGACTCAGTTTTATGTTTCTGTGTCCATTAGTAGTGAAGTATAAGTTTGACACGAGGTATTTTCTAGTTCAGGAGCAAGGAACTGAGTGAAAATGTTTTTAAAATTCATTTTCATACTGATCTTATATTTTCCAAGTTTTTCATTCTTGCAATTTTATGGACACAGGAAAAAATCCTGGGGCAAACTTTGTTCACTTTAGTCACCAGGATTAACTCCATTGACATAGGTAAGGACCCAATTCCTGTTTTCATTATTATCGATCTGCTTAATTCCCACCCAAAATTATAACCCTTTGTGACAGACTAGTTTCCACTTGACCAATTATGATGTCACAAAGAGTAGGAAATAAAAATAGGGATTAAGCAGCAAGTATAGATGAAATCCTACATAGAGTTCCTGTTTTAATGCTCATCTTCTTAATCACAAAGAATACAAAGAAAAGAAAGCTAGAAATAGTTGACTTCCATGTGGCATAGGAATAACATTCTTTCTATGGACCATATTGTTCAATATTTTCCTACAGTCAGTGGCTTTTTTTAGGACTAGAATATGAAATTATCACAAGCACTGAGTAAGAGGCAGCACATAGTTGTAAAAGTCACAGTTTGGTCCCTAGTTAATCCCTCAATCTTCGTCCTTGCTCCAGAGAGATGTAATATGTCAACTCTTTTCCTGATGCAAGTTGCTTCTCCCACCATGTCTTAGCTATGCTGACCAAAACACCAAGCTGTGGAGTCACTCTTCCTGCCACTCTCTGCCTGTTGCCCCTACCATGCAGATGAGCAAGGAGTTGCCACCTTGAACCATAACCACCACTGATGCAGCTCTGTCATAGTTCTCAGGCTGCTGACAGGCACCTCCTACCAGACAGGTGCTTAGAAGTCCATAGGGTGCCTCCATTTGCCTAAGTAGGAGCCCCAATGACAGAATGATAATCTTTTTGGATTGATGGGGGATGGGCCTTTTGGCTCCCATTGTCCTAGTCCCACTCAATTCTCAGATTGTTTAACCCCAACAGGAGCAGAAGGGAATGTCACCAACCACCTAATCAGCTTGTCTTGGGGTTTACCCAATTTGTCTTTACCACCAGTATCCCAAAGTCAGTTTCCTTGTATCTAGGGTGGGCTGGGGGCAGCAGTGGCACGGGGGGGGGGGGAATGAGACCGAGGGCCTTCCCGAGGGCAGTTCCCCAAAGGCTTCTAGGAATCCCCTTTGGGAGCTATAGCACTGCCAGCTGGTCTCTCCCACCACTGCTCAGCAACTGCTGGGAACTTCATGTTTCTAAATCCTTATTCCACCCTTGACATGACTGATAGAGCTGGAAGGGTAGGGTTTATACACCACATCATAGGCAGTTTATATGCCTCTTAACTCCCTTTTGTTAGTGTACAGGAAAAGCCATGTTCTCTTCTTTAGATACCTATTGAAAGAGAGGATGTCTCCACTGCACTACTCTGTAGTGTATTCTGACAAGAGGTCAGAGTATCTACATTATAGCTACAGATCCGGTGCTAAAAGATGGATACATACAGTAACAATGATTTTTATCTGAGGCTCTGAAAGCACTTTAGAAACAGCTGGCCAAATCCTCTGGTGATGCAAATTAGTCAATGGAGCTGTGCCAGTTTACACCAGCACAGAATATAGCCCAATTAATTAAGCCTTGAAACACCTCTTTGAAATAGGGGAAATAGGGGAAAGTGGTAAAGGACACTTTCTAAACTTGTTTCTCAGATTTTAGGTTATTTTTGCATCTTCCAGGTACCCTTTCCACATAAAACATGTCAGAGGCACTAAAGAATTCCACTTCCTCATCAGCTGTCTTGTGAAAGGTTTTGACCCACTGCTGAAGTGATATATTTATACAAATTACTTGTCTGGGTTGATGTGATGGAGAGGCAGTTATTGATGAGTCAAACATTCAGCCATTGGATAGTGTTAGACTCTAATGTAAGATTTTAAATAATTTTGTTAGATACTATTTGTGTCTAAATACAGAGAGTAACCATCCAGCTAGATAATCATGGCACAGTCATTTGTATGGTTGTCAGATTTTATTATGCAGTATACCTTCCTGTTCTATTATGCAAGATAGCAAACCTTTATAATAAGTGTGAATTTAAGGAATGAATAGGCCACATGAAATCCCAAATGAAGAAAAAATGGAAATTAATGCTCATGGTGGTCACTGTAAGAACTTCAAAGGGCAAAAATCCTATCAAACCGATAGTGAGCTTATTGCAGAGTCAGTCCTCAATGCTATGCTGCAACGTAGATAATCTCCATTATAAGTGGTTTTCTGTTATATTAGACCACAGAAATTTCAATTTCTTTAAAAATGTTATTGACCCATTGAAACTTTTTTATGATCTCAGCACAGGAGAAAAAAAATAAGGCAAATTTTGAAGTGTTATATCAATTTGATCATTGTTAAATGTAGTTTTGTTTTGATTTTGCTTAACCCCCCCTCACAAAAGAACATTTTTTTTCTGCTTGTGTAAGTCGGGGACATTCTAAAGGAGTCAAAGGAGCTGTGCCAGTTTAGACCAGAAGTCAGTTTGGTCCTAACGTTTACCAAGTTTAGTTGTTTTTTTGTGCTGCCAGATTCAATATTTAAAAAAAAAATGAAAAAAAACCAAACACAAACATGTACTTGTATTCTGCTATTATTGGTATATAATACTTTCTGGATCTGCTCCCTGCTGTTTTAAGTATTGAACATACAGACAGGAAGACAATAGCTGCCCCGAGGCTTTTGTTGACTCTTGAAAGAATATTGCAGCCTAAACCCCAATATTTTTTCCCCTAAAGCAGAATCAAGCTAATCCTGTACGTGTAAAAAAAGGTGATCACTTACTTCACATAATGAAGTTCGCCCAAGTAAAAGTAAAAATCAGTGTGATCCATTGGCTAAGGAACTGAACTGGGAATCAAGGGACCTTAGTTTCATTCCTGGTTCTGCTACTGATCTGCTGTGTAATCTAGGAGAAGTCATTTCCTGTTTCCACTCACACATTTTGTGTGTCTTGCCTATTTACACTGCAAGTTCTTCAGAGCATTGGCCATGTCCTACTGTGTATTTGTATAATACCTAGAACAATCGGGCCAGTTGATCCCACCCGAACTTTTAGTAATCCTATAGACTGTTGATGTCAGGCTTGATCCTGCACTCTTATTCAAGCCAAAACATTGACTTAAATTGAGCATTTTTTCCTGATTCATAGGTAAACAAAATAGCATTTGGTTCATGCGCATCACAACCAGGTTGAGGTGACAGACCATAAGTAGCAAGAGCCCATTGCCCTTTCAGTTGACCAGGTCAATGATCCACAAATGAAGAAAGGTTTCATGAAAGTATTGGAATATCTTAGAACTTTCTACTTTAAGAGTGCATGTGGCTAGTCCATTGGGTAAACCTGTGTTTTCAAAATTTGGACACAAACACTGTTACTTAGCAAACCACAACAGCTGTAAAGCGAATAATGAGGCCTGTCAAATATATAACAGATTTGAAAGTGTTAAATATATATTTAGCTAACACTATATACATATTTATACAAAAAGACAAACTATTTATTTTTTTTTTCAAATCAGCTTTCACAGTTGCACAACACATTTTTTTTGTTTTATTTAAATTAGGGATAGTCAACTGTGATAAAAGAACATACTTCAGCTGAACTCACTGTTCACATTATTATTGTTTAAATTATGTTAAAGATGGCTTGAACAAATTAAATTATGTTAATATCAAGTTTAAATATTGTTGCTTCTCAACTGATCAGTGGCAGATATCAAATTTCTTCTCCAATAAGAAATTGACCTGCAAGGCTCCTGTGATGTTGGGTCTGTGCATATTTCTAGTACAACTTAATTTACAAATAGACACCACTTTTGGAATAGAGGAGGTGTCAGACAGCACACCGGCAATTCTCTTTTTCCAGGCATCTTAGCCCAGCCACTAATGCCCAGTTTGCTGGGTGCAACTCTACCTGGAGAATTGACTCTAGTCTGAAAGATTAAGACAGAGAGCAGAATCCTTTGCTCCTTGCCACAGCTTCCCAAGAAAAGCTACAATACCACCACTAAAAACAATACATTATTTCTTCCAAGTTTAAATCCTGGCTCACATACTAAGAAGAACTTGTAACACTAAGTGTAACAGTACCATTTTGTGAACCCTGGGTATAACAATATATTTATTTTGTTGTAACATTACTTGAGGGTTGCTGCCACCCCTATTGTGACTATTGATTTGCACTATTATGTTTGTGAAAACTTTTAACATCTAGTCAGATGTCTATATACTACAACCCTATCTGAAAAATCCATTGTATTTAATAATGTGCTTATGTTGCCTCCACGTTGAAGAAAAGGCATTGTTATGCTACAGCTGCTAGAATTCAATTACCATAAGCTTACCGTGAAATATAATTTTATGAAGTCTGTATTTCTACATTAGAAGAGACGTCTTTAGTTGCAAGGGGAAGATTTTAATTGCTTTCCTTCTGCTGACCAGGATCAGCTGATTAGTATTCAGACTAAACGTTAGCCATCTAATTGTTAGGCACTGGAAAAGTAAGGAAAATGCATCATCCAGATGCCACACTAAGTGGAGGAAGGGCTAAGGGTCATTGGGCCTGATTTACATCATCTGAGAATCAAGCCTATTCACATTCCAAATTACACAAATTGTCCCCTATACTGTTACATACACATGAAAAGGAGGAGAGGTGGTAGAATAGCATCCAGGAGCTCGTCGGGGTACATGGACATCACATCAGGCAAATAAAGAAAACCCTAAATGTATTATTGTTAAAAATCTTCTAAATGTGGTTAGCAATGTTATATTCTCCTCAGTACAATTGCAAAAAGAAAGGAACAGAGCCACTGAGGAGCAACTCCTAACCTATCCTATCCCTGTCAGGTCTGTCAGATGAGTTGGCAATATCTTGTCATCAGCAGTATCAATAGGCCACTGGCAGAGCTATTAAAGTCAATAGGAACATCTGACCAAATTAGTGAAGCTTTTAAAACCAAAACTAAACTTGAAACCATTAAACTGATAGATACACAGAAATTTAGAATAATTCACATGAAGATGAAGCTACCCAATGATGGACTGTCCCGTAACATTCCTCAGAAACGGAAGGTTGAGGCAGAGTGATAATTAATAAAGTCATTAACATTAAGTATTGGCTTATTTAGTAAGGCCATAATGCCTATTTGTTTGAGAACAGCCGGTGTTCTGCCTTCCCGAGGGAGATGTAGCAGGATGCCGACTACTTGCCTCTGTTTCCCTTCACCAAGGCACCTTTCACTCAGTTTCCAGTTGCCTTCTCAGCCCAAAGTTCATATTTAAATAGTATGGCAGGGGAAATATTTAGTTTATATAAATATAATATAACAGTTTATGTATATATTATTCTCACAGCAAATCAGTTAATAACTTAGTGAAGCTGATAACATAAATTATTAACAACATAGTAAAAGCATCCTGATTGGTTAATAACTTAGACTGGTTGATATTAAAACGTTATGTGATTTAAGTATTATACGCTGCAAAGAGCCACAGGAGATGCATTGAAGAGCCATTAGCCATTTGTGAGCCGCAGTCTGAGTATCATTGGTCTAGAGTCACTAGGCCATTCACTAGAATAATTAATTCTAGTGGTCTGGACTTTAGAGAAGTGTAGGGGACACTTACTTTTTGTCTCTACCACATCAGTGATCTAGAAAACATAGAAAGTCTCTCTCTGTTTTGCAATCAGTCAGATTTGGAATGAGTTTTTTTGTTTGTTTGTTTGTTTTTGTTTTGTTTTGTGTTTTTTGCCACCAGTGAAGTAGTCTCCTTCCTTTCCTCTTTATTTGTCAGAGGTGGGAAAAAACACAAAAAGGCTTTCTGAAGACAAAAATACATATAATCTATTTCAAAAGTGAGAATTTGGCCCTCATGTACCGCCAATGTCTCTTCAATATTATCCCTGAATATCAGATGAGGAAAACTAGTGATGGATGTTCTCAAAGCAGTCATTGAAATTTCTGTAAAAGGTGATCTTAATCAGGTCCTGAAAAACCCAGTCACCATTTCCTTTCAATCATCACAATCAAAAGGGCTTGGCCTTCCTTTGATGAAGGTTCTATTTGAAAATTTGGCTCATTTGTTTAAAAGCTTAAGCATTCAAGCAGTTGATATACCATAAAATAAGTTAATCTAGGTACCCAAATATACTACAGAAAATGAACAACAGGATTGATTGTCAATATAGTTTTATGTGCGTGAAATGTGGTGATCTTTATTAGCATGGCACAAGGAACATCAGGTTGCAGTAAAATAATCTTGCTGACATGGCTTGGAAATTGTAGGCCATTTATTTTCTGATTCCCAAGGTGGTTGTGGTAGACTCATGGGGAACTTAAAATTAATTACTCCCATTTCAGATTTAACAAGGATTAAAAAAAAAAAAAGGACTAGAAATAACAAAAATACGCTAAAGGAATATAAACGAAGCAGATAGTTATTATATAAGAGATGTTTCCTTAACACTGTAGAATACAATGCAAATGTTCTGAATCCTATGCATTTGATAACAGAATGAGTGATTCAAACTTTTTCTGTATTGTTTTTTGCATACAAAAGAAAAATAATAAAAAACAATATGCTTAGTTTATTTCATACTATGGAACTAAATACCAAATGTGTGAACAGTAAAGATACCCAAGCTAAACTGGATAGCATAGATTGAACACTCTACTTAGGTTAATACATATTTTTTTAATAATGAAGTAATAAAAAAGTTATAGAAATATTTTAAATATAACTTTTTTTAAGGCAAACTTTATGGGCAAGTCTCTCTCTTGCCCATGAACCCTGCTTGAACGTTTGCTTCGTGCATGCCATATTCCATACACAAAGTCACTCAAGAAGCGAATGAACAAGTACCATTTTTATCTCTGCTGTTGTATGAACAAAGCCTAAGGTGGTATGCTTTTTAACACATGTTTTTACTAGTAGCCCTGTGCTCTCTAAAAAGGGTTGACTTTTTGCTTTGTTTTGGGCTTTTTTGGTTTGGTTTGGTTTGATTTTTCTAGTCCTCTCAGGTTACTTTTTTGTTATTCACATTTGTTCTCACTCTTGAAGAAAAGTACTGCAGTTGCAAATATTTTACAGTATATTACAATTAGATGTTCACAACAATATTTATCTTGTGAATGAAACTCTCCAAAGTATGGACCTTCATTTAAGATAGAAAGTCCTTCCTCAGTTCATCTTCATGTGCTTGTGTGTGGCAGCAGTGAGGTAGGTAAAAGAATCTCAATCTCAATCTGCTGTTTGAGGGATCCTATCAAAGAATCACTCCAGATCTTCCTTACGCTTTTGTTCATAGTAATGCAAGATACATTAAGAAGACACAATAATACTAACATAGACATACTTCTTCCAGATTCCTTAGATTATGAAGACCTCCCACAGCATTTGATAACATTTCTGACTCATTTATGGTGTCCACAGGACAAGTGTCCTAGTTAACTTTAATATCCATGTGGGCAACACGTCAGACATAGTAGATCAAATCTTCTTGTCCCTTCAATCCAGTGATAGATTTCCAACATGTGACTTCATGTGAAACTCACATAGCTGATCAGACTCAAGACTGGATCCTTAGTCTAGAAACAGATATCAGAAAAGGTAGGAGCAAACCATTCTCCTGATAGAGCACTACCTCCTCAAAGCTGAGATCACAATAAAACAAGGAAATATAAGATTCTGCCTTTTATGGCTCACCCTCATGGAGCCAGATAAAAAACACACCCATCTGAAGAGCTAAGAAGTGGACAATCTAGTCAGATTCTACGAGGTGGCACTGGCAGCTGCTACTGACACTCTCATGCCCACTTGTATGATTCACTTCCATCATTTCCACAGGATTCTATAATTACCAGTGCCTGACAGATCTGAATAAAACACTATTGGCTGAAGATGAATCCCAGTAAGACAGGGCATAGAGATGATATGGGTGGTGGGGTGAGGAAAACACGTTGATAAAGAGTGATGTGATGTTGGCATTCTGGTCTTCACCAGAGTTGTAAAATCTCTCTTCACCCTTGGAGTGCTTTTGGACTTCTCACAGTTGCTGGAGTCTTAACTACCTCCAGCTGTGAAAAACATCTCATTCTACTTGAGACTGGATAAAAGACTGAACCCCATTCTCTCAGATAATCGTTTTGTCACCGTGATCCACACTTTTTGACCACCAAGCTGATTACTGCACCGTATTATCCAATGGAATATGCACTTCAACTTTACAAAAGCCTCAGTCAGTCCAGAATGCAGCAGCCTCCCTCCCAAAAAAATTCTAGCAGTTCATAGAAGCTCATTCTGGTGATCTGCTCATACCGTGTGTCCACAGAAAATAATGTCAGTTTCAAAATTGTGATCCTAATTTTTAGGGCTCCACAGAACTGGTTATGGGCATTTCAGACAACACATCTCTCTAGGTGACTATAAGCTCTCTCTCAACAGCCCTGTTCCTCAGGAATTAAGACATTAACAACCTCAAGGGTGAAGCTTGGGAGAGTGGGAGACAGGGCTTTCTCATCCACTGGAGATTATGATGACATGAATTAGAATTAAGAGGAAGAGGAGCATAAAGCAATAGAGACAAGAGGGGAGAGAGAAGAAGGAAATAAAACTAAAAAAATAAATAAGCAATAAAAATTAGAACCAAAAATTAGTCTGACTGCCTCAGGTCAAGTGAGAAGGAATCAGACCATGTGCTAATTGCAAATGTTTGACTTCCAACTCTTTAGGAAGTGCTCAAATTTTACAGTGATTGGTGCCATTTCAGAAATGCATGTGGAAGAGAGAGAGAGAGAAAGAGAGAGATTTGAGTTTAGAACCAAATCTATATTTTATATTAACCTAATAGAATCAGGTTCAGTGTTTCAAAAGCACTTACAGTTATAATCTGCAAACAACTATTTTTATGAACTCAGGACTGACCTGATAAGAGAGATATGTTCTTAGTCATAGAACAACGAAATGTTACTTACAAGACTTTAAACAAAAGTAAATTAAATGTGATCAATTTAACAAATTGAGAGAGACATTTTCCTCACTCGAAACTTTCCCCGACAATTGAAATAGATTTCAGTTCACATTATGGTAAAAACAAAATACATTGACAATCTGCTGTGTTTTATATTTAGTGTCATTTTGTTCATTCATTTTCAGTTTTCCTTTACACCGTGTTGTAGAGAAAATCTTGAAATATTCCTATATAACAAGTATGTGTCTGGAGACATATAGCTATATCATGTAAGTGAAAGAAATACAAAACAACCAACTGCCATAGATAATACTCCTATGTTTTTTGGATCATAATTTCTGTTAAGCAAAAAGGCACATTTTGTTTATAAGTTTGCTTTGACATTTGAGTTCAGTCATCACCATGGTAGAATACTAACCTATTAGGTCATTTACATCATCTAAATGGGTGTCTGAGTAATACAACATTCAAAGGGCAATTGAGAACAGAATAGAGATTGTATCCCATCAAACCAGGCTTTATAATCAAGTAAATAATACTTGGAATGTATCAATAGGCCATGCAGATGGAATGTCTGATTGGCTGATATTTAGACAAGGAATTTGGATTGGAATTTGACAAGAACACTGGAGAAAAGACAATGAAAAATATATATATAAAGATTTCTTTCAAAAAGAATTGTATTTATAGCTAAATTTACTCAAATCAGGCTAGTTTGAGTCTGAAAAGGTATTCTCTATGAAACTGATGGTTGAAGACTGAAGTCTAGAGATCTGACAGTCCAAGTGTGGTAGAGCATCAGCATCTAGCACAGCAATTATCTGCATATCTTCCACTTACAAATACTGTATTTATGTATTCAGATTCAGTCTTATATCAAATCCACTGCTCTGGGATCCCCTGCCATGCAGATAACAAATATCAAAATAGAAAGTAAAACTTGACCGAAGCAGAAGCACTTCTTTCTCCCATACTACTGAACGTGATTTGATCCAGGCATATGACTAATATAGTTTAAAACAACACAAACTTTCCAACAAGATTCAAATTCCACTTCAGTTGCCTCAGTCCTTTGCCAATGACCATTCAAACAGCCGGTTTAGCAATGTGCCTGAAAAGTCAACAAATTGGGTCTATTTCTGACTTTGTGAGAGGTAAGAGGCCATTACAGAGAATGTTCTGTCAGCAGCGCCCTCACCTGTGTAGTGAAGAAGAAGCTCAAGAGTCTCTGCCCCTTGAATACCCAACTCAAGTTCACAAGTTTCACATTGTCACAATATATCACAGCAGGCCATGTAAAACTGTCAAAAACTTAACATTGCCTGTTCCTTTGGATTTCCTTACTAGAATCATTTATATACTTCAAGAGCTTTCTATGGTTTATTAGCTACCTATTCATATGAAAATGGCTCAGCCAGTCCAATCTGTAAAATATGCATTCACTTAATGTGGATCCAGGCATTGGAGTTATGTGGAATCTGTTACATACTAAGCTAGGCTTTGTTATTGGAATATTGCAGAGAGCAGAATGTGTGTTGGCAAATTATTTTTATTCACAACACCAACTTTAATCTCCATCTCATGAGTTATAAAATACCAGATGATCAAATAAGAAAGAAGAGTCACAGATAGGGTTGGATAAGATGCTTCTGGAGTTTTAATGTCCTGACTTTCAATATAGCTGCGAAGTTTCTTAAAAATGATAAATCCATGTTTTTGTAAATGAAATAGGCCATGAAGTAAACCTAAGAGTAGAACTGTACTTAATTTTTGTAGCTATACAAAACAGAAGCCTTTGGAAGAAGAAACAAAAGTAGTCTGCTGTTCAGGTGATTCAAGATGGTTTAAATAAGTGTTAACACAAGACTTTACTCAGAACTCATACCAGAGCTGCATCATTTTGTGGGGTTGGACTTGTTAAGGAGAGGGTGAAAAACCTTTTAATTAAATTATGCCCATATCTCTGTACTTCTTGCATTCGGTCAATATCATAAAGAGAAAGAGAACTCGAGTACTCTGGCCCCGATCCAGCAAAGCACTCTGGCATGAGTTTAACTTTAAGCACGTAAATAGTGCCATTGACTTCAATGGTATTATGTATGTGATTAAAAGTAAATTCATGCTAAAATACCTTGTTGGATCAGGGCCAGACCACTGAACACCTAGTAAGTTCATGCATGTGCTGAGAGTGAAGTTTTTCTCCCACTGTTCTAGACAGACAGAATAAAGAACATTCTGTTTCCTTTCAGGAAGCTCTGATATCCTGATCAAATAGGTTGAGATGCTCAGATAAACGACCATTAAAATGTTGGGATGACTACTCAAAATAAGCCTGTGAGATTTTCCAATCCTTTGAGACAGTGGCCATGCTGAGCTGGTACAACTGGCACTGAAATATTTAGTAAATCTATGACAGCCTAGAGAGACAGGCTGACAGTGTTTCCAACCTTTTCCAAGTGTCCCTCTTCATTGTAGTTTTGGCCTCTGTGAACAACTCCTTTAATTTAAAGGGCCAAGAAGCCCAGAGGGTTAAGTGAGCATGAAAACTCTCTAATGAACTACAACCAAATGGCAACCAGACAATTCAGCCTATATAACTGGAGCTGACTAATATATGTTTGTTCTTCTGCGTCTGCTCTGACCTTCACTGAAATCAACACTAAAACTCACAGTAGTTAAATGATAGTAGGTTCAGAAGGGGACCATATTTTCAAGAGCTAACTCACAGAGTTTTATTGGCAACATGTTTAAAGTATATAAGATACTCAAACACTCAACATTCTGGTCAGCTCCAACTGGAATGGAAAAGCTGCATCTGGATCAGTGGAAAGGAAATGAAGAAAGGCTGAGCTGTGTTTCTTTCCCCCGTGGCCCTCAAAGAGGGACGACAAGGAGAGACAGAGAGAGCACAAGTGCCCACTCCCTCTATTCACACCCCTCAAGCACCTCAGGAGGACAGAGTGGAAGTCTCGCACAAGTTTTTGCATTAGCTAGACTGGTTTGCCAACAAATAAACCTCATATAAAACCTGACAAGCTTCATCCTCAAACTATGGTTAGAAAAAAACGCACACTCAGTACACAGCGACAGTGAAGTGAGCTCGTACAAAGCACTTTGTATCAGGATACTAATATGACTTGCACAGACATTTTGTCATTATAGAACTCTTTATATCTTGACTGATGAATTATTAGCCAGGACACTTTAGGCATCCTGCAAATAAATATTTTTGGAACATCAGATGAAGACCCATGAGTCTCCCAGTAAAACTGGGACATATGTTTTCTTTAAGGCTCAAACTCTCGTTTAAACATAATATACAATCCATAGGATAAGGTATCATATTTTATAGGAAATAAAGACACCAATGAACTTTTCAGCTAATAGGCATCACTGAAGCAATGGGCAATAGTGGCAAAAATCTGCTACATAGCACTCTGCAGAAAGATCAAACTAAACTGATAAATTCCAGTGGAGGTTAGTGAACAGAAGACATTTTTGAAGTATAAAATGCCCATTCAGCTCATCATGCATACTTTTTATCGTTTACCTTATTCCCGTGGTTCAACTTCTCACCTTTTCATCATATCCATCAGTCACTTCCTTGTTTAGAAATAATTCTATGCTAGGAGTCTCTTGAACTCATTTATATTCTTTCCTTTATTGACATGTACTTGTATCTTACTCTATGGATTTATTACCCTTTGTATGAGCCAGTTCTGCTCCAGTTCTCTATTTGTTCCTAGTGTATAAAATTAGAAAATATTCCCTACTTGCTGAATCTTTCACCAATGCATATCAGTTTTATCAGTGCCATTCATAAATTGGAAACCTAGATTTGAATCCATCTCTTGGGACCTGAAGACATATCTTTAGCCATGCTGACAGAGCTCATATGTTCTCTTCCAAAAATTCATAACATAGTAATATTTCACAGCAGGAAGATGTTGTTTTTTTTCGATCTGTATCCACATAGGCCCATATTTCACACTATTAAATACATTTCTAAACCCATATGCAGATTAATAATAAACCCAAATATGTTCTACTTGAGCTTGATATGAAGAGGTATTGATATAATCTGAAAACCACATATGTCTAGATTTTCTGCTCCTACTGTCTGCAGACTTTCCATTTCAGCTGGGTACAGCAGAGAGAGATGATAACCAGAACAACACTTACAGTTTCCAGATTCCATAGCTGGTTCTATGCCAACAGTGGTCTCTTTGGACTTTAAGCAGCCTGGGCACTGCCCTAAGCTTTGCCAGTTGGTAGTAGTCATCAGTGGCACACTTTAGTTACACCTCCTTTATGCTACCCGCATTGGGGGTGCAATTAAGGGTGGTCGTGGTGCTGGTTGCATGCATTCTGACTGAGCTCTGCAGCATACAATGGGAATCCCCATTTAGGGAGATGAAGCCAGTTTCTGTGCATCACCCCGGTGGTAAAAGAGAGAGGAGAATGTAAGAGACTATCCCCATATATTGTAGATTAAAATATAATTATAGCTGTATTTCAAAGTATTTTTTTTTGGTTTGGTTTTTTTTAATTTCAGATAAGACACTGCTCCTGTAAACACTTACACCGGTTTAACTTTTTGACCATAAGCAGTCTTACTTTAATCAGACATATGCACAAATGTTTGCAGGATTGGGACCTAACTAGCTTGTTTCTTAAACTGTCAAAGAAATGCAGGGTTGGGTTTATTTTGAAAATGGATTTTATTTTATTCACTTGATTGATAACAATGGGCTGAGTAGGCTTTACTTGTTGGAAAGATTTTTATGTGTAAGACTTCGGTTTGTATTTGAATCAGGTACGCATAGTCTGAAATTTGCTTAAATCTGGCGGCTGTTTAGTAGGATATAAAAAAATTAGATGGTGGTGACAGTATATTTCCTGGGAGACAAGGTTCTCATCAACAAAGCCATCTTCAAAACAAGCACACTTTGGCCTCTTCATCAAAGAGACCAAGGATTAAATGGGCTTAGAATAAGAACTATTCTTTCTCTCTTTTTCCTAGAGATGGATAGAGATCAAGTTTGAGGCATATTGGTGAAGTGCTCCAGTGATAGCTTGGCTGTTATAACAGTCCTTTGAGGCCCACTGCATCTGGTAGAATTTAACACAGCCTTGAGGTTTGTCCCTGGGCCAGCCCTAAGATCAGAGAGACATCTTTGCTCCATCTCTTCAGTTGCACAAAGAAGACCTGAGGTGCAACCACTGGTTTGTCTTCAGTGTAATGTGAGCTTGTGTTATCTACGCTCAGGTTAACTCTTTGTGAGTTAGTCTAGCTCAAGAGCGATTGTCAAACAACTAAGCTTGCCAAGCCTCCAGGATTGTCCTGGAGTCTCCAGGATTTAAAGACTACTATTTAATTGAAGATAATGTCATGTGATGAAATCTCCAGGAATTCATTCAACAAAAGTTGGCACCCCTACAAAAAACACTCAGGATGCACAGAGTGATTGGATTAGCAGCACAGAGTACCTGAGTCCTCACAGTATTACTAGCTGCAGCATCAGCAGCACTCATGCTTTAATGCACACCTTCTAATAGGCTGGCCAGCTCGAGTAACTCAAGCTACAGATATGCATGTATGGATAGGTGTTGGGATGGAGGCAACACTTGAGTTACACCTAGAGCTAATAATATGAAGACAAGTGAAGACAAGCCCTAAGAATGGATCCCTGAGTGTTTTTGAGAGTCTAGAGAGATGTGGACAAAATAAAACTGTGACAGGTGTGAAAACTGTGTCCCAATTTAAAAGAAACTGAAAGGTTTTACCTCTCATTAGTTGTTTTGTTTTGTTTTTGCCACAGGCTCCTAACTCAGTCTCTGTCTTTCTGGGTTTGGTATTGGTGTTAGCAATGCTCTAAGATCAATGGAACAACTAAGATAACAAGTTTTATAGAAAACTAAAGGGTGTCAATAATTCATCTTTATTTTGGGGGTACAGTGCAGTCTGGATACATAGTGTTGGATTCAGAGATTAAATGTAAGAAAAACTTGGGCCTTCCCTTTCTAGTATGTATGGACTTAAAAAACGTAGGAACCAATATTTCAGAACCCATCACTTCTCTAACTAGTCTGTTATGCAGGAGTAATCTATACAGGGAGCAGGAAAGAAAGGGAAAAAAGAGCCAGTCAAGTATGTTGACAGGTTTCAGAGTGGTAGCCGTGTTAGTCTGTATCAGCAAAAAGAACGAGGAGTACTCTTGGCACCTTAGAGACTAACAAATTTATTTAAGCATAAGCTTTCGTGGGCTACAGCCCACTTCATCGGATGCATGCAGTGGAAAATACAATAGGAAGACATATATATACCCAGAGAATGTGAAAAAAATGGGTGTTACCATACCAACTATAATGAGTGTAATTAGTTAAGGTGGACTATTGTCATCTTCAGCCCCCAACTAAAACCTCTCCAGCACATCATCAAGGATCTACAACCTATCCTGAAGGATGATCCCTCACTCTCACTGATCTTGGGAGACAGGCCAGTCCTCGCTTACAGATAGCCCCCCAACCTGAAGCAAATACTCACCAACAACCACACAACAAAAACACTAACTCAGGAACCTATCCTTGCAACAAACCCATTGCCAACTCTCTCTGCATATCTGTTCAGGGGACACCATTATAAGATCTAATCACATCAGCCACATTATCAGAGGCTCGTTCACCTGCACATCTACCAATGTGATATATGCCATCATTTGCCAGTAATGCCCCTCTGCCATGTACATTGGCCAAACTAGATAGTCTCTATGCAAAAGAATAAATGGACACAAATCAGATATCAAGAATTATAACATTAAAAAACCAGTCAGAGAACCCTTCAGTCTCCCTGGTCACTCAATTACAGACCTAAAAGTGGCAATACTACAACAAAAAAACTTCAGAAACAGACTCCAACAAGAAACTGCTGAATTGGAATTAATTTGCAAACTAGACATCATTAAATTAGGCTTGACTGGGAGTGGATGGGTCATTACACAAAGTAGAACTATACCTCCTACTGTTACTCACACCTTCTTGTCAATTGTTGGAAATGGGCCATCCTGATTATCATTACAAAAGGTTTTTTCTCCTGCTGACAATAGCCCACCTTAACAGATTACACTCATTATAGTTGGTATGGCAATACACATTTTTTAATGTTCTCTGTGTACATAAATATATATCTTCCTACTGTATTTTCCACTGCATGCATCCAGTGAAGTGGATTTTAGCCCACAAAAGCTTATGCTTAAATAAATGTGTTAGTCTCTAAGGTGCCACAAGTACTCCTTGTTCTTTTTAGTGATGTGACATCCGAAAAGAGTTAAGCAGCTCCTAAGAATGGGGTGGAGTCTCTGAATCTACCTCTCAGAAAGGGAAACGTCAAGCTTGATGGCTGTACCACCTATGTATTTTATCACCATGTGAGGGAGCTTCCCTTCCTAAACTTTCATGCTGTGGCTGTGGATGCTGCTGTGGCTACAGGACCTAGCTGCGCAACAGGGATCCTAAAGCTCCTCACCATATACAAGCTTTGTAGTGTGCCTGGAAGGTCAAGGGGCAGAGAATCTCCAAGGGGAGAGGTTGCTGTAGAGAATGCTCTGCCAGCAGCCAAGTTAATATGCTTCTGTTGAGAAATGAATTCTGCAAACAAAATACTGTGCACCTGGTTGTCTGGACACTATTCGAGTGTAGGGTTTTAGTGGAATTACACTGGCATAATGCAATGCAATTATGAATCAGGCCCAGTACTCACAAAATGAGAAGTGACTTATCTAATAAACTTACATTTTCTCATATTATTCTTTATCCCCTCCCAATGCGGTAGAAATGTTACGTGCTTTTTTGATCATTTCTGTGCAGTAAGCAGATGTACATACTGATGCATGGCTCTTTTTTTCTACCAGGTTAGAAACTAAAGGTATGACTTCACAGCAGCTGGGGATCGTGCTTTACAGACTGGTTAGACAGATATGTGCTAGCTTGGTTTGAGGTAGCATGCAAAAAATGGCAGGATGGCCACATCACCCTGGGCAGCAGCTCAGGGTATCCATCTGAGTACATAGCTAGGGGTTCAGGCAGATTTGCACTTGGTGGCCAGCCCAAGCTGCTGCCTGTGCTATCATAGCCAAACTGCTCTACTTAGTGCACTAGCTTGAGCAGACCTAGTGCATGTCTGTTTACCAGTGCTGGGAAGCACACTATCAGCTGCTGTATAGACATATCATAATTCTTAGACAATCCATTTGTAGGAGTAGCTTATTTTTTTCCCTTTCCTAGTCATAATACTTTGCACTTGATTACAATGAATATCATCTGCTATAATGTTTCTTAGGTACCTGTTTTAGACAGGTACTTTAGCAGTACCATACAGTTACCCTTGTGTGGACATTCTGAATATTTTTCTGTTATCAGAAGATATTGCATTTTACTCTTCACCCTGTGCTGTGTTCCCTCTCTATCCTCTTACCTCTATATGTGACAACCTTCTGACACCCTAATGACCTCACTCTGTTTGAACCTCCCCAGCTAGAATACCAGAACATCATGACCTTCATCCTTCCCATTGATTTTATCCTTGACAGGCTCATAGAACTCTTCCAACTTTCATCTTCATCCTGTAGTACCCACAGACTCTTCTCCATTCTCTTTATTCTTATTAATATACTTCCTCGGCAGAGCAACTGTAGCTGCCTCTTGGCTACATTCTTTGAATTTATGTTTCTCACATACTTGAGTTTTCCACGTTAGAAGTTTCCCACTGTGCATTGTGTGTCAGAGCACTACCTTTACATTGTGTAGCACTTTGGGCCCAGTAACAAGTATTCATAGTTATTGAATCTTTCAATTTTACCAACAAAGATAGGTGGCTCTGGGAGATGCTAGCGTTATATAATTTGACTCTAAAAAGGTTTAGTTCTGATTGGGAACGTGACTGGGTTTCAGACTGGTTCTTAGTAAAAGCCATTCCTCAGTAAAGCCATAGATTTTATGCTGAGAAGATATAGGAACACACAGGGCTTCCCTAGGGCTTGATGGAAGTCAGTGGAAAGATTCCAAGTGACATTCATGAGTTTTGGATCAAGCCTTTAGTGCAGTATCCTTCCACCAGTAATACCTCTTGTATTTCCAGCAAAAAAGAGGAAAAAAGCTCCCTTTCTTAATTGCCACTGTAGGATGTGTCAGTGGCATCTGTTATAATTCATGGAGAAGTATAGCTGAAAAAAGTTACAAAATTACACTTCAGCAGAGGATGCAAAGATATTTAAAAGACGTGAGAGTGAAACCAGGGACCCTTACAATTAATTTATCAAAGTGTTTGCCATTTCCATTTCAAGGCAAATAAAATAAATTGAGCAAAAGAAAGTTAATCTGTATCCAGAACATTTTAATAAATAGTTTTAAAAAATAAGCACAGATTACTTGGCTCTAGCCAGCCCTTATTTATCTTCCATCTCTGTCTGTCTTTGATGGATGTTGTTCATGCTCTTTTGTTTATGGCAATAAACAGGTTTTTAATTTTCATATCTTCTATCTCTCTAGTGCCAATCTATGATGGATGATGTGACAAAAGATTCCTCAGTAAATTCTGAATGCTAAATAAGTTAGTAATGTAAGAAGTGGTGCTGCATTCACCTTTGACATTACAATTACAATTGCTGCTGCTCTCTAGCTTGTTTCCATCACTTGTTCAACCTGTGTCAATAATACTAATTCAGCTCAGGACTGATTTACAAAAGATACATAGTTCTCTAGAGTGATGATACAAAATATTACATAATATTATCTAAGCTGCAGCGTTTGGGTTTATTATTGTAGAGAAATGATTAGTGAGCAACCAATACTCAGTACCACGAGCTGTTTCTAAATGCCTGCCCATCTCACTGTATGCATCCTCCATGACTCCCTCGATATGCTTTCACTTCCCCACAGGGTGGCATGTCCTACACTTTGGCAAATGTTGCCCTAAGGTTTATGGGTGCTTAGATCCAGGGGATTGATTGTTTTGATTTAATGTTTAGTTTGGATTCTTTGTCTGTTTTAACACAGGGGAGCCAAGATTCAATTGTTAGATGTTCTTTGAATGTCGCCAAAGTGCTCGTACTACAAATGGAGGTGAAAAGACTCACACTTTTCAGTGTGAAAAGTGTTTTCTTTTAGAAGTAATGCTTATTTGAGAAAGGACAATGAAACCTTTTATAGTGTAAACTGAAGAGTTGATTTACCTCTCATCATCACTAGCTTAATGTCTAGTTTCACCTGAACCAGAGCTGTGTTTGGCACAAAAGAACGGAAAGAAAGAACAACTTCTGCCTTCCCAGTTCTTAGGGATAGCCTCAGCACAGATGCTACTTAGTGCAAAAGTCACAGTCTGTTCTTAAAGAGCTGAAAAGGTTATATGCCCTTAATATATCTTTCACTGCAAGTAGTTCAAGCAGGTCAAGTAATGAACATCCACGTCTTTTTCCTCTTTCCCTTGGAGCCCCAGTTTATCACTCTTGCAACACATCATGGGCCTGAACCTAAATCTCAGAGTGCTGCTTACCAAACCACAAGACCAATCATCACAGCTGGATCTTTCTGCTCTGTTTAGTCATTGCTGGTCCCACATGATGGTTTTCAGTACTAGTCAGGAGATTAGGAACACTGTGTCCCTGAGCACTTTTAGATGTTCCAGATTCAATAGAAAATAATAGTAATCATAATAGATAATAAATAAGAAACTGTGTTCCACTATAATTTTAGGGAGATGGTGTAGTTTATTTCTCAGAGATTCAAAATGCAGCACCATATTGCTGGCATAGCAGATGGCATCCTTAACACTGCTAAACTAGAATAACTATGCAGCACATGAAGGAAGATAAGTGTAAAAGTACTATGTCAGGACAATATAAATTGTGAGGTACATGGTAGGCAGTAAACCAAGTTATCATCAGTACCTCACACCCATATTTTAGCTGGGATGTCTGCATCTCAAAATTAAAGTCTAACTTGAAAGTCAGTGTAAATACCAAAAAAAACTCAGAGTGAAGAAAAATGAAAACCAGGCAATAAAGTAACAGGGGAAAATTTACAAGGTAAAAATATGGTAGTTTACCATTCCTTTTCTGTACCAGAGAGAATAATAAAGGGTATTTGGGGAATGAGGGGGAAGTATTCAAAATGCATCTGCACCATTCTAGGCTTTGTAATATAGTTCTGAAAATGAAAGGATATAAAACTTATCCACTTATTAAGATGATTCTCAGCTCTAACTGTGTTAGGAATACATTTCTGATATCTAATCGTGCTTCTAGGCTTCTTTATCTCAGCACCAAGACTGGGAGGAAACAAGTTAGATGTGACAAATCACAGTACAGTTCACTCCTTACTGTTCCTTGTTTTTGTAGATTTAGTCAATGAAAACAAGTTGTGAAAATCTGTAAAACATTATTATAAAAATGATGCTCTTATCTGCTAAAAACAGAATTCCTAGAGGAGGCTCAAGTCTGTGAAAAATGGTCCCTTAAAGGGACAATGTTATTGATGTGAAACAACCTTTCTCAACTAAGACGTCAGATTGCTAGCACTGGACATCAGTGGGACTATGACTGCATGAAAAGTTTAAACTAACTACAGGAAAACAGTCCGACTTCAGTTGTCCCCAGCTTTATTTGAATGAGTAGATTTGAGAAGAGAGACAAAAAGCTTTGAAGAAAAGATTTGTTAGATTCCTTTGAACCTGAAAGGGTTTTGCTTGTTATTGTTTTAAAGCGCTTGAATTGTTCACACCACAGTTGCCTGTGCAGCATGCTTCCTCTCCGTTATGCTTCCAGCTAGCTAAAATTATGATATGCAAAACTGATGTCAGTAATTGTGTTTCCAGGTGAACACAGTGCAAAAGAGTTCTTTTTTTAGTCTAAGAAGCGTGGGCATACTGCTGCACCAGTGTACAGCCCCACTGAAGACAGTGAGATTCTTCAAGGGCTCATTAGTCCATCTGTGCAATGCACCATTGTAAGACTGATACCTAACTTTGGATAGTATCAGTCTAATTGAAGTTACAGGTTCATAGTAAGGAGATATAGCTACTACCTGTGAGGTATTTGGCAATTTCTAATAAATGTCTTAGTCTCAGCTCAGTTCATTTCACAAAACAAATCTTAATTTGCATGATTTTTAGTTGTGGCTGTTAAATGTAATGTAGCTTTTGCACTATTCCCTGATATTCCCCATTATTATTAATATCATCTCAGTAGCACTTAGAAGCCCAAACAAGATCTAACTTCATTGCACTAGGCACTGTACAAATATAGTAAGTGACAGTCCCTGCCCTTAAGAGCTTGCAATCTAAATAGACAAGAAAGAAAAAGGGTAGGAGATAGAAAGCATTATTATCCTCATTTTACTGATGGGGAACTGAAGGACAGAGAGACTAAGTGACATGCCACAGAGAAAGTCTGTAACAGAAATGCTAACTGAATCTAAATCTCGTGAATCTAAATCCACTGCATTTTCTTTGTCCCAGTCCAGTGCCTTAACTATAGGACTTTGCTCTCATACTGGTTTTCTCAGTATAGGGTATGCTCCAAATAAGGCATCACAATCAAATACCATGCTGTGGTACAAGCTGTTTTTATTTTATTTTTAATGGCAATCGCTTTAGTCACGGCAGAAGCTCAAATGCCACAGAAAATGAACTACCCTTGCAGTGCTAGAAGTTAGCCCTACAGGTTAGGATTAAGACATGTTGGCAGTGCAGTATGTGATTCATCTCTGCTGCTCACTTTGTCCTTGCTTTGTGGATAAATAGAGAACTGAAGTTTACATGGTTTTCAATATGGCATCTGTCATGAGCACCAAAATCACTTACAAACACAGAATCAAGTCATATTCACAAGTAACACATAATAGATTATAGAAGCACATTCATCTGCTTTGAAAAATCTACCTCATCTTTGTCCCATTAGATGAACTGTACACAATGGAACTTAGGGTACCTTGGACACCTTACTGAGAATGTTGAAAGGGGTCTCAAATGTCCAATCCTAAGCACTCAGTGGCACTCTAGCTGTTACTTAAAAATATGTGGGAACTGTCAGTTAACGGGGGGGGAGAGAGCTTGAAACAAATACAGAATTCAGTCAAGACGGTTAGTGTTCTGAATTTAGATAGAAGGGGACAAGTGGGAAAGGACAAGTGGGACCGGGAGATAGAGTCATTCACCCTAGGCTTCTGGATGGACTCAGGGCGGGACCCCATGTCTATGAAATCATTTGCTATTGTTAGCCTGAATAAAACGTTTGTCTGTAAGCCTGCAATAGAGCTAGGCTATTTTTGTGCCAGGCCCCTGAGAGAAGGACAGTGTGTGACTGTCACTTTGCAGATGCAGAACAAAGAACTACAGATTTTATTTTCTTTGTTAAAATAGTTTGGTACAAATACATAGACAAGTGCATCTCTTACACCAAAGAGAAGAACATCCTGCAAGATGAGTTTAAAACCATTAGAGAAAAGTATCACTCCATACTTGGAATGTTGTATATTTTCACCCAATAACAGCTCCTCTAATATTTGCAGTTATGATGATCATCTCTTTCCACAACCTTTTCCCTGAGCTGCAAAATGGCCTTGACTGGGAAATAGAAATATTTGTTGTTTTTTCTTCTGTAAGCATGTAGCTTTGCTCTTCTCTGAGAGAACTGATGTGCTTCAAATGGGCCATGGCATGGTATAATGGGCCATGGCATGCAGACACTGAGGGTATTTGCCTTAGAAATACAAAAAACAACAACAACAATAGTAATAATTTACCTAAATGTATGTCAAGGTTCCTTCCTCACTCTGAACTTAGGGTACAGATGTGGGGACCTGCATGGACACTTCTAAGCTTAATTACTAGCTTAGATCTGGTATCGCTGCCACCACCCCCAAGGACCCCCTTTTTCCCTGGGTAGTCTTGAGGGACTTCACCAATTCCCTGGTGAACACAGATCCAAACCCCTTGGAATTAAAACAAGGAGATAATTAACTCAGTCCCTCCTTTCCCCCCACGTCCCTGGTGAGTCACAGATCCAATCCTTTGGATTTTAAAAAAAACAAGGAAAATCATCAGGTATATTAAAAAAAACGCTTTAATTAAAGAAAGAAAGGTAAAGAAACCCTCTGGGAGGAATGAGCTACCAGCTACTCTCACAGACAACAGATCAAAACACAGACGATGTTCCCCTGGCACAAATTAGTTACACACAAAAATACTCAAATAACCAATTTGAGTTCTACCTCAATTTGCATAAGACAGGCTACTAAAGAAATAACAAAACCTATTTATCCTTCTCAGACTTACTACTCTGATCAGAGGCTGGTTCTTATCTTTTTTCCAACCGGCGAACTGAATCACAACAAAGGAAAACTTCCCTCCTTCCTTTTGAAACATCTTGTTCCCCCATTGGTTCCTCTGGTCAGGTGTCAGCTAGGCTAGGTGAACTTCTTAACCCTTTACAGGTAAAAGAGGCATTAACCCTTAACCATCTGTTCATGACTATGTGTCTGACATTCCTGTGCCTCACTAAGCCCCCCATTACAGTCCTTCAATGAAAATGAGTAGAACACTAATGGAAAAATTTATTCTGACTGTTGTTACTTTGGCGTTAGTATCTCAGTGTCTCCCAGCTGCACCACTGCACATCTGCTTCACTGGTTGCAATATTCATCCAGGATAGAGTGGCATCATCAGTTCTGAAGACACAGATGACCATATTTTGCTGCACTTTATATTCTGCATGCCACCTGGCAAGCAAAATCAACTTTCATAGATCACTTCCTCTTCCAATACTCCAGTCACCCCATAAACTGTTCTCAAGCTATTTAATTCTACAAGGACTATGAAAACCACTGGTGCTCTGTTGACCATGATGTGAACATTTCTGATCTAACATGAATCAATGCTACATAAATGTCTACCATTCAAGAAGGCTTCTCTAACACTAATTTGTTAGAGAAAAAAATTTCCATTACTCTCAGTTTCCCTTTCAGTCTGTTCTAATTTACTCCAGTGACCAGACTGGGCTCTGGCTGGCCCTCAGATTGCAGGAACATAAAGGTGCCTTAAAGTTGCCTCTCTCCTTTTTTACCTCACCCTCCCATGACCAAACATTATCACCAAACAGTAGTTGGCTTGACCAGAGAATCCGGCCCATCATAGCTTCCATATTATGACAACCTGATCCTTGGGAGGCCACTAATGTGTTTTTCTTGCTGAAGCAAGAAGAGTTATAGAGGTAGAGAAAAATAAAGAGGTACAGTATTTACTTCATTTTAAAGTGAAAACGGTTGTAAAGGTGGTGTTCTCTAAATTGTGAAAGAAGAATAAGAATATTCAAACAATCCAGCAAAGAATGGAGAATATGTGTTTTGCTTCTATTCAAAGGCAACTAGACTAAAGGAAAGACAGATCCTGAGCAGTTCTCCAATCACTATGTATCATTCAGAGAATACAAACAGCTGGAAACCCAGTGGATCCAACCTCCTAAGGATTCCTCCTCAGGTTGTAAATAGTTACTGAAGCAGCTTCTTTGGTACAGCCCTCACCCACAAAATCTGGATAATCTTGCACCATGGTGCTCCTCAACTACATTCAGGATTCCTCACCTGTAAAATACAGATAATATATACTTACATCAAGGGATGTTGTGGGAATAAAATAATTGAAAGTTTTAAAGTGTACTGAGCTCTTCAAATGAAAAGCTTTACATACAGCAAGTGTAAAGTACCAGCACTTTTTCACATTAGTTTACTCAACACTGGAAAATGCGCTATTATGAAATAGATCCTCTCAGAGTCTCATGTTCTGTCCTAGTCACATCAGTTTAACATTAACAGCCGAGGTTTTAAAGGGGACAGTTTGAAAGAGAGACCATGGGGAGTGAAGGCTATTTTAAAATGTTTAATATAGCACAAATCTAATCAACATATTTTTTCAATATATATTATCAAACTTGGATATAATTCACATAGCTGTTAATAGGGTCAAGTGATCAAAAGAATGTTACTAGCAAAAGTATGCACACACACACACCACCTCACCTTGTTCTTTTTTCAAATGAAGTCAATAATATCCAAAAACAAATATATTGTAATACCCAACACACACACACACACAATTATCTAAGCAAGTTATAATCTGTCAAATTCATAAAACAATTTCTCATAAAAAGACCTTGGGTATATTTCTAGTCTACCCTCATCACCCAAAGAGTTTAAATTATTCCCTGTTGATACTGATGAAGGATGAGGATGATAAGGATGAGGACAACAAATGTTTCCATTAAACCATTGACTGTAGGTAAAAAATATGCTCTATGAAATACAACTTCCTTCAAGCCCTATACTATACCTGTGCTCAATAGATTACAAAACATCTGCTAGTGGTAATCCTAAGGAGAAGTCAAATAAATGCTTCCATTCAGGTGAAAGGTATATGCTAACCAAGGGCTGTGGTTTTATTACAATATGGACTCCACTCTGTGAGGTTCTTTTTAGAACTAGCTGAAAGAGCAGCAATTAATCTGTAAATAAAGTCACATAAGTTAGCAAAGAATCTAGCCCAGGACTTTTTCTAGTCCTTTTTACAGGCAAGACATTTACTCAAGAGCCCACTATAACTATACAGTATGGATACTTTCAGTTAAACAATCTATGAACTAAAAGAAGTCTTTCAATGGACTTTAAAAGTCCAGTTACACAAATACTTTACTCATATTTTCAACGGGCCAAATAAAATCACACCCCTGAAGAACACCAGCATAATACCAATGTATCAATAACATCTCTCAAAATAGGGCTTGTGGAAAGGGGTGAAAATGATAATAGAAATATAGCAGTAGGGTAGGATTTTAACAGAGGGCTTTATAAGGCACACCATAGTAAGAAAAAAATTTTCTTTGTTAAAATACTAAGGATCTTGCAAATCAGAATTATTATTGAATATAATTATTCATTTTCTGTATCATGTCTATGATTTTCTTCTCTTCATCAAGACCTGATTTTGCTGGTCAAGGGAAGGGTCACCAACAGAACGTGTTTTCCAAAGCAAGTGGACTGGACTGAAAAGTAAACCTCATCCATGGAGAAAAGAGTTTAACTGCAAAAAGCTTCAGTGAATACGTTTATCTCCCATAGTGAGGATCCAGACCAATCTGACACAATAAATTGCCTTGCTGCTCAATGAGTCCCTGTAACAAGTACAGATTACATGTTTAAGACCTGTTGTTGCCTCCAGCCAATGTACCCAGAAAGAGTGTTAACTGTCCGTGTCTCTGCTTCTCAGCTACTAAAAGGAATTTGGCTCTGTAGACTGACTTCTAAGAGGAAGCGAAGTGGAATGCTGAAAAACACAACTAAAAGAGGGATAAACATGTGAAAATGTTTACCACCACCAATTGGCATAACATTCCAGACATATTAAGTAAAGCTACGTTTTCAACTAAGAGTATAATACTTTTCTTATTTACTGGAATGTGGAAGAAAATGCAATTTCACAAGCCACACATATTAATGTGCCAGATGGGGGGAAGGGGAACCATGTTATAGATTCTACTAATGTGACTCCTTGAAACAGTTAGAGCTTCATGCTGTAACAGGCTGAAAATTAAGTGCAAATTCATCAGTTTAATTATTTCTTCTTTTCCTTTTGTGGGGGACATATTGAAGACCAGACATCTTTTACTTAATCACTGATTACATTTTTTGCAGTATATTTCTGTAAAACAAGTGTAGCAAATGTATTGCTACGCCATATTGTTAGGAGCCCCAGTTCCCCTTCCTGAGTTTGTAGCTATGCTGTATGAAAACAGAAAACTCTCTTTCCCCTGCTGGTGGTTTGAATTGCTTTAATTTGTTCTGGTAATAGGCCCCAGATGTCAGAGTATAAAAGGAAGCTGGACCCAGCAAAAAGATTGCCATTCTGACCTTCTATTGAATTCTAGAGCTCTTGCCCTTTTTTGTCTTCTGAGCAAATCAAGCATTCACAAACATGCTGAATGGAGTGGAAAAAGCAGCTTGACTCTTGTGAAAAAAGTCACAAACAGAACTGAGATGGCCGCTTGCCACTTTCGCTGTCAGGGTGACATCTGCCACTGTTTGTTGAGCTGCCTTTTGTGGGGGGAAAAAAGAACCTTAACCTCAGCAGGGCTGTCTCTTCCTCCTCCTTCCCCTCCGCCCCCTCCACCATTGTAGCTGTTTCTTTTTCTTCAGAAAGGCTTTCATTTTTAATTCAGTCTTTGGAGTCTATCTTTTAGGAAAGATGAAGGCTGTATCTTACGGGCTTTTTTCTTCTGCAACTAGAGCCCTGACAATTCCTTTTTCTCTTTCTATGAGCATTTTAGTTTATTATATTTACCACTCCATTTGTCTTGGCAAAACAGGTTTACATCTGTAAAAATGCTCAGTAGAGTAAATGCTCAGTAGAGTAAATCAAAGTGAATATAGCCAGATGCCTGCTAGCATTGATAAGAGTCCACATTCATGATAAAGTCAATCAACTTCTACACAATTTATGTGTCTTAGCCTCTAAACTACATTTTTGGTTAGCTGATCTTTGGCATGTTGTAGGAAATCTATGCAGGGCTATATTTTTCTGTTTGTGGAAAAAGATAAGGTTCAGAAGTAATTTTTTAAAAACATATATACTTCAACTATTAATTTAGTTTGCATGATTCTTGCTCATATAGTACTAGACTGCAGCTTGTTCACGAGAACTGAGGGCTTGGCTACACTTGCAAGTTGCAGCGCTGGTGAGGGGGTTACAGCGCTGCAACTTACCAGGTTTCCACACTTACAGAGCTCAGCCAGCGCTGCAACTCCCTTCCTGCAGCGCTGGTTGTACACCTGGTCCGCTACGGGTGTAGCGAATCCAGCGCTGCTGATGCAGCGCTGCTCATCAGGTGTGGACACTCACCAGTGCTGTTATTGGCCTCCAGGGTATTAAGAGGTATCCCAGAATTCCTGTCTACAACAAACCGGAAGGTACTCCCCGGAGCTACCAAACACAGCTGCTCTTTGCTCCAGCGAGCGAGCCGAGCCGAGGCTTTGGAATGTTCACAGCTGTTTGCTTGAGGAGACAAACAGCACGGCGGGGGGGAGGGAGTCCGTCGGAGAAGCTGCTTATCTGGTCTGAAGCCTTTTTACATTTAAGAGTGATTGAGAGAGGGGTGGGGGAAATGGCCAGAATTTGCAAGGCAGGGAGCTCACAGTGTCTGCTCCAAAAATCCGCTCTCTCTGTCTCCCCGACGCTCCCTGTCACACTCCACCCCACCCTCCGCTTTTGAACTTGCAAGGCAGGGAGCTGTCACAGTGTCTGCTCCAAAAATCCGCTCTCTCTGTCTCCCCAACGCTCCCTGTCACACTCCACCCCACCCCCCTCTTTTGAACTTGCAAGGCAGGGAGCTGTCACAGTGTCTGCTCCAAAAATCCACTCTCTCTGTCTCCCGCAAGCTCCCTGTCACACTCCACCCCACCCCCCTCTTTTGAAAAGCACGTTGCAGCCACTTGAACGCTGGGATAGCTGCCCACAATGCACCACTCCCAACAGCGCTGCAAATGCTGCAAATGTGGCCACACTGCAGCGCTGGTCGCTGTCAGTGTGGCCACACTGCAGCGCTGGCCCTACACAGCTCTACGACCACAGCTGTAACTACCAGTGCTGCAAAAATGTAAGTGTAGCCATGCCCTGAATAAGGAGCAGCATGCAGCTGTGCTGCACCAGGAGCAAACTAAGCATTATAGAGTGACTCAGGAAAAGCTTTGAATCACAGTATGGTCCTTGGTTCCCCTCTTGTTCCAGTGACAAAGTATTCTGGGTCATCGCAGTAGTGATAGATTATTTCTCCCTTCGAGTTGGTTCAAAGGTACTGGCCAACACACTGTGGGGTACAGGGAAGAGGCCCCACTGAAGGCACTATCTGCACAATCCCATATGGACTTATGTGTATTCTGAGTAGCCTGTGCAGAAAAGTTAGTTGCTGGCTACCTAGAAGAATATAGAGTGAGTGATCATTTTGCCCATAGCACAGAAATCAATATTGAGGGTTTTCACCTTTTGGGGGTCAGATTTTGCGGCCTTTACTGACATCGTGTAGTATTTATTCATTTAAGTAATCCCATCCAGTGTGTGTCATGGTTCCAGAATAGTGCTCTTTGGTAGTTAGGAAAGCAGAATTGTAGAAAAGACTGTTTTGTTTAATGTGCAGAGCTCAAATAAGAAGAAAGTCTATCCCTCTTTTTGATTTTGTGCCTCAGGTTCAAGAGAATGAAAAACAAGAAATGGATTTAAGAAAAAAGTAAGGCGTCTCTCATCTTGTTCATTCTTTATTATTCAAATAGTACATCTTGGGCAGCTAGGAAAAGGCCCCAAAAGGTTTGTGAAACTGTTAAATTATAATTATTTGCTCACTGCATTAGAGGAAGCATTTCACTATTCAAGAGGAAGCCTGGGGCTCATTCTAAGCTAATGGCTGTACAGCACTGTCTGCAGTCATAGCATTCTCTATTATTACTAGAGAAATCTTTCAGTTGTTGCTTTAGATTGATTCAGCATGACAGAAAAGCCAGTTAGCTACTCATATGCCTTGAGGTTTTTTTAAAGCTGTGGGTACACAGGTTCTACCTTTTGTAACAGGTATGCCATCATCTAGCCAGGCTTTGTTTAGAACTGACAATCACAGTATTCATGGATTGGGCATCCATGGAGTTTGAGACAAGGCCGGCCAGCAACCCAACCCTATCTCTGAAAATGTCCAGCAAAAGAACTGTAGCCTGTCAGGCTCAACACCTAGAAAATAGAAGAGTACATCAAACAGATAGAGAGTCATAGGGGTCCAGAGCCTGTTGGAATTTGGTGTCCTAGAAGTGAATTAAATCTGTGTCCAGGATAACTGAAATTTTACAGAGTCACTGACTCTTTTTCTAAACAAAGGTTGGCATGGGTGTTTTGTGACAAATGCTTTGCATGTTCCTTACTGCGTTTAATATTACCTCAGAACACTAGCAATTAGCTGAAGCAAGTCTGTCTGTTGTTATATAGTGTTGCTGTGCACTGTTCAGTTGTTGCTTTATTTCACTCCAGAGCTAGTGGAGCATAAGTGTTGGATTCAGTGATTCTTATATTATTAACGTCATCGTTACAGTTTACAAAGCATGGAAGGTTGTATATAAATGTAAGATATTATTTTCAGCAGCAAAATCAGATAACATGTAACCAAGCAAAAATCAAATATAATGCCTGCTAGACTAACACTCTTCTTCTGAGATTTCTATTTAACTCTTCCCCCTGCCCATTAATCTCCAGTCCATCTTCTCTTTTTACATTCTACATTACTAGCTGACACTCACTAGCAACAGCAAGACTAGCTCACTAAGGCAGCTGCCTGTACCCTGCTAACATTGGCCACTGATATAGTAGCAGGGTGCCACCTAAAACAGACAAAGGTCACTCAACTTCTGTCCCTTGGTTTTTCATTTCTACACAGGTGACTAGCACTTCAAGATTCCTCCTCCCAGGCTGTCATGTTGCTTCACAGCAGTATGAAAAATAAGGACAACTTTAACCTCACTAAGGTCTTCTTTATTAAATGTTGCTTTACTAACAGTTCAGAAATATATGCTCCCTTGCAACTGTTAGCCAAACTCAAATGAGGTGCAGTAGAAAAAAGATTGTATCCAGTAACAATTGCCACAACACAGAAATTCCAGGAAAGAAAAAAAAGCTTACTCGTTAAAGATAACCTATTAAATCTAAATGGAAATATGTAGTGGAGGAATCATATCTTCAGGGCTTCCATAAAAATAACCCAATGTGATGCACAAATTCACTCAGATACCTATGATAGTGATTTTTGTTGATGCCATGCACTTTAGGATATATTGCATAACTGGCACCAGACTATTTATCTTCAAGCAAAAGAGCTTTCAGCAGTTGTGCAAGGTCTTTTATTTAACCAGGATAAACTTGTATAGCACAAATAAGCTTAGGATTTAGGTATTCCTTTTTGTCTCAAAAATATTTAATACAATGTATATGAGCATGTGAAACATACTTCATATTCTCAGCATTCTCTTTCCTCTCATAAATCTGGCATAGCTAACTTTGTGTAGGAGTGAACAGCACATTCACTGATAGGTTGCTACAGCCATAATTTCTGTCCGACAACAGTATAAGCCTCAAGAACACTTCTAAAATATTCGAGTTCTGTAGTGAAATAACTTGTTCTGAAGAAAGGAATACTGTTGATTGTTCTAATTCCCTGGTCCCTAGGAAATAAAGGTGTGAGGCTGTGAAATCCTCAGAAGTCATGAGCCCTTGACATGATCTAGAAAAAACAGCAAATATACCCGATGTTATAAAACTGCGAATTAAAATATAATGAGTCAGATTTTCAAATGAGATCCAGCCCCTATAGTGGCTAACATGATTAAAATGGGAGGAAGACATCACCAATTTTAGTGGTTGTTCTCTATTTAGACAGCTAAATAAACTAAACTTTCTGACTCTGACCCAGCAAATCACTTAACACATGCTTAATTTCATTGCCACAAAATACAATTGAGGCCAAGAGCATCGCAAGATTAAAAAAAAAAAAAGATTAGGCATTTATATGGACAATAAGAACATTCACAGTTTCATTAGATAGTTTAAAAATATTGGAAGGGTTATAAGCCTTCATCCCTTGGGTCTAAGTCAACATCTAACTGACAGCAAGTTAGACAGAAACCTCTGTGGACAATTTGCTCCATAGTAGACCAATATGGAGTATTTCATATCTTCTGTGAGACACAGAATATTACAGTAGATGCGCCACTGGACTGATCTCATATGACCATTCCCATTTTCCTAACTAGGTATAAGCTTTCAAAAAGTCCATTGAAGTCATAGAATCATAGAAATGTCAGGCTGGAAGGGAACTTAAGAGGTCATTTAGTCCTAGGGTGACCAGATGTCCTGATTTTATAGGGACAGCCCCGATTTTGGGGTCTTTTTCTTATATAGGTTCCTATTAACCCCCACCCCATCCTGATTTTTCAGATTTGCTATCTGGTCACCATATTTAGTCTATCCCCTTGTGCTAAAACAGGATTAAGTCTACTTAATCTATCCCCAACAGATGATCATCTATCCAGTTCCTAAAAATCTCCAGTGACCAGGACTCTGCAACAAGGACTCTACAACAGGTAACCTGTTTCAAAGTTTAACTATCCTTATTGTTCAGGAGTTGGCAACCTCTGGCACGCAGCTAGCTAGGGTAAGCACCCTGGCAGGCTGGGCCACTTTGTTTATCTGCCACATCCACAGGTTCAGCCAATCACGGCTCCCACTGGCCGTGGTTCACTGGTCCAGGCCAATGGGGATTGCAGGAAGTGGCGCAGGCCAAACGATGTGCTGGCCACAGCTTCCCGTCACCCCATTGGCCTGGAGCTGTGAACTGCGGCCTGTGGCAGCTGCAATCGGCTGAATCTATGAACACAGCAGGTAAACAAACCTTCCCGATCCACCAGGGTACTTACCCTGGTGAGCCATGTGCCTGAGGTTTCCGACCCCTGTTATAGTTAGACAGTTATTTCTAATACCTAGCCTATATTTCCCTAGCTGCAAAGTCAAGTATTTCAGTCTATTGCCCTGCCACTGTTGGGCTGTTCCTTATTAAATGTTGCTTTTGTTTGGGCCAGTCTATTTTAAAAACATCCCAAGCAGTAAATCTTCCACCAATTCTTTGGGAAGACTGTCCTAGAGTCTAACATAATCCTACTGTCTGGATGTTTTTCTGGCATTCAACTTGAATATTCTATATTTTATTTTCAACCTATTACTCCTATTTATGTATCTTGTATTAGCCAAAATAAGTCTTCCATTTCCTTTGTATTAAAACCCTTCATATAGTTTTAGATTATTATCTTGTCCCTTCTCTTTATCAGCACTTAAGCAGGTTGTATAGACTTAACCCTTTTAGTCCCAGGTTCTCCTTTATAAGGTTGCTTTACATCAGTATGTCAATGTAAAGAGGTTCAGAGTGGTATAAAGGGTCCTTAATTGGAATGACAATCTGTCCCATAATCTTTTCTTGCGAATTATTTCTCAAAGCTCTCCAATAAATTATTTTGTGTTTCTCTGAACCGCTTCTACTTTGTGAATATCCCCCTATTAATGCAGTTCCCACCATACTCCAGGTATGATTGCACTCTTTCCCAGTTCAGAACAATATGTAGGTAGCCCAAAATTGCATTAGCATTGTTTGCTGTCACGTCATATTGTAAATTTATGTCTAATTTGTTGCCCAGAATATAACAGTATCAGAAACCAGCACAGAGTAAAGGTTGTCACTGAAATACCAAGTATATAACAGTACTTGTGCATAAGCCCCGCAAATGCTCAAATATTTGAAGGTTTATCCTGAGTGACTTCGTTATTGGAAGTGCTGCTTCAGGTAGGGGACACTTCCAGGAATATCAGTACAACACTAATATTTCCTGTGTCTGTCCCCAAACTGTAAGCCAACTCCAATATTACTACAGGGGTGTACTTCTAAGAGAATGATACCATCATTTTAAAACAGTGCCAAAGTTCACTGTAGCTGGGTAACTGTAGTTAGAAAATGAATAGAGGTGACTGGAATGTTTTAGACCAAATGGAATTTCATTGAAATGTGCTATTTTGAGAAGAGGTACCAGTTATGATGAATATTTAATCAGGAAGGATTTTGAGATCCAGGGCATTCTGATCACTTCTGAACACAGAGAGATAGAGATAAAGAGAGACTTGAATCAAAAACCTGAGCTTTATGACCAGAAAACAGCTCTGCTGAGATAATTCCATTTCATGAAAACATCAAAAATATTTTGATTTTGCACTATGCAGAACAAAAACATATTTCTATACCTCAAAAGTTGTCATGAAATGGAATTATCATCTTCTAGACAGGTATAAAAATAACCATAAAGGATTCCTTTGAGCCACAAAAAAATCCCCCAAAATGGGATGGGTGCTTCCCATTTTCTAAAGGTCATAGCAGTAGATCTCTTTTGACTGATATCAGTGCTGCAACTGCTCATAAGAACAAAAGAACGGCCGTACTGGGTCAGACCAAAGGTCCATCTAGCCCAGTATCTGTCTACCGACAGTGGCCAATGCCAGGTACCCCAGAGGAAGTGAAGCTAACAGGCAGTGATCAAGTGATCTCTCTCCTGCCATCCATCTCCATTCTCTGATGAATAAAGGCTAGGGACACCACTCTTTACCCTTTCTGGATAATAACCATTTATGAACTTAGCCACCATGAATTTATCCAGTTCCCTTTTAAATATTGTTATAGTCCTAGCCTTCACAACCTCCTCAGGCAAGGAGTTCCACAAGTTGGCTGTGCACTGTGTGAAGAACTTCCTTTTATTTGTTTTAAACCTGCTACTTATTAATTTCATTTGGTGATCTCTAGTTCTTGTATTATGGGAATAAGTAAATAACTTTTCCTTATCTACTTTCTCAAGATCACTCATGATTTTATATACCTCTATCATATCCCCCCTTAGTCTCCTCTTTTCCAAGCTGAAGAGTCCTAGCCTCTTTAATCTTTCCTCATCTGGGACCCTCTCTAAACTCCTAATCATTTTAGTTGCCCTTTCCTGAACCTTTTCTGAGTGCATACAATTCTTTTTCAAGGTGAGGAGACCACATCTGTACACAATATTCGAGATTTATATAAGGCAATAAGATATTCTCTGTCTTATTCTCTATCCCCTTTTTAATGTTTCCTAACATCCTGTTCGCTTTTTGACCGCCTCTGCACACTACATGGGGACATCTTCAGAGAATATCCACGATGACGCCAAGATCTTTTTTCTGACTCTTTGTAACCCCCATCATATTGTATGTATAGTGGGTTATTTTTTCCAATGTGCTTACATTACATTTATCCATTTAAATTTCATTTGCCATTTTGTTGCCCAATCACTTAGTTTTGTGAAATCTTTTTGAAGTCTTTCACAAACTGCTTTGGTCTTAACTATCTTGAGTAATTTAGTATAATCTGCAAATTCCACCCCACATTTATCCCTTTCTCCAGATCATTTATGAATAAATTGATAGGATTGGTCCTAGGACTGAACCCCTGTGGGAACACCTAGTTACTCCTTCTCCATTCTGGAGAATTTACCATTAATCCTACCCTTTGTTCCCTGTCTTTTAACCAGTTCTCAATCCCTGAAAGGACCTTCCTTTTATCCCATCACAGCTTAATTTATGTAAGAGCCTTTGGTGGGGGAGCTTGTCAAGGTTTTCTGGAAATCTAAGTGCACTATGTCCACTGGACTCCCCCTTTGTCCACATGTTTGTTGACCCCTTCAAAGAACTCTAATAGATTGTAAGACACGATTTCCCTTTACAGAAACCATGTTGACTATTGCTCAACAGTTTGTTTTTCTATGTGTCTAACAATCTATTCGTAACTATTGTTTTCACTAATTTGCCCAGTACCAACATCAGACTTACCAGTTGTAATTGCTGGGATCACCTTCTAGACTGTTTTTAAATATTGGCGTTACATTAGCTAACTTCCAGTCATTGGGTACCGAATCTGAATTTAAAGGACAGGTTACAAACCTTAGTAATAGTTCCACAAACTTCACGTTTGAGTTCTTTCAGAATCTTGGGTGAATGCCGTTCTGGTCCCGGCGACATGTAATGTTGAGTTATCATTAATTCCAAACCTCCTCTAGTGACACTTCAATCTGTGACAGTTCTCAGATTTGTCACCTACAAAAGCCAGCTCAGGTTTGGGAATCTCCCTAACAACCCTCAGCAGCGAAGACTGAAGCAAAGAATCCATTTAGTTTCTCCGCAATGACTTTATCATCTTTAAGCACTCCTTTTGTATTTTGATCGTCAAGGAGCCCCACTGGTTGTTTAGCAGGCTTCCTGCTTCTGATGTACTTAAACATTTTGTTATTACCTTTGGAGTTTTTGGCTAGCCGTTTTTCAAACTTCTCTTTGGCTTTTCTTATTACACTCTTGCACTTAAGCTGGCAGTGTTTGTGCTCCTTTCTTGCTCCTTCATTCGCGTCCCTCCAAGCAGTCACAAATGAGCAGGTCACCATATTATACGCTCATGTCTCAGGCTAGAATCCAGGACTGTGAGGCTGCAATATTATGTAGCAACTAAAGTCTTCCTCTGCCCCAGTAGGATTCTGCCACTACTTCTGTCAGGATGATAGAGCTCCAGACCAATATGGTTCCTCTGGAGTCCCAGGAAGGGTAGACTGAGACTTACTTAGCCTCCCCTGACCCTCTAGAATTGCAGTTTCTGGCTCCTGGGATTTCAGTAGATGGGCCGTGGAGAGAAGAGCAATGGAAGAAGAATTCAAGGAAGAAATGTGCTTTAAGGAGAAGACTAGGTGAAGAGAAGGCCCTTGATGGGCAAGAAATGAGACCCTTCTTCAGTCAGAGAATGCAGCATTACAGAGAGTAGCAAATAGAGCAATAAGGGAAGAGGGTTGTGAGGTCCCTATGGAGCAGGAGGAAATGAGAGCAGAAATATAGGTGGGGTGAGGCTTTAAAGATTAGGATATTGACTTTGATGCAATAAAATCTAAGAAGCCATGTCAGGATTCAAGGTTGAGGGTGATGAAGTGTTGAGTGCAGAGTTTTGGATAAATTGGAGGGGAAAAACTGAGACAGACCCAGAAGATATTACAAATATCGTGATGAGAGATTAATAAAGTGCACAAAAATATTCCAGGCAAGTGGATAGAAAGGAAAGGACAGTTAAATGAAATATATTGCAATTTTATATTGTATAAATTTGTGTCAGTCCAATAAAATTAGTAGTGCGTGTTGGCTTTGTGAGTCACTAAAATGGTATTTGATCATTTAAAAAAAGGTAGTTAGCTGCTATTACATCTAGAGGACTGAACGTCTCCCACCAGCCAGTAAAATTGTTGGTTTGGGGTGATAATGCTAAATCATGATTCACAACAGTGAGATTAACAATACACCACTATTTTTTTTTCCTTCTTAAATGTCAAGTAAATCACCGAAGCATGAAGTGGATTATTTAAGTCAAAGTGATGATGTGCAGCACTGTTAACGCTTACAGGCAGGAAATGAAACCTGAAGTTGTAGTAATCTTACTGTGGTTAAACAGATAATTATGTAATTTCCTACCTTGTGATTAAGAGACCCCACGCCATGGGAAAAAGGCAACAAACTGTCAAATTGCCATTGTTTGATTTCTGACAGAAGCCAGGCCCTTCCCCGCCTCATTGTGGCCTTCATCACCCCCCTGCTCAACTGTCTGCTTTGCATTGCCTGCGAACCGCAGAACAGACTGCTTTTGCAGGAGCTGGAAATTGAGAGGCAGTCAGTCTTTATAACAAGAGAGGGCAAAAGCCAACTCTACACATTGAAGATTTCAGAGCAGCCTGATGAATGGCTACTTGCACTTGAGAGAGGGAGGAAAGGAGGCCTGCGATGGTGGGATTGAAAGCATTAACGTTCTCCACACACTGTTTTGATGTATATCTGAGTTGGCAATTTAAAAGCTTTTTTTAATTTGTCCCCAGCACACTCAACAGTCATTGTTTTCACCCTGGTGGCTTCAGCAAGTGCAAAAAACAAACAAACAAACAAAAAACCCAACCCCACAACCTGAGGTATAATCATGTTTCATTTTGTTTTGTTTTCTGATCAAAGTTGTGGTTTGGAGGACATGATAGTGAGCTACAGGGGTCAGTATGTATTCATTTTAGTGGTTTATTTTAGTAAATAATTTATATCTTTTTCCAGAATCTTTTATATTTTCTGCTCATTAATTGAGTCCCCATTTATGCTGCTCCTTTTGCATTAAAAGATGTATTGCACTATTCAGAGCCTTAATTTAGCCCATATGTCAAAACTATATCTAAATGAGCCACTTATAGTACTTTAGTGTGAAATACATTATATAGGTCTCTTCTCCCCTCCACCGCCATATATTTCCCTTTACAGATTTGGCTTCTTCAGCAAAAGTAAAGTATTGTCCTTTCATCTGTAAGAGTCCAGTGCTGGGGCTCGTCCTTCTCAAGTGCGGCAGGGAGCCAGGGCGCCTCCCTTCAGGTGGCAATCCGTCCGGGGCCTAGACCCCTCAGCAGGAGCTGAGCAAATAAATGGTCTCTAAACGAGGCAGAGTCCCGGCCCTTCAGCAGGGGCTGGGTAAACGCAGAGTCTATAAGCTTGGCCCTGAAGCAGGGCGGGGCAGTAAGCAGTCAGGCTCAGGACTTTCAGCAGGGCTGAGCAAGCACAGTATAGAAGCCCAGGTCCTTGGCAGGGCGGGGCAGTAAGCAGTTCAGGCTCAGGCCTTTCAGCAAGGGGCTGAGCAGCAGTTCCATGGGGAAGTCTATAAAGCCCCAAGCCCTGGTTCAGGGCACGGCAATAAACAGGTACAGGGCTCAAACCCTCAGGCAGGGGCTGAGCAGCAGTTCCCACAGTAAGTCTATAAAGAAGGCCTCCTCAGGCCAGGGAGAGGGGAGTCTGCCACCCTTGGAAGGGTGGCAGTGGGAACGCAGGCCCTCCCACTCCACTGCATTCCAGCCTGGGGCCCTAGCAGTGGCAAAGGCACGCTGCTGTCAGTGGGGATCCTGGCTGCAACACACTGACATGGGTTCAGGCTCTTCGGGAGCCAAACCAGGGTCGGCTACCCCTGGGCCACTTCCAACCTCCCCCTCTCTGGATATCTCTCTCTCGCTGGCGTCGTATGGTGGGGCCCTGACCGTGGGCTCCTCAGGATAAAGATCGTAGGGAAGCTCGGCCGACTCCTCTGGATACCGGTCGTAGGGAAGCTCAGGCCGCTCCTCTGGATACCAGGCATGGGGCAGGCTCGGCCAGTGCTCCTCAGGGTAGCGAGCATGGGGCAGGCTGGGCCCGGCAGGAGCTCGAGCACCAGCACCAGCACCTGTCCTCTCTGGCAGCCTGCGCCTAACTGAACGCTGGGGCCGGGCCACTGAGAAGGACGGGCCAGAACTGACAGCGGAGTTCCGCTCCACCACTTCCTGTCCCGCTTCTGGACTTCTGGGGGGCGGGGACAGGAGGTGGTGGCTCCACCCACTCCGGTGTCAGTTCTGGCCCGTCCTTCTCAGGTGCAGCGGGGAGCCAGGGCACCTCCCTACACTCCCCGCCCCCAAGGCTGGCTGCCGTGCAACGGGGCCAAGCTCCTCCATACTCCCGAGGTGGGAAAGGAAGTCCGTGTTTGCGTGGTCCTTCCCAGCCCTATGGCGGATGGTGAGGGCGTAGGGCTGCAGGGCCACCGCTGGAGCCGCATATTGTGGTCCTTCATACAGGCCAACCATTGAAGGGCAGCGTGGTCAGTGACCAAGGTGAACGGGGCCCCAAGAAGGTAGTATCGCAGGGCGTCACATGCCCACTTTGCCGCTAGGGCTTCCTTTTCAACCACTGCATAGTTTTTCTCACTGGGGAATAGCTTCCGGCTGATGTAGAGGACCGGATGCTCTTCCCCCTCCACCTCCTGTGAGAGGACAGCCCCGAGCTCTGCCTCCAAAGCATCCGTCTGCAGGATGAACGGCCGAGTGAAGTCGGGGCTAAATAAGACCGGCTCACTGCAGAGGCTTGCCTTGAGCGACCAGAAAACCTTGTCACATTCGGGGGTCCAGCGCACCTGTCGCGGGCTGTCCATGGTGAGGAGCCCCGTCAAGGGGGCGGCTATCACTGCGAATTGGGGGATGAATCATCGATAATATCCCGCCAGCCCCAAAAACTGGAGGACTTGGTATTTCGTGGTTGGCGGAGAACAGGCTGCGATGGCCTGAACCTTGTTCACGAGGGGTTTCACTTGTCCGTTTCCGATGGTGTACCCCAAATAGGTGGTCTCTTGCCAGCCGATGCGGCACTTCTTAGGGTTGGCGGTTAATCCAGCCGCCCGCAAGGACAGCAGGACGGCGGCGATCCTCTCTAGGAGGGTTTCCCACTGGCGACTGTAGATGACTATGTCATCCAAATAGGCTGCTGCATAGTCCTGATGTGGTTGGAGGAGGCGGTCCATCAAACGTTGAAACGTGGTGGTTGCCCCGTGAAGACCGAAAGGCATCCGTGTGAATTGGTATAGGCCTGTAGGAGTGGCAAACGCGATCTTTTCCCTGGAGGCTGGTTCCAGGGGGATCTGCCAATATCCCTTTGTCATAAACAGATAGCTAAGGGTTAATGTCTCTTTCACCTGTAAAGGGTTAACAAACAACACCTGACCAGAGGACCAATCAGGCTCGTACCTACAGGCTCTCTAATCTTCTGTTCCAATTTTGTAAGTACAAAAGTAGAAAGGTGGTTTAGCCTTTTTAATTGGTTTTCTTTATTTGCAAATGTGTATCTGGCTGGTAGAGTTTTAATGAGTATTTGGCTAAAAGTATTTTAAATTGTATTTTTGCTGGAGGAGGCTTTTTCTCCATTGTCTATAAGCTGAAAGACCCTGTAATATTCCATCTTGAATTTACAGTGATTATCTTTACTTTTTATGTCTTTTATTAAAAACCTTCTTTTTAAAGACCTAATTGATTTTTTACCCCTTGTTAATGCTAAGGTATTGAGTCTGTACTCACCAAGGACTTGGTGGGAGAGAAAGAGGAGAGGGGGTGGAAAGTAAATTTCCTCTTTGTTTTAGATTCACGGAGCTTGAATCTGTATTGCCTCTGGGTGAGGGGAGGAGGGGAGGGATGGAGGTGGAATCCCTCTGTTTTAAGATTCAAGGAGTTTGAATTACTGTCTCTCTCTCCAGGATACCCAGGGAAGAAAAGCCTGGGCGGGGGGGGAGAAGGGAGAGGAGAAACCTGATTTCTCTGTGTTGTGATTCAAGGATTTTGAAGCATGGTGATCTCCTAGTGTACCCAGGCGGGAAAGATCTGGGAGGAAGAAAGGAGGGGGAAGGCAAATGGTTTATTCCCCTTTGTTGTGAGACTCAAGGAATTTGGGTCTTGGGGTCCCCAGGGAAGGTTTTTAGGGGGACCAGAGTGTCCCACAAAACACTATATATTTTTGGGTGGTGGCAGCTTATCAGATCTAAGCTGGTAATTAAGCTTAGAAAAATTCATGCTGGTACCCCAATTTTTTGGACTCTAAGGTTCAGATTGGGGAAAGATACCATGACACCCTTGCTTAGGTCCAGGGTTGTGATAGAGCGGGCCTCTCCTAATCGGGCCAACAGCTCATCTGTTCAGGGCATGGGATAGGCATCGAACTTGGAGACAGCATTATTGCATCTAAAGTCAATGCAAAAAAGTTGGGATACATTGGGCTTTGGCACCAGGACGACTGGGCTCCGCCACTCGCTTTGCGAGGGTTCGATCACCCCCAGGTCTAGCATAGCCCGTACTTCCTCGTTAACGATCCACTTCCGGTGATACGGCAGGGGCCTGGTCGCGTCCCGGATCACCACCCCCGGCTCAGTCTGAATTCGATGGTATACCAGGGAGGTACACCCCGGTTGGGCCGTAAAAGTACGGGAGAACACTTGAAGGAGGCACCGGGTTTGTTTGAGCTGTTCCTCCGTCAGCGTCTTCCCAAGCTGGGGTCCCTCCGGGTCCTCAGTAGGGTGTACCTGGGGTCCGAGCTTGGGTTCCGGTGGGCAGGGATTGATCAACAGACCCTCTCGTTCCCGCCAGGGTTTGAGAAGGTTGACGTGGTACCGCTGGACCTTTTTCCGCCGGTCAGGCTGGTGGATCTCATAAGTAACAGGGCCCACCTTTCGAACTACTTCATAAGGCCCTTGCCACTGAGCCAGGATCTTGGACTCACTGGAGGGAAGAAGGAGTAAGACCCGATTTCCGGGTTGAAAGTTGCGGGATCGTGTGTCCCGGTTGTAAGTCTGAGCCTGCGTTTCTTGGGTGGCTTTCAAGTTTGCTCACGCCAGGGCCCCAGCCTGTTTAAGATGCTCCTGGAGCTGGAGCACAAATTTTAGGAGACCCTAGGCAGGGGATGGGGTCTGCTCCCATGTTTCTCTCACCTGGGTTCAGCAGCCATAGAGTAGTTCAAAAGGTGAGAACTTGGTCGATGACTGGGGGACGTCTCATACTGCCAGGAGCAAGGGCGGGAGTAGGTGGTCCCATCGGCGGAGGTCCTCCGGGGGGAACTTCCGCAACATGTCCTTCAGGGTTCCATTGAACCTTTCAACCAACCCATCGGTCTGGTGATGGTACACTGATGTCCGCAGCTGTTTAATCCCCAGGAGTCCACACACCTGCTGTAACAGCTGCGAGATAAAGTTGGTCCCCTGGTCCATGAGGATCTCCCGGGGCAAGGCAACGCAGACAAAGACCTTCACCAGCTCACTTGCGATGGTGCGGGCTGTGATGTTATGGAGGGGAATTGCTTCGGGGAACCGGGTGGCATAGTCAAGCATCACTAGGATGTGCTGGAACCCCACAACGCTCTTGGGGAGGGGTCTCACCAGATCCATGGCCACGCGCTCGAAAGGGGTCTCGATTAACGGCATCGGGATCAGCGGCGCCTTGGGAGTTCTTGCTGGGGCAGCCAACTGGCAGGAGTTGCAATAGTCTTTTACCTCCTGGTGTATACCCGGCCAAAAGAAGTGTCCCAGTATCCTGGCTAGGGTCTTCTCAGGACCCTGGTGTCCGGCAGCCGGGACATCATGGGCCAGTTTCATGACCGCCCGTCGGTGACATCGGGGCACTAGGAGTTGAGTCTGGGGCTCTCTGGTGTGCGGGTCTCTCTCAACCCGATACAGGCGCTCTTGCCGTAATTCAAAGTGCAGCCACTGGGCTGCCCGACCTGGATCGAGGATGGACCCGTCCACTGCGGCCAACTGCTCATATGTCCGGCTGAGGGTGGGGTCGGCCCTTTGGTCCCGGCAGAAGTCTATGGGGGTCAAGGGATCTCCCACCCCTCCCGAGGAAACTTCCTCCCGTTCCTTTATCTCGACGGTGGGGTCGGGTCCTTCCTGCTCGTCCTCCCCAGTTTCCAGGGCCTCCCGCTCTTCTTCCTCAGTCCCCGGGGTCTCCCACTCATTTTCCTAGTCTCCGGGGTCTCCCCCTCCAAGGCTGGTATGGGGCCCGGGCCGCCTTCGGCATGTTGGCGTAGGACGCCTGGGAACTTGGGCCAGTCCCGGCCCAGGATCACCGAATATACCAGTCTTGGTGCGAGACCCACTACCATCCTTCGGGTAACCCCATCTATCATCAGTTGGGCCCGGGCACTGGGGTAAGGCCATACATCGCCGTGGATGCACTGCAGGCGGATTTCACCCAGGCGTGCATCGGCCTGGGGACCTAAGTGTTCGCGGATCAATGTCTGTCCGCAGCCTGAGTCGAGGAGGGCCACCATCGGGTACCCCTCAACAACCACGGGCACAGTAATCTTGGTGGCCTGTGGGTTGCGGGCATGAGCCTCCCTGGAGCAGACCTGGCCAAAGGTGCACTCCCGTCTGGTGCAGTCCTGCTGGAGATGGTCTTTCTCGCCGCAGGAAAAACAGGGCCCCAGGTCGGCTCGTCCCAACTGTAGCCGGGCCCAGAGGCGTCCCTAGGAGGGCTCTGGTACATCTTCCACGGGGCCGGAGTCGGGGCTCGAGCCGGTCGCCCGGGTGATCCTGCAGCCCGGGTGAGTGTCGCCTTCTCCTTGGGGTTTGGGTGTCCTGTCCCTTGTGGGGCTGCTCGACCAGCCGGGCCCACAGGTGCTCCCGTGGCTAGAAAGTCCTCCATCAAGGTGATGGCGGCAGTCAGTGTTGCAGGCCAATGGCGGAGGACCCAGGCCCTTCTCCGCGACGGGAGGATGTGGGTGAACTGCTCCAGGATCACCTGTTTCACTAACTCCTCCAACGTTCGCTGTTCGGGCTGCAACCACCGCCGACAGGTCTCCTGGAGCTCCTGGGCCACCGTACGAGGCCGGGCCCTAGTGGGATAGTTCAGGCTTCTGAACCGTTGGCGGAAAGTCTCCGGGCTCACATCAAGGGCGTCCAGGATAGCGGACTTCACCTGATGATAATCCTGGGGGGCCTCGGCAGCCAGGCCTCAATATACTGCCTAGGCTGCCACCATCAGGTACGGAGCCAGTATGGAGGCCCATTGGTCGGGGCTCCACCCCACGACGACCGCCACCCGCTCGAAGGTGACGAGGAAGGCCTCGGGGTCATCTCCGGGGCCCATCTTCATCAGCCTGATTGGGGGGTTGGGACGCGGGCCCCCATTGGTGTCTCCCGGCTGGCCCCCCGCCCCGTGGGACCTGCGCCGCCGTGAGCCGCTGGAGGCATTGCTGCTGGAACTCTTCCTGCTGCTTGACCAGGTCTTGAATCAGCTGGCGCTCTTGAGTCCCCAGCTGCTCGACGAGCTGCTGTTGCTGGTGGAGCTGGGTGGACTGCTGCTCTTGTTGCTGCCGCGACTGAGTCGACTGCTGCCACTCCTGATACTCGGTCAGGAGGGCAAAGAGCTGCGACATATCCATCTCTCGGGAGGGAGGTCTCTCCCCTCCAGCCCCTCTCTCACCGGAGTCAAGAGATCGCGCCCACATCCTGGGCGGAACTCCTCAGAGAAGGCACCACATGTAAGAGTCAGGTGCTGGGGCTCGTCCTTCTCAGGTATGGCGGGGAGCCAGGGCGCCTCCCTACAGGTGGCAATCCGTCCAGGGCCTAGACCCCTCAGCAGGAGCTGAGCAAACAAATGGTCTCTAAACAAGGCAGAGTCTCGGTCCTTCAGCAGGGGCCGGGTAAACACAGAGTCTATAAGCCCGGCCCTGAAGCAGGGCGGGGCAGTAAGCAGTCAGGCTCAGGCCTTTCAGCAGGGCTGAGCAAGCACAGTATAGAAGCCCAGGACTTTGGGCAGGGCGGGGCAGTAAGCAGTCAGGCTCAGGCCTTTCAGCAAGGGGCTGAGCAGCAGTTCCACGGGGAAGTCTATAAAGCCCCAAGCCCTGGTTCAGGCCGGGACAATAAACAGGCACGGGGCTCAGACCCTCAGGCAGGGGCTGAGCAGCAGTTCCCACAGTAAGACTATAAAGAAGGCCTCCTCAGGCCAGGGAGAGGGGGAGTCTGCTACCCTGGGAAGGGTGGCAGGGGGAACACAGGCCCTCCCACTCCGCTGCATTCCAGCCCGGGGCCCTAGCAGCGGCAAAGGCACGCTGCTGTCAGTGGGGATCCTGGCTGCAACACACTGACATGGGTTCAGGCTCTTCGGGAGCCAAACCAGGGTCGGCTACCCCCGGGCCACTTCCGATCTCCCCCTCTCTGGGTACCTGTCTCTCGCTGGCATCGTCTGGTGGGGCCCAGACCATGGGCTCCTCAGGATACTGGTCGTAGGGAAGCTCAGGCCGCTCCTCTGAGTACTGGGCGTAGGGAAGTTCAGGCCGCTCCTCTGGGTACCGGGCACAGGGCAGGCTGGGCCTGGCGGGAGCTCGAGCACCAGCATCTGTCCTCTCCCACAGCCTGCGCCTAACTGAGCGCTGGGGCCGGGCCTTTATACTTCCTGTCCCGCCCCTGCACTTCTGGGGGCGGGACAGGCGGTGATGGCTCCGCCCACTCCGGTGTCAGTTCCGGCCCGTTTTTCTCAGGCATGGCGGGGAGCCAGGGCGTCTCCATACATCATCAAACATGAAATTAAAAAAAAACAACCTGTATTACCAAGACTAAAAATTATGGGAAGAAATACAAATATTGGCCTATCACACTAAATCATGAGCATATAATATGCCAAAGGTTTTCAGGGATATTTAATCACTGGAAAAATAGGTCAGATCATCAGATGGTGTAAATTGGCTAAGCTGCACTGAAGTAAATGGGGCTGATTTACATTGGATACATTGTGCTCCAAACAATGGACTATAGTCCTACAATAAATTTGAATGTCATGCATTTCTTTTTTTTAAAGCCTTATTTATAAAGTAACGACAGTAAGTTGTTTTTCTTATCATCTTATCATTTTTACCAAAATATATTATTACCCTGCATGTTCCCTAAAACAATCTCTTCCTGTAAAATATTCTCTTTTCTTGCCAATGTTGTTATACTAGCAGAACAGGTCACTGAAGCATATGTAAGAATAATGAATATCTGGCTGAAGAATCAAGACAAAACATTTTTGTACGTTCTTTCTCAAGGTTTGTGTGGAGTCCCACCTGTTTTGTCAATTTTTCTACTGCAGAATTGCCAGATTGAGAGATTGGATGAAATCCTAGCCCCATTGAAGTTACTGGAAAAAATATAATTGACTTCAATAGAATATCACTCCTTCTGTTCTGAGTTTCTACTGAGAAAATTTCTTTTTTTTTTTTTGCTGTTAGTCCTGCACTGGGTCAGATCCTCAGCTAATGTAAACTGGCATAGCTCCTATGAAGTCTCTATTAAATTGGCCACTGAATCCAAAACAATACATTTAAAGTTGAATATGGGAAATGTAGCTCTTTAGCCCTGCTTGGCAAACAGAAGAGTGTTAGAATGTGTATATAATTTTCATGATGATACTGATGTTCCCAATAATGATGTTTGTCATCTACTCCATTGTAAATGGGATCTGCTCTCTCCCATTTAGCACTATGCAATAACTCTTCATTCTCACAGCTCTTAATTCTTAATTCTACATTCTGAGGGTTCAGTGGACTTTTGCACTGATTTATGTACATAAGGCTCTTTCTCTGTTCTAATGGTACCAATCTCTACTTTTCCTTTTAACAAGGAAAGTCTGGGTCCGTCTTTTAATGATTTATAGGCACATATTTTTTAAAAAATCGGAATTAGTATTAATCTAGAACTTTTTTTCCTCTCTCCTTAAGAATCACAACATTTTCTGCACCAATCTTCTCTTACTCTGGCACTGCTCTTTATTGATATACTGCTTATTACAAGATACAACATTATCATGGTTATAATAATGATATTTAACATCTGTTCATTTTATATACCAACTGTTTCCTAATTCATTACAAAATTAAAAAAGAAGTCTATTGTCAACACTCCAATTGAGTAACAGGCTATATTTAACATCAGAGCATTTCAACAGGTTAGGGCCAACCAGTTGACTTTGTTTTTTAGTATTGTATAGTTGGGTCTTTAACCCCTTATACAGATCTTTTCAAGCCTTGCAAAATAAGAAAAATTCTATGTGAGGTTTGGTTCTAATGGAATTTGGGGTATCAGTCCTGCATTTAGTCATATTATAGCCATACTGATGTCTCTATTTGTTTCTTGTAAATAACCCTCTGGTACCCAGTGCTGAGCAAAAGTAATTAATTTCCTAGTTATGGGGTCTTGTTATGGATTTGACACAGACATGCTCTCATTTTTTGTAATTGTGTAAGTAAGTTAAATTTCAGCAGCACCTCTGCTGTCGTTTCTAGTTGCAGAGAGCTTATAGATCAATGTAATGGACCTTTTCAGTACTTTATGTACATTGGACTTGACAACTTTTCAGTCTCCTGGGACTAATGTGGCACCTGATCCATCAACACGGACTAGAATAATTTTGAACCCAAATCTTGAAGGTTATTGTTGAAGGTCAGTAGCTGCCAAGAGTACTGCATAGCACGTCCTTGTGCCCATACACAATCCCACTGACATTAGTATGGTTCTTCATGGTTCTCCTTGCAGAAATCACTAATGTATTTTTATTGATTCTCCATTTATCTAGCTATCCAGGAATCTGATCCAGACCCTACTGAAACAAATAAAAAGACTCCCATTAATCTTGTGCATCAGATATTTGGGGTTGGGAAGGTTATTTTGCTGCCAGAAATCAAGTCCTGAGCCAGAGTTCCAGACCTAGCGTATCCCTTGAGAACTGGAAGCACAACAAAAGGCAGGGGAAAATCACTATGTAGAGGGCAGATGGGCTGGAAACTCAGGTGCAGTAACAGGACAAGCAGTCAGAAGCCACAAGGAAAAGAGATGGTACTGGAGCAGAGCTTCCTCTCCCACTTCTGATTCCAAGTATCTTGACATGCACTCTTCAGTCCGCTGAAGAGCCTTAACCACAATCACCTACTCAGTGTACCATGTTGTCAAAGTCTGAGAAACCTACTTCTGGTGGCTGGCGATGGATGCCCCAGTATGGCTCAAAGAAAAAAAAGTAAGTGAACATTCAACAAATGTAAAGGTTTTGCAGTATATCCATGTCAATCCTGTCTTAGAGGCAGTTCCCAAGTGATGAGATTCTTAATGCCCACTTCAGTCTTGGGCTTTCTCTTGAGGCCACAAACAAAGATACCAATTGTGGTGTTAATCTTTATGAACTAACCATCTATTCACTAAGACATGGTTCAGATCACCAACTCATTTCAGAGACCATCAGATTGTAACAATGACTTTAGGACACTACTGATTTTCTGTAGGTGGGATTTGAACTGACATCTTAATCATTATTGGAAGGGGTCCATTATTAATCAGTTGATCTATCCCACTCCCTATGAAGAGTTTCTGTCTTTGCATTCTGTTCAGGACCAGTCCTATGAAACCTGGAAGGGCTTTGTGCTTCAGCCAAACTAACTATTGAGGATTAAGAAGAAACAGAGGCCAGGTTATCCCACAACTAACAACTAAAGGGTTTCTTGTACCTTCCTCTGCAGCACCTGATACTGGCCACTGTTAGAGACCAAGGACTGTACTAAATGGACCACTCATCTCATCCAATAGGGCCGTTTCTGTGTTCTTGTAAATGACCGTAAAGCTGACAAACAGTCTATCACAATATCCAATCAAGCAGAAATTCCATGAGCTTGAGTGTCCTGAGTGCAAAGTTTTTTTTTTTCAGAATAAGCTATGACCCCCCTATGTAGGACCCAGACCTGCTGGCTGATTCCAGGATGCACACAGCACAGTGCCAAGACAGGCAGGAAGCCTGCCTTAGCCCCCCTGCTGCGTCACTGACTGGGAGCTGCCTGAGGTAAGCCCATGCATGCCCCAACCACCAACCCCCTGCCCCAGCCCTGAGCCCCCCCAAAACCCAGAGCACCCTCCTGCACCTCAAACCCCTCATCCCCAGCCCCAGCCCAGAGCCCGCACTCCCAGCTCAGAACCCTTACCCCCTGCAGTCTAACCCCCTGCCCGAGCCCAGAGCCCTCTCCCACACCCTGAACCCCCCACCCCAGAGCCCTCACCCCAATCCCTTGCCTCAACCCGCAGCCTCCTCCCACACTCCGAATCCCTCAGCCCCACTCCCCAGCATGGAGCCCCCTCCTGAACCCCAAACCCTCATTCCTGGCCCCACCCCAGAGCCAGTACCCCCAGGCCAGAGCCCTCACACCCTTCTGCACCCCAACCCAGTGAAAGTGAGTAAGGGGGGCGGAGAGCAAGCCACCAAAGGAAGGGGAATGTAGTGAGCAGGGGCCAGGGCCTCTGGGAAGGGGTAGCGCTAGGGTGTTTGGTTTTGTGCTATCATAACTTCTTACTCAGATTTGAACCTTAGCGTTCATAAACTGAGAAGCTAGCATGAACCCTTCTAAGCTTAATTACCAGCTTAGATTTGATCTCGCTGCCACCAGCCAAGTGATTTTCAGGACTTGGCTCCCTCTCTGGTCGGTGGTTGAGAGGTTCACCTCTTCCATGCCACCATCCTTTTTCCCGTCGTAATAGACACCGTCAGGCCACTTAGCGTCATCTCCTCCCTGGATTGTAAACTGACAAACCTGTAAGTCTCTGGAATAAAAGGGCTTGAGAGAATTAACATGGTACACTTTGGGTTTTAGTGAGGAATTGGGAAATGCTATGAGGTAGTTAACAGCTCACCAGCGCTCTTGGACATGAATGGCCCTTTCCATTGATGCTTCCATCTTATGTTTTTTTTTTTAAATAAAAAATATTTTTTTTTTTTTTTTTTCGGCCTGTTGAGCTCAAGACCATAACTGATCTCCTACCATGAAAGGAACATTCTCTGGTATGTTTATCATACCAGCTTTTGCTCTCCTGGCAGTATCCTTTAGGTTTTCTCTAGCCAGGGCTCAAGAATGTCGGAGGGTGCTTTGTAGGTGCTTACAAAATCCAGAAGTTGAGTTCCTGGAGAAGTTGTAAACCCCTCCATTGTGCTTCACCAACTTGTAGCGCCCCTTAACTGCTCGTGGCCATACCAAGTTCAAAATTGTGAAACCCTAAACTGGATGTGGTACCAGCCCGTAGCAGAAGAGCAACTGCCTGCAAACTAGGTCCCAGTCATTGGATTCATTCATGAATTTACGGCTCATGGCCCCCAAAGTTCCATTAAACCTTTCCACCAGGCCATTGTTTTGACTGTGGTACGGGGTGGCAAACCAAGTGATCACCCCATGATTTTTTCCCCAGGCTTCATGGTGCCTGCACAGGAAATTAGATTCCTGAATCTGTAAGGAATTCAGAGGCCAACCTACCCTGGCCAAAAATGTCTGTTTAGCGCGGCCTGGCACGACCGCTTTAGCCCTGTGTGCCTAGAGCTACGCTTCCAGCCATCGGGGTAAGCAAAGTCCATGCAAAGTCAGTACATACTGCTTCTCTGGCGTCTTTCTGGGAAAGAATGAATACTGGGCACCGTCTTGCCATCCCCCTCCCAGGTGCGAAAGGCTGTCTCCAACCTGCTTTGTTCTGTGTCACGCCCGAGCCATGGCCACTGGGATGATTATGGCTAACTAAGAGTTCCCTGTACTTAGTTGGAACACCAACCGTTTGTGGCAGCTGCCATTCTTCCTGGTGGTCACCAGAAAGAATTTCCTTTGTATAAAGTCCATTGGTCTATAACAAACCAAAAGGATCGGTTAGAAGAGCTGAGAGCGGTGGGTGCTCCGTCGCCACCCAAAGCTTTTGAGGCTGTATCTGCTTCCTGCTCAGTCTGGAACTGTTCCTTGAGGCTGGGGATACCAGTGTCTTTCCTCAGACTGTGGAGTTGGGCTTGGTCCCTCTGGAAGTGATGTGATGATGGGGTTGTTTCGTTGCCAGTGAACGCTGCCGCTGGTGCACCTGATGGTATTTCAGGCTCTGCCTGAGCCTCTTCGTATGTTGTTCTGTTGCTCTCTGCCAGTTCAGGCTCGCTGGCCCCTCTGGCGTTGAGGTTGAAGATATGGTTGCAACTGCTGGTGCTGTTTGCTGTTCAGTTCCGGTCCTGGGACTGGAGGTGCTGTGGCTGGTTCAGCCGTGGCAGGGATCCGGTCCACTACCTCTGTAATGGGTCTTGCGTGTAACACAGAGGGGCTTCTGGGACGGCCTCTAGGACAGAATGGTCGAACGCTTGCCTGTTTGGCTGCGTGTAACGTATTCCACTCTTTGTGGCGCTTCACGCTGGTGGCCAAGTTTCCCCAGGAGCATGGGGATTGCGAATAATTGTCTATGACTGCAAAATTCACATTCCTGACCGAGCCTTGTATTGGACAGGACAGTTTAGGTAGGTGGAATCACGAGCTTGTGAATGAAGGGGTGTAAATGGTGCATTTGGCTTTGGGTTGGATGAGTTGCGGATCCGAAGGATTGTGGATGCTGAACCTTGTGCCGTGTTTTCTCACTCGTAACTTCTTTCCGCCCTTCCAATTTTTCCTTCGCTCAAGGGGATTGAGAGTATCTGGCCTGGGGATCTTGTGTGTGATGTGTGGTGTAATTTGATGCACCCGGGTGGGTTCTTGGCGCATGGCTTTATATATGTCCAGTTCATTACACTTAGATGCATCTTCCTAGCTTGAGGGTCACTGGGTCGAGGTGAGTTACTGGAGACTTGTGTGAGGTGGAAGAATAGGGTGTCTGTGGTTCTCTTGGGTTGTAGGTGGGTGTTTGTGCTTGCCCTCGGTTGTAGGGTTGTATTGTGGTGTTCCCCCTGGGTTTTCATTCCCCTTTACAGTAGGCTTTTCTGTGCTTCTGCACTTCATCATTTGGGTACCAATCTCCCCGATCGTGAGATTTTTGGGGTTTTCATCTTGTATGTCGCTGTTATGTTTCAGGAGCACCTCCAAGAACTGCTTCCATTTGGTATTGAGGGAGTGCAGGTTCGTTCAATGGATTGACACCTTGGTTACTGAATAGGCTTAAGCTTATTCATATTCAAGTGAGTAGGCGTGTTTGGGAAATGAATCTGTTTTACTTTTGGGTCGCTGCATATCTGCCAGGGCATGATCGCGTTATCCCCAATTCTGTATCTGGCCTTTGGTTTGAGAAACAGTTTATATCGTTTATTGTGTCTATGCATTTCAGCCTCAACTTCTGCTACGGGTCACGTTGAGGTGTGAGTCAGGTCTAGCATGTATTTGGTCTTCAGGACTGCTGCTAATCACATGGGCTCTTTCATGTCTACAGACGCAGCCTCCCCCACGTTGTCACACATTCGTCTGTAGTTGGGAAATTTCTTGTGCTGTTGGAATGAGTATGGCGAAGGCGTTGTCTAGGATCTGGTTGGGTTCTGTAGCTAGCCTGTTCTCAGATTCTCAGGGTGCCGGGGGCCTCCCTCTGTTGTTCCATCTCTTGTTGCGTTTTCCCTCTGAGTTCTATCTGCGTACTTCTCGTGGCTGCAGCTTTCATATCTTCTTGTTTTTCTGCTAAGCACTCTTCTTACTTGTAGTCTTCTTCTTCCATGCCCAGCTGCATTTTGGCCTATCACATTGATCTCTTGATGAGTGCCTCCCATCTGGCTTCTGTGTTCTGCCATTAATTGTTCCATCCCATCCTCCTATGTTACATATTCTGTTGTCTCATGCTTCGTTGCAGTGCGTCGTTCCTGTTTTGGCCTATATCCTCCCTGGACTATCGGTTTCTCCCGCTCTTCTTAGTAGATCTGGGCGTTGCCCTCTGGTGTCTACTGTCTGCAACTGCTGGCTCATCTGTTGTCTCCTGGCGCCTTTTTTTTGCCTAGAACCACACCTGACCCTTCGTTTCCAGTTTATCCTACGCCTCAATGTTTCGATATCGTCATTAACCACCAAAGCCACCTCTTAATTTACCGTGTGTGTAAGTTTGCTGGTTTAACTTTGAATTACCCAATCGGAATTCTTATTGTTTAAACACAAGAACCCTTAAATGTCACTACTATGGTTCCTTGCCTTAACCCTGCAACCGCCACCTCAAGCCAGGCAAAAAACAATGTCCTCTCTCGGCTCCACCTTTAAAACAAATCCTTTCCTCTCGCATACCCAGAAGCTCCTGCAGCAGAAAAGAACCAAAATACTTCTACCTCCTACTGGCTTCTGGCCAGTTCTTCATTTTCCCCACCTTCCGTGCCACTCATATAACAATCACATTCTTACTCATGGATTGAACTAGACGTTCATTAAACTGAAAGAAGCTAGCATGCAATACCCTTCTACAACTTAATTACCAGCTATCGAATTTATCTCAGCTGGCCACCAGCAAGTGATTACAGGGATTGGCTCCCTCTCTAGTCTTCCTAAACCTTACTGAGAGCCCCCCAGACTCAGAAGCCCTGAGTCATTCCACCAGGCGAAAGTCCACCCCTCCCCTTGTGCTCCTCTTTATTCTCTATTTCCAGCTCCATCCCTCCCATGGGTTACTCCTGGCGTACTTCACTTACTCCTGATGCAAACGAGATGGCGAATCTACCATTCCCCTGAGGCTTGCAGATTTAACTAGTTAAGCTAACACCAAAGAGAATTTCCCCCTCATCTCTTTCTTAGCCTTACACCAGAGAACAAACTAACAAACAGGTTTTAAAAAAAGAAAGCTTTACTATATAAAAACACCCAAAAACAAAATCAAAAAATCATTCTCTGTATCAAATAACAAATAATACAGATCAATATGCTTAAAAAAATGATAAAAAGGACTTATTCCCAGAAATACAATCTCAACATTACAGCAAATACACACATGGTAATACAAAACAAAACTTATAAAAGCATTGTTCTGCTACTCTTTTGCCACTTACAACTTAAAAACCTGAAGATTAGAAGCTTGAAGATAGAAAGAAGCCTCTCATAGCCGAGAGACAGACAAAAGACAAAGACCCAAACATTCCCTCCCCTGAGCTTTGAAAAATCCGGTTTTCTGACTGGTCCTTTGGTCAGGTGTTTGGTTCCCTTGTTAACCCTTTACAGGTAAAAGAAACATTAACCCTTAGCTATCTGTTTATGACATGTGCAACTAGAAAGTTGGCAGCCCTAGATAAGGGGCTGGACATTACAGGAAATATTCTGAGTGTTTAGGGGTTAGAAGCCTGTTACTACCTATACAGAAAGAGTGCAAGGTCAATAAAGTCTTGTAAGGGAGTGCTGTGCTGCAAGAGGCTCTTAGTTTCGGGCAGCTGATCTGCAGCAGACACAAACAAGACTACTTTACTCCAAGAACCAGTTGTTGTGAGGTGACTCTGTGAACCCCTGGGAAACAGCACACAAACCTGTGTATTACAGGTTTTTTAGAAATGGTTTTACTGAAGTAAAATTCTTTACATAGGCACAGTAGATTTTTAAATGAGCCAAGTTATTTGTGCATTCATTTGCTGCATTGCTGCAGAGATTCTTTAACATGAATATACAGGGACAAAAATAGTCTAATTTTCATTGGAGATGTCAGTTTAACAGTGAAAGCTGCCTTTACTTATTGATTGATTGATTAGGTTAAAGCAGAAGTTCTTAAGTCTGTTAATGTTCCTTTAGGGATGTGAAGAAAAGCTTCATGAATCAGGGAGGGAAAAAAACACTTTATACTTCAATCAGTTGACATGAGCAAAAATGTTTATGTTCTATATTTCAGAGAATTTAGTTTGTAATTCGAGTATTAAAATTACCAAAGAAATTACACTTTTTCTCACTGAAGACGTGGCCTGTACGATTTAATGTAACAAGTACTTACAGCACTGTGCCTATAAATATCTCCAACTTTTCCTGTTGAATCTCTTAATTGAACAGAAATTAGAGACTAATCATCTCTTTTGAAACTGGGGCAGTGGGCAGGAAGGGGAGTGCATACATGTGTATATAATTTTAGCAACCATGCTAGAGTATCAAACAAACAAAACTTAAGCACTTGTAAAACACTTCTCATCCATATATCTCACAATGCTTCACAAAAGAGGGACATATTGTCTTCTTTTTGTAGACTGGAATACTGAAGCACAAAGGCAAAGCACTTAAACTTGCTCAAACACTTTCCTAAATAGGGATGGCCTTAAGCATATGTTTAAAGTTAAGCAATTACTTAGCCAAATCAAGACAAGACACATTCATTTGTCCAACTTGCCATTCAGCAAGTCAGTGGGAAAGGAACAGAATCCAGGTGACCGGTCTTCCAGGCCAGACTCTATCCAGTAAACCACAGTACTTTTGAGCAAGCAAATAGACTAGGGAGTCGGCAACCTTTCAGAAGTGCTGTGCTGAGTCTTCATTTATTCACTCTAATTTAAGGTTTTGCGTGCCGGTAATACATTTTAATGTTTTTTAGAAGATCTCTCTCTACAAGTCTATATATTATATAAATAAACTAGTATTGTATTGTAAAATAAACAAGGTTTTCAAAATGTTTAAGAAGCTTCATTTAAAATTAAAATAATATGTTAATCTTATGCCACCAGCCTGCTGCTGGTCTGGGGTTCTGTTCACCTAGGCTGGCAGTGGGCTGAGCGGGGCCTGCAGCCAGGACCCCAGCTGGCAAGGGTCTGACAGCCAGAACCCCAGACCAGCAGCTCAGCCCACTACTGCTCAGGGGTTCCATCCACCAGCTCCTGCGAGCCGGGATCCCGGCGACTGGACCCACTCACTCTGCTGCCAGTCTGGGGTCCTGGCCCTGCCCACATACAGTGGGTACCTACCTTCTCCCTGGTTCTGGCCCATTCTTTTCCTCTCTCTGCACTGAGCTGAGGGTGGGAGTGCACTGAGCACAGGGCTAGGGGTGAAGGGTCTGGCCGGGAGCTAGAATGAGGGAGAGGGCTCAGGGTTGAGGCAGGAGGTTTGGGTCTGGGACACTTACCTGGGCAGCTCCCATTTGGTGTGAGGAGTGCAGGTGGGAATGTGTGTGGTGGGGGGGTACAGGAGCTCCTGTTTGGTTGTCAGGGTGGGGGTGGGAGTGTGTGGGGTGCATGGGATGTAGGGGGGTGTGGATGTAGGGGGGGTGCTAGAGTCAGGGCTGGGGGGAATGTAGGGGTGCAGGGCTCAGGGCAGAGGGCTGGGTAACTGCCCCCCTCAGAACCTCCAGCCCCCACACTCCTTGTCCCCTGACTACTCCCTCTTGAGACCCCTGCCCCTAACTGCCCCCCAGGACCCTATCCTCTATCTAAGCCTCCCTGCTTCTTGTCCTCTGACTGCCCCCCTAGGACCCTACCCTCTACCTGTCCCCTGACTGCCCCAACCTTTATCCACACCCCCACACCCAGACAGAACCCCCCAGACTCCCTTGCCTATTTAACCACTCCCCACCCCTGGACAAGACCCCCAGAACTCTGGACCCATACAACCCCCCCCGGCTCCCTGCCTCCCCCAACCCCTCTCCACACCCCTACCTCCTGACAGCTGCCCTCAGAACTCCTGACTCATCCAACCCCCCCAGCTCCTTTTTCCCTGACCATCCCCGCCAGATATCCCCCCCACCCTAACTGCCCCCCCAGGACCCTTCTTGCGCCCTATCCCCTGACTCCTATCCACTCCCCACCCCCAACAGATCTCGGGACTCCCATGCCCCATCCACTCCCCCTGCTCCGACTGTCCCCTCCAGACATCCCTCCCCGGGATTCCACCCCTCCATCCAACCCACCCTGCTCCCTGTCCCCAGACTGCCCCCACCCTTTATCCAACCCGCCCCCCCCAGCCCCCTTACCATGAGGCTACCCACTCATCCAAAGCCCTACCGCCACGCGCGCAGCATTCGGAGGGCCGGGGCTGCGTGTGCGGCGGTGGCAGGGCTCCAGATGACCGGGGAGCGTCTTTCCCTTCCCACGGAGCCAAACCCTGCCCCGCTCCGCGCGCAATAGCAGAGTTCCAGGGGAAGGCGGGGGAGGGGCCGGCAGCTTGCTGCGCTCGGCTGGACGCTCTGACCTCAGAGCCAAGCCCTGCGGCTTGCCGTACCAACAGGATTTTTAATGGCACACTGGAGTCTCTGCACGCCCCAGTATGCCATTAAAAATCGGCTCGCGTGCCGTCTTTGGCACACATGCCATAGGTTGCTGACCCCTGAAATAGACTGACATTAGAGCAGTGTTTTCTCTAGATCAGGCTTAAGGTATATTTGTAAGGCAGAGTTAAGACTGGCACCTGCCATTCCATTTTTTTCTCGTGATAGGCAACGTAATTGAGGCTTTAAATCTGTAAACCACTACCTCCCTCATAAGAACCCCACTGCAAATCAGTGATAGTAACAATTTACAGCAAAAAACTTGGATTAAAGATGTGTACAAATTTGCATCAATGTGAGACACTTGAGTGCAAATTCTGCCTTTGGATATGAGCTGAAATTCCTGTGTAAGTTAAATGGATCCCACCGTGTGTGTGTGTGTGTGTGTGCATGCGCGCACATGCACGCATATGTGTGTGTAAGGAAAAGTTTTTATCTTTAAGTTTGAATATTTTATAAGCTATTAAATAGAAAGAGAGAACACTGTTCCTGTAGGAAGAAAATGTGAAGTTTTCTATTTTTACAGCTATTTTTCCAGGCTTATTCTGCTCTGTTGCACTGGTGTAAAACAACAACAGTAACTCCACTGCATTACCTTGATATACAACAAGTGAGAGCAGAATCAGACCCTTTTGTTTTAAGGAAACACTGATATAAATTCTTATGCTAATCTGTTCTTTCTAGTGAAGTCCAGACTCTCTTTATTAGAATAGCAAAGAATATCTCAACAACAATAATACTTTGCATTTATACAGGGCTGACTTCCACTGACTTCAGGCTTTGGATTGAGCCCACAAAGAATTTTATCTGAGAATCTCAAAGTACTTTGCAGAATGAATAAATATAATTGCCCTTATTTTACAGTTCAGGAGTCGTAAGTCAGAGAAGTAACCTAAAAAGGGCCAAACAGTAAATCATTGGAAGAAAAAGCAGTAGAGCCCAGGACTCCTGATATTCAATTTCCTTCTCTAACCAACACACTACCATACCTCTCTAGCATCATACTGTACTAAGTTAACTGGATCTTTATGCCCTTTCAGACATCTTGGGGTAGATCTGCTTAATAACAATAATAGCCATCTTTTCATTTCAGGCTTCTCCACTATTTGAAATCCCTTGACCTTGCTGTTTGCAAAGTTGACTGACTGACTGTGGAACTGAGTAGGCTGAGCTGCTGCAATAGCTGGTTCTCCATCTGGCTGGTGGTTAGTTGGCTGTCTCCCAAGACAGGAGTGACCTTGCTGCTGGGCTAGCTAGCTTTTAATCTGATTGGGACCTTGCTGTCTTGCTTCTAGCATGGTTTCCTTCACTCCTGGCTGCCACGTTAGCTGGTTCTCCATCTGGCTGATGGCCAAGATGACCCAGTTGCAACTTCTCCATCTGGTTTATTCTTGGAATGATTCGCCCTCTGTTGCTAATTTAATATAGTCACCACACACACTCTTCCTACAGCCTTGCTACTGTATATCCTCACTCATTTTTGGCTTGATTTCTGCCTAATGCAGAGACTGAATCTTTTTCTGTGCCTCTTCTTCCGTTTCTTTACTGTTCTGCACTAGCTGGCAGAAAGCCCTCTAACAATACCCCGTCTTCACTGTCAGTTTCCTCACTTATGCAGTGTTCCATTAACAGTCTGCTATAGTCCTTTGCAAACCAGCTACAGAATCTGTCTTATATTGTAATTGCATCTTCATGGTCTTTTCCAAAACATCCATATCAGCCTTATACACCTGTTTTATTTGTTCATTTGTTTGTTTTCCCACTCTGAGGGTAAAATACTGCCTATTATAACAACACATTCACTTTGTAAGCATTACATGAGAACAGACTCCAGCCATTCAAACTCCAGAAAAGAGAATGATACCTTTAAAACCAAAGTCTTGTCTCCTTTGGATTGACAATAAATAGTTCATGATATGTAATGTGTTGTAATAAAGGTGATGTAGATGATTATTTTATTACTGCAGATCCCATCTGACCTGGGTTTGCCACAGAATGTTCCCTCCCTACTCCTATTGTATAGTGTTGTATTGTTGGACATCTCTTTGTGGAACTTTTAAGGTTGCTACATCTCAACTGTACTATATACATATTTATTTCAAAGAGCTGGTGGGGATCTTTGCCCAAGTGGGGCTTCCAAAGGAGATATTAACAAACCAAGGCACCCCATTTATGTCAAAGCTAATGAAGGACCTCTGTACGCTGCTCCATATACATACCTTGAGAACTTCAGTCTATCATCCGCAGACCGATGGGCTGGTAGAAAGGTTTAACTGAACCCTCAAGGCAATGATAAGGGAGGTGGTAAGTCGGGATGGGAAGGATTGGGACACCCTACTAACTTACATTATGTTCACCATACGAGAGGTATCTCAGGTCTTAACTGTGTTTTTCCGCTTTGAATTAGTATATGGGCCCCACCCCCATGATATATTAGACATTGGCAAAGAGATCTGGGAAAAGGAACCCAATGAGAGGAGAAGTATAATTGAACATGTATTGCAGATGCGAGACCGGATTGCCTGGGTCACCCTAGGTAGTGGGGTGGTCACCTGCTCCTGCCCTGAAAGGGCTTGAAGCCAGCCCTAGGAGAGGGCTGGAGCTGCGAACTAAAGGCTTGCTGACTAGGGAAGCAGCTGCAGCTGGGCCACACCCCAATCAGACTGCAGCTGGCCCTATAAAAGCCAGTGAAGCCAGGAGCTGAGAGGACTCTCCCTGTAGCTCTTGAGGGAGGAGGGCCTGGCTGCCTGGGAGCTTAGAAAGAGTACCTGAAGTGAAACAGGGCTGGGGGAAGGCTAGAGGAGTGGGGGAGCTCCAGCCTGGAAACCCCCCAGGCTACAGGCCTGGTTAAAGGCTGGAAAGAGTACTGAGGTTGCAGAGGGAAGCCCAAGGGTAGGCAGAGGCAGCAGGTCCAAACCCTTCTTGCTGGTGATGAGTGGCATTTAAACTACAGTCTGCCCCAGGGAACGGGGGCTAGATCGAGACTGGTAGTAGCCATAGACTGAGGCGAGGTGGGGGATAGAGGGTTGCGGGTCCCCCCAGGAGGGGAGACCCAGAGTTGTGGGGGTACTGCCAGGGGCAGAACACCTAGGCAAAGGGACGTCGGGGTCTGGGAGGGACACGGAAGCCAGTGGCAAGTGAGGCATCGGCCTGCAGAGGGTGCTCCGGAGGCTGGAAAAGCTAATTCCCTGAAAGACCAGCAGGAGGCAGGTCGCTACAATCCTATTGTACGGGAACATTTCGAAAAGGCGCAGGAGGTCTAGCTAACCCATTACAATTGCCAGGCAAAAGTTTGACAATTCCAACCAGGGGATTGGGTGATGATGTTGGTACCAATGACAGAGGCCCTATAAGGTGGTTGAACACATGGGGAAAGTAACCTACAAGGTGCGGCAACCAGGACATCAGAAACAAGAACGGATTTATCACATTAACCTCTTAAAGCCTTGGCACCAGTGAGAGGCATGTGTAGTGGCCCAAGAGACCCCTATCCAGGGAAATAACCTGCAGGAGCAGATCAGGATATCCACTAATCTGACACCGAACCAGAAGAAGGCGGTAACTAAGATGATCAGCCGATACCAGGATGTGTTTTCAGCCAAACCAGGTTGGGCTACCGAAGCATATCACCACATTATCACAGACCCTGGGGAAAAGGTAACTTTAAGGCCATACTGGGTCCCAGCGCCAAAAAGGGATGAGATCAAGAGAGAGGTAAAAAGGATGTTGGAGCTGGGAGTCATCGAAGAGTCCCACAGTCAGTGGTTGAGCCTGATTGTGCCAATGGCACCACTAGGTTTGTAATGACTTTTGCTGGCAGAACAAGATATCCAAATTCGATGCATACCCCCTACACCGTATTGATGAGTTAGTTGATCGCCTGGGGAATGCCCAATTTTTGACCACCCTTGATTTAACAAAGAGATACTGTCAGATTCCCCTTGCCAAAGATGCAAAAGAAAAGATGGCACTCTCTACTCCAGAGAGTCTGTTTCAAAATACTGTTCTTCCTTTTCGACTGCAAGGGGCACCTGCCACCTTCCAGCATCTTATGGACAAGCTCCTGCGGCCCCATACCAGTTATGCAGCAGTGTACCTGGATGACGTGGTTATTCACACTCCCGACTGGGAGACCCACTTGGAAAAGGTGGAAGCGGTACTGGACACGCTAAGACAGGCCAGCCTTACAGCCAACCCAGCCAAGTGTGCTATAGGGTTAGCTAAGGCTAAATACCTTGGCTACATTGTAGGAAGGGACATGGTCAAGCCCCAACTAAACAAACTGGAGGCTTTCCAAAATTGGCCCCAGCTGAACTGGAAAAAGCAAGTCTGGACATTTCTGGGTGTGGTGGGGTAGTACCAGCAATTTATTCCCCATTTCGCCTGGGATCCAGACATGGTGAAGTGGACAGATACCTCAGAGAAAGCATTCACGGATCTACGGACAGCTCTGTGCAGTAACCCCATGCTTATAGCCCTGGACTTCAACAAAAGTTCATTTTACAAACAGATGCATCTGAAGTAGTTTTAGGAACTGTCCTATCACAGATGGCTGGAGACAAAGAACACCCGATCCTCTACCTCAGAAGGAAACCCCTCCCAAGAGAGCAGAAGTATGCAGTGGCTGAGAGAGAGTGCCTTGCTGTGAAATGGGCCATGGAAACACTATGTTATTACCTGCTGGGACAATGGTTTATCCTTGTGACTGACTATGCACCCTTCCAGTGGATGCTGTGAAATAAAGAGAAGAACGCAAGGGTGACCAGATGGTTCCTGTCCCTACGACCTTTTCAGTTCACCATACAACACTGGGCTGGAAGTCACCATGGCAATGCAGATGGCTTGTCACAGGTATGCCGCCTGACATCCCAAGTTGCCCAACCCTTTGGTGTTGAGCAGAGGGCGGGGGATAAGTGACAGGGTCAGCCCAGATGGCTACAGGAGAGTGATAGAAGGCAGATATATTAGCCTCAGATTAAGCAAGTCCCTTTTCCCTGGGTAAGGTAACAGGGGCAGTTCCAGAACAATCAGGAACTTGCTGGAACCAATTAAGGCAGGCAGGCTAATTAGGATACCTGGAGCCAATTAAGAAGCTGCTAGAATCCATTAAGACAGGCAGGCTAATCAAGGCACTTGATTGAAAAAGGACCTCACTGCAGTCAGGGGGAGCAAGAGGTGCACAAGAAGCTGAGAGTAGTTGGCGTACTGCTGGAGGACTGAGAAGTACAAGCGTTATCAGACATCAAGAGGAAGGTCCGATGGTGAGGACAAAGAAGTTGTTGGGAGGAGGCCATGGGGAAGTAGCCAAGGGAGTTCTAGCTGTCATGCAGCTGTTACAGGAGACACTAAAGACAGCTGCAATCCACAGGGCCCTGGGCTGGAACCTGGAGTAGAGGGTGGGCCTGGGTTCCCTCCATTCCCCCAACTCCCTATTTGTTTATAAGAGGAGTTGATCTGACCTGTGGGTCCCACCGGAGGGGAAGGTCTCTGTCCTGTCCCTTGACCTATTAGGTGGGCCAGCAGAGACTGTAGGGATTGTTCTTCTCCTTTTCCCCATGCTGACCAGTGATGAGGTTAGCCAGGTGAACGGCAGATTTGTGCCACTAACAAAAGGAGCCAAACTGAGGACTGCTGTGAACCTCTGAGTCGAGCAAATCTGCCAGAAAGCGCAGAACCCACCAAGGCAGAGGAGGAACTTTGTCACATGCTATTAATTGTCATTACAAGGGTGAAACCATGATTCTGAAGCTCAAATCCATTTGGGCATGGGAGGCTAGATCCACAAAGGGAACTTAAACTCAGAGTTGCAACCCTTAGCATCTATGTGCTGTGATCCCAGTGGAATCCACAGTCATGGTTTAGTGGTCCAGGTTCCCTCAACAGTGCATACAGAGAATAAGGCACCTTAAAATGTGATTCACAAGTCACTTCACTGAATAGAGAGTTGCATAAACTAGCCAGTAGTTGATATTGAGGAGAAGAGTGTGGCCTAAGGACCACATCTTAAAGGGAGTTAGGTGCCTAATTCTGATGTGAAGAGAGGTGCCTTAAGCTACTCAGGATTCACAGCTGTGACCCCTCATCTGGAGGTAGGTGCCCAAGCCAGCTCTGCCCTTTCTTGCAAAATACCAACGAGGAAGAGGTGGTAGAGGTGCTGGCACATTAAATTGAGAAAAACAGAAAATGAAATCTAAGATAATGATCTCTCTGTAAACTCTATTTTCAGTACTTACAACTTCTGTTGGGCACTTCTTACTCCCGCCTCTGCTAATTATCTTGGCTGTAAGTGTATGTCTACACTTAGAGCTGGGGGTGGGATTCCCAGCTGGTGTAGACATGCTCACGATAGCCCATACTGAGCTAGAGAGGTAAGATAGTGCTGTAACAAGTGTAGTACAGGCAGCCGTGAGCAGCAGCATGGGATAGTCATGCTGAGCATAAGCCCACCTGAACCTCATGAATGTGTACTTCTCACAGGTAGCCTGTGCCACCACTTACTGCTGCCCATGCTACCCCAGCTATGCTACTATTTTTAGCACACTAGTTCAATGAAAGCTAATGTGAAGATGTCTACACAAGGTGGGAATCAACCTCCTACCTCCAAGTGTAGGAGGTAGCTTAAGGCCGAAAGAGTGTGAGAGAGTTAATTCTTTCCTTTGAAATAATCCCACTTAGCCTGTTTCCCCTATTGCAAACAGGCTTACTTCAACCTTTATTTTCTTTGCTTTCAATTAGTAACCTTTTCAGTATGAACTAGGTATGAAGAATGCAGCAACTTAAAGATGTACCTTCTGGGTAAAAAACAAAATGAAATCCCAGCTTTCCAGTGTGACTGGGATTAATCACACACAAACTACCGTAATTACTATACTATACTATACTATGATGGATAAAATAATAATTCATGCTGTGCTTGTGAAATGATCCCCTGACCTGCTTTCATAACCTATGTCAAACATTGCTAAGTACTTTGGTCACAAAGAACAACGTGGAATGTTTAAAGTGTATCAACAGGCAAATAGACCTCTGTACAGATAAATATACCTATGTACCCCACGTCTGCAAACCCCTGGAAAATCTGCTGTATCACTGTGGTCTGATATGACGTAAAGAATGGTATATATATGTACTAACTGCTATGCCTCGGTGTGTCACTCCTCTGGCATTAGTCGGGGAGGGCACCCGTCCAGCTGGTCGTCTAATAAAGGTCTGTATAAAACTCTATCTTGATCTCTGTGCCTCCTTGGAGTAATTGACTCGCTCCAGGGAGAACGAGTCCATTTGGCTAACAAACTGGCGACTCCGCCGGGACCCTCCCTGTAGAGGGCGCTAACGCTACCGGGGGCTAGTGAGCTGGTACCGAGAGAAGTGGCCACCTCGAGCTGATTGTGCGGCTCGTGCTCTCGGACCACCTCAGCATACCGGGGCGACGGTGTCCTCTTTAGAGAAGGTCCCACAGGACACAGAGGCATTGAGTGGAGTTCACCTGTTGCTGAGTACCCAGAGCCGGACGCGGCCACTCCGGGCGGTAAGTGCGTTTACCTCTAGGGTGTGAGGAATAACGCCCCCGAAGTGTGGGTTGGATAACGGAGCTTTGTAGGCAGGTGCTGGAGAGTAACAAAGGTGCAAAGCTGTGAATGTTCTGTGTTTGGTTATGTGTGTCAGTGTAAATCTGTAACTGTTGTCTGTGTTGTATGATCCGGATTTATGGATGGTATGCATTCTACTTGGGATTCAGCTAGTCTCTGGGCTATTCATTTGCTCAGTTTTATGCTGCTAACAGGTCTGCTTTTATTCTTCCTTTGTAGTATCTATCAAAGCTTGAACTTATAATTAGGTTTTTGTTTGAATACTGAAGGCTTAGGCTGACTCCAGCCGCCCCAAGACTCCTGCAAGAGGAAACCCGATGACCAGGATATCTTGATTGCAAGGGGGGTCAGCCGACTGCCTGAAGGTTCCTCCTTCGTGTATAGTTAACCTTGTGTGTGCGCTTCGGAGTACACGATAAAATGGGGTCCACTCAAAGTTTTTATGCAGGGACACCCTTAGGTTGTATGCTAGATAACTGGAAGGCGTTTAGACGCCAGGCAGACTATGGTGTAGTGTTAAGTAAGGATGACCTTATCAAATTCTGTACAGTTGAATGGCCAACGTTTGGAGTAGGCTGGCCAGATGAGGGTACCTTGAAGTTAAACGTAGTACAAGCCGTGCATGGCATTGTGACCCGAGACGGACATTGGGACCAGTATCCATATATTGATATTTGGCAGGATCTGGTGGCAAATTCCCCTCCGTGGTTACAAACGTGCAGACAAAAAACGATCCAAATGCTCATGGCCCGTGTCCCGATTAAAAGACCCAGTACCCCTGTTAAAAAGCCATGCCCGCCTCCTGTAATCCCACAAACCCCAGACTATGTGCTTCCCCCTGCCCTGGCCCCTTCGCTGTACCCTAGCCTGAGTGACCTAGATAGGAGCATAACGAGCAGTGAAGTCAGCTTTCCGCCCGTAACAATAAAAAAGGCAAGTCCACATAAACATTGATCCAGACCCAGCCTGGCCCTTCAATGGACGAGGGTGTGTATCAACACACAAGGAACGCTGAGCGCCTTGCTGGTACCCAGGACAGCATGCTGCATCATGAGATGCCCCTACACGAAACAATAGGGCAGGATGGCGAACGTACCGTGATTTATGTTCCGTTCACAATATTGGTAAAACCAATATTCCCATTGCTGAAGGAGATCTCCGCCTGTAGTTTGGTAAGAAGATCTCGTCCCAGCAATGCGACGGGGCATGAGGGGTGACAAACAAACTGGTGGGAGATCTGATGGTCTCCTACTGTGACTAAAAGGGGAAGGGTTTCTGTTAATACCACGTTCTGTCCTTCAATCCCTTGGACAATAGCATGACCCAGGGCTCTACCTGGTGGGGCTGTCTTAAGGGGGAGTAAACTCAGGGCAGCCCCGGTGTCAATCAGGGCTTCAGCTTGGTGGTGCCCTACCTTAATTTGTACCGTGGGATCCAGTCTAGCAGCTTGCGCCACTAAGAGTGGCCGCTGGGTCCCTCGGCCTCCTCACTGGGGAGACTCGGTGTCGGAACCCCCTGTATTATAAAGAATTGGGGGTAGTATAGTCTCAGTCCCACGTCTCTGTCTCAGAAGGTGTCTGTTGGGACACTCATTCTTCCAATGCCCTTCCTGTCTGCAGAGGGCACACTGGTTTCATCCTAAACGGGGACCCCGCGGTTTCCCTCTATCTTCTAGACCTACACCTTCACTCCGTCTCATCTGCTTTTCATCCTCTTTGCTTCCCGTTCTTAAGGCCATTGCAAGGGCCCGCGCTCCCTTTTTCCGTTCCTCCTCATCTCGTCTATCATACACCTTTAAGGCAATCTCCAACAATTCCTCTATGTTCTTTCCTGACGCCCCTTCCATCTTCTGCAATTTCCTGCGAATATCATCATAGGAGTGACCGATAAAGAGAGGGATTAATACTCGCTTCCCATTCTGATCCCCTGGGTCTAAGTCAGTGTACCTTCTATAGGTTTCATACAGCCACTCATAAAAGGCTGCTGGATTTTCTTTTCTTTCTTGCCTTATATTGTATAATTTGGCCCAATTAGGGGTTTTTCGAATACACCGCTTCATACCCTGCACTATAGCAGTGGCATAGCGCTGATGCCCCCGGAACCCCTCCTCTTTATGTGTCCACTCCGAGTCCTTCTCGGGCAATACCGTGGACACTGGAGCATGTGGATACGTCTGTGCTACCCACTCACGGGCCTTTGACAAAACCATGCGTCTTTCATCGGGGGTTAATAAAACATTCAATGCCACTTGCATATCCCCCCATGTTGGGTTATGAGCTGTTATTAACATTTCAAAAATTGCCATCAGGGAGGCTGGGTCTTCAGAAAAGGGGGAGTTCTGCTGTTTCCAGTTCAAAAGGTGATAGTTTTAACCCTTTTCTTGGGGCCCTTCGCAGTCGGGTTAAAACTAGGGGCAAGGCGTCTAGCCATTTTAATCCTGATTCCATGCATAGTTTGGTAAGGGTTTCTTTTAATGTTCGATTCATTCTCTCCACTTGCCTTAATCACACAAGACGAGAGGGAGTGCAGGTAGGAGACAGCAAGTGTGAGTGGACTTGGTCCCCGGGATTTGATTGTTGGGATCCCGACTGTTTGCCATACAATTGTTCTAAATATCAAGAGCACTGGAACCAGACCCATGTAAAATTAACTAATGATAGCTGGGTAGCCTGTTCCTGCCAGCATTATAACAATGACGGTTGCAAAGCATTAGGACAGGATGGGTTCTTTAATGACCTCCTCTTTCTCGGTTGCCAACGAGATAATACCACTACCGCAAATCATGTATTACGGTTCCATCGCTGGGCATGGCAACACTATAATGGGACCCGAACGACCCACTTTAAACAATTTTGGTCTAATATCGATCAACCAAAGTGGGGCTGTAATTGTGTATGGAAGACAGGAGCAGGGGCATGGAAATGTGACCATTGCACTTCCGTCGGTGAATCAGTTAGTCTACACGGGCTTATGGGGCTGGGAGTCTTGCATGCATACCTGGGGCTTCTAGGTTCAACCCTCCTGCCCGGGTTTATGGGAATTCCTGGTTTTCACCCAGGCGGGCCGGGATCGACTCCCGGAGGTCCTTTGGGGCCCGGCGACCATTTATATTTTGAGCAACCACTAACACACAACCCATGGGCTCTCTCACCTGGAAAAGAGCCTGACCCCTGGGATGGACCCTTTGCTAATGGGACGTGGGCCTTAAAGGTCCATTACTGGATTTGTGGACAATATGCTTACCGACGCTTACCGCCAAATTGGTCAGGAATATGTTATGTAGGATATATTAGACCCCTATTTTTCTTACTATCTCTCCTACAGGGAAATACCTTAGGAAACAAAGTATATGATGATCTTATAAGGCAAACACGGTATATTGATTCTAGTTTGACCGCCGGAAGCTCCCAAAATGAGGAACACAGGAGTGGCCTCCTGAAAGAATCATAGCACATTATGGATCAGCCACTTGGAATCCTGATGAGCTAGTAACGGGGGCTAGGGAACCTATTTATAGCTTGAATCGGATAATAAGACTGCAGGCTGTTTTGGAGATAATAACCAACCAAACTGCCACAGCACTCGATATTTTAGCCGATCAGGCGACACAAATGAGAACCGCAATTTACCAACACCATATAGCCCTTGATTATTTGCTAGCAGAGGAAGGAGGGTTGTGTGCGAAATTAAATTAGTCTAATTGTTGCTTGCAAATAGACAATAATGGAAAGGCAGTCAAACAGTTAATGAAGGAAATGAGAAAGTTAGCCCATGTCCCAGTCCAAACATGGCAGGGGTGGAACTCAGACTGGCTTACTTCCTGGTTGCCGCAAAAGGAGTGGCTACGGCAGGGCTTCATCTTCATTGTATGTATTCTTATGGCCTGTTAGCTTTAGCTTGCCTTGTTCCATATGTAATCGCAACAATTCGACGAATGACTAATCAAATTATCAATCAGCGAATCATGGTATTATTCCAGCCAGTAAAAGCTGAAGATTGGGGATACTGAAGCTCTCAAAATGCTTTCATAAAAAGGGGGGATTGATGGATAAAATAATAATTCATGCTGTGCTTGTGAAATGATCCCCTGACCTGCTTTCATAACCTATGTCAAACATTGCTAAGTACTTTGGTCACAAAGAACAACGTGGAATGTTTAAAGTGTATCAACAGGCAAATAGACCTCTGTACAGATAAATATACCTATGTACCCCACGTCTGCAAACCCATGGAAAATCTACTGTATCACTGTGGTCTGATATGACGTAAAGAATGGTATATATATGTACTAACTGCTATACCTCGGTGTGTCACTCCTCTGGCATTAGTCGGGGAGGGCACCCGTCCAGCTGGTCATCTAATAAAGGTCTGTATAAAACTCTGTCTTGATCTCTGTGCCTCCTTGGAGTAATTGACTCGCTCCGGGGAGAACGAGCCCATTTGGCTAACAACTATACTATACTATACTAATTCTTGTAAAATCAAATAAATCCAGTTTCAGTTAACTCATTGTGGTAAACTTTGTGAAGAAAATACTACTACAATTGGTCCAACTTAGTAAACAACTCAGCAAAAGGGATCCCTGTTTAAGGAGGGACTTGGTTCCAGGTGCTGCTGCAGCCAGAGGGAGTTCATGGCAGCATGGCTCAATTCTACCAGGAAGCAGTGCAACAACCAGGGGCCAGAACTTTTGTGGTGGAGCAGAATTACTCTAATCACTTGTGCCTCTCTTGGGATATACAAGGTCCTGAATGGGATCTGTGACATATTCAATGGAGGGCTGGGGTCAATCCCTGGCAGAAAAAATGTGGAAGGGGATCTCCTCTGGAAGGGGATTCTTCAGGAGATTCCATCGTCCTGAGCCCATTCCCCTGGGTTTTCGCCTGTGGAATCAATTGAAAGAGTGATGGATTTTGCGTATGTTCTCTTTCTGACACAATGCTCTCCATAATAGGAATACTGAGTGCACTATTTAGAAAAAAGAAAGATTTATCTTTGGAAAGGCATGACTACACTATAATGTTCAGATTCTTTTCATTAAGAAGGTTATTCACCATTTCCACAAAATTTTCACACATTTACTAAGTCTACACTTTTCCCAAAGCAATTATGTTTTGTTGTGATTCATTAAACTCCTATCCTCATTCAAAAAGGATTCCACAATATGGCAATGCAGAGTCAAAGATGGAGGAGGAAAAGCATGAATAGTACATGAATGCACAAAATCCATCATTAAAAAACAATGTTAAAAAAACAACAACAGATAATGAAATTGATTGTCAAGATTACCAAGGGAAGAGGTCTTATTTGTCACAAGGGAAGTTACAGCATGTGGTGGATACTTAAAACAATTATCTTATATATAAGGAAATGAGATTGTTGTGTTATTCATCCACTGATCATGCGTATTGTATGCACACCTTTTGGCTAAAGATAATTGACCAGCTTATGGTTTCTGGATTAATTTTAATACTTGTTGCTTATAATAGTTTTAACGGGGGAGGTAGGATTTGGCTGTGTGGGTGTCATTACCAACAGAAAGGCAAAAAGGCAAATATTTATATTCAACACAAGGGCTGAGAGATTGCACTGGGATAGTGTATCTCAGATGAGCACAATGGCCATAATCCAAAACACAATTGCTAAACAAACTAAAAGAGGTGGTTAGAGGCAAAAAAGGCATCCTTCAAAATTGGAAGTCAAATCCTACTGAGGAAACTAGAAAGGAACATAAACTCTGGCAAGTCAAGTTTACAAGTATAATTAGGTAGGCCAAAAAAGAATTTCAAGAAGAACTAGCAAAAGACACAAAAACTTAGAGCAAACATTTTAAGTATATCAGAAGTAGGAAGACTGCCAAACAGTCACTGGGGCCACTGAATGATCAAGGTGCAAAAGGAATACTCAGGAAAGACAAAGTTGTTGAGGAGAAACTCAATGAATTCTTTGCCTCGATCTGCACTGCAAAGTATATGAGGAGATTTTCACATCCGAGCCATTCTTTTTAGGTGAAAAATCTGAGGAATTGTCACAGATTGAAGTGTCACTAGAGGAGGTTTTGGAATTAATTGATAAACTTAACAGTCACAAGTCACCAGGACCAGATGGCATTCATCCAAGAGCTCTGAAAGAACTCAGATTTGAAACTGAAAAACAACTAACTATGTTATATAACTTATCGCTAAAATTAGCCTCTGTATAAGATGACTGGATGATAGTTAATGTAACAGCAATTTTTGAAAAAAGCTGTAGAGGCAATCCTGGCAATTACAGACCAATAAGCCAAACTCCAGTACTAGACAAATTTGTTGAAACTATAGTAAAGAATGAAATTATCAGACACACTGATGAAGATAAAATGTTGGTGAAGAGTCAACACAGCTTTTGTGAAAGGAAATCATGCTTCGTCAATCTATTAGAATTCTTTTAGGTGGTCAACAAACATACAGGCAAGGGTAATCCAGTGGATATAGTGTGCTTGAACTTTCAGAAAACCTTTGACGAGTTCCCTTATCAAAGGCTCTCAAGCAAAGTAAGCAGTCATGGGATAAGAGGGAAGATCCTTTCATGGATCAGTGACTGGCTAAAAGATAGAAAACAAAGGGTAGAAATAAATGGTCCATTTTCAGAATGGAGAGAGGCAAATAGTGCCCCAAGGATCTGTATTGGGACCAGTGATATTCAACCTACTCAGACAATTTGGAAAAAGGGTAAACAGTGAGATTACCAAATTTGCAGACAACACAAAATTACTCAAAATAGTTATGTCCAAAGCTGACTGAGAGGAGTTACAAAGGGATCTCACAAAACTGGGTGACTGGACTACAAAATGGCAGATGAAATTCAATGTTGATAAATGCAAAATAATGCACATTGGAAAACAAATCCCAAGTATACATACAAAACGATAGGATCTATATTAACTGTTACCACTCAAGAGATCTTGGAGTCATCATAGGTAAATCTCTAAAAACATCTGGTCAGTGTTCATTGGCAGTCGAAAAAGCTAACAAATGTTAGGAATGAATAGGAAAGGTATAAATAATAAAACAGAAAATATCATAATGCCACTATATAAGTCCATGGCATGTCCACACCTTGAACACTGTGTGCAGTTTTGATCAAACCATCTCCAAAAATGTATTAGAACTGGAAAAAGTACAAGGAAGGAAAACAAAAATGATTAAGGGATGGAACCCTGGGTGTCCCTAAGTCTCTGACTGCCAGAAGCTGCGACTGGATGATTGGATGGATCACTCAGTAATTGTCCTGTTCTGTTCATTCTCTCTGAAGCTTCTGGCACCAGCCACTGTCAGAGGACAGGATACTGGGCTAGACAGATCACTGGTCTCACCCAATATGGCCATTCTCACGTACACCAGGAAATGAGAGAGATTCTCGTTGACTTAGAGTCAGGCCCAACATCTACCAGAATCCAGGGGAAAGCAGCCACTACACAACCCTTAGAGAGGTTTTAATGCACCCTCCCACTACTTCTGCTAGGACCCATTGGCTGGTATGAATGTACGGACCTCTCCCTACCTACCCTTTGGAAGCATGGGCTGCTTCTCTAGCCTGAAGTGGGGCTTATAGACTGCCACTTTGTCCACTGCTTGCAATACATGAAACAGGAATGTGTGTGTGTGTGTATTACCTTTCATTCTGCATCCATCTGGGACTGAAAAAAGTTGAACCTGCACTGTATATTAGGTCAGTATTTAAATATCCTTCAATTTCTTATACTATTTCTATAAACTGTAGATTAAATAAATATGTAGGTTTATATATAGATATATTGTAGGTTAGTACTGATGAGCTAAGAATTCATCAGATTAAAGCCCTTTCATAAGAATGAAACTCCTGGGGATAACCTTCCCTAATACTGCTCATCAGCATTGTACAATTTTGAAAAGTTATAAACTGCACATTGATAAAAGCACCATGTAAAGAGATACACACAAGAAGCCAATTCCAGTGCACATCATCTTCCCATTCTGTTGGCCCTGTTCAAAATCCAGAAAAGATGCTAATATATTCAGGAGCACCATCTATTGGCAATGTATCTATTAGCTAACTATTTGCATTGCTAGAGACAGACCTCATTTATACAGCACTCCCATAAAACACATCAATTTGCCAACAATGTGGAAACTTGATAGCCTTTTCACTGGTTTCCATTAACCTCTTGCCAAAATGTTCAGTTGTTTTACAAAGTGATTATTTTCTTTCCTTCTCTTTCTTTCTAGTCTAATGACCATGCTGCACTTGTGATTTATTTTTTCACCTTCTCTAAGATCCATAAATCTTTCTACAATAAAAAGGGGGAGCTTTGTTTCTGGTGCAATACTCTTTCTTTTTCATACTCAGCTCTAGTTTCAGGGTTCTTATGCTCAGTGTGTAAAACTCACACTGCAGAGGCCCAGCACAAAGCTTATCCATCACTGAAATCCCATTTAAGCCTCTCTGTATTGTCAGCCCATTCTGTACTTTAGAAGAATAAGTTTAAACAAATAAGGCAAGAAGAAAAATTATAAGGCTTGAATCACATTTTTTGCCCTGAAGGAAAAAAAGGTTTGTCTGACTCCCACCTTGGGATGCTAAGAACTCCCACATTTTCCCTTGGTTTGATCACTCGAAGACACCCTTCACTATGGTGAAACCTCCACATAATGGGCAGGGAATGGATACAGATTTTTCTGAAGGGGAACACTCACTATCGGTGTTGCCTAGTTGTCAGGTGAGGGTGCATCAAGTTGTCTCCCTCCTTGATGAACTCCCCTTTACAGTTATATCCTATCATCTGGGGTCTCTCTCTTCTTTTTGTGGCTTAACCCCTATCCCCTAACTGGCTGGGTCACACATCCCTGTCCACTCCTTTCAGGGAATATACACCAAAAGAAAACCGATCACAGAGAAGCATTTCAGCAGCTACAAGTCCTTCAGGGCTTGCACTCTTAGTTTGTGGACTTCAGGTCTAGGCCCTTGCACATTCAGGGTTTGTATAAACAATAATGTAAGCCTAAGGTTAGTGGGACTTGAGTCAGCTGACCCACGTCAGGGAACCCTATGCTTGAGCGTCCACATTGCATTTTAAGCCTAAGTTAAGGATTGATTGTCTGACCTATGCTCTAAACTGGGGCTCTAGCATCTACACTGCAGTGCAGTCATAGATCTGAGTCAAAGTAACCCCATCTCAGAGCACCACCCCACCCAATGTCAAGCCCTAGAAAGGTGTTGCACTGTGGGAAAACTCTACTGCCCACCCTGTGTCCTAACTGTGACAGTGCCCATAAGGAGCACATGAGCACATAAACTGCATAACTAGCTCCTTTGGTGGCTGTCTCAGTAGAATGAGTGCAGTTTGAGAAGGCTTTATACTGAACTACCATCTAATCTGGGAATTGGACTTTCCACCTCTAGGCCTAGTTCCATGGCAGGAAGATGCTCATGTGCACCTGTTCTGAGAATAATGGGGACATCAGTCTCCAGGGCTGTCAGACTACTACAATGAAACTTTGCAGTTCTTCATTCTGAAAATAGAGTGTTGGATGAAGGTCATTTCGTTTGCTTGGTTTTTTTTAATTTGTTTTTTCTGTTTGTTTTGAAGTTTGGCAAAAATTTAGATTTTAGAGGATAAACACACACACCCCAGCCTGGCTGCTGCTGGCTGAGGAGAGGTGAAGTGCATCCTCAGGGCTTGGGGTACAGTGCACCCCAAAGCCTCCTGGGGATCCCAGCTCTCGGCCTCTGCCATACCCCATAAGGCAAGGATAAAAATCGCTGTGTGGCTGCAGGGAAGTTTTAGGGCCAGCTCCTGCAGAGCATGGACTAAGTGGCAGCCCTGCAGGAAGGAGAAATGGCAGAGCTCCCAGCTCAGCACAGCCAGAGGAGGGATGACCCCCAACACCCTCTCCACTTCCCCTCCCTACAGGGCAGCTGCTTGGTCCACACTATGCTCTCTGGCTCCCTCCACCCTCCCTGGGGGTGTATGTTCAGGGTTACCCAGGCTGCGTGTACTGTCAGGGTGGCAAGTGGGAACAAGCCCCAAAACTGGGGCTGATTCCCATTTACTGTCCTGACAGCCCAAGTGCTTCTGCACATGCAGCCCCAAGAGGGGCAGGGGAAAGCCGGGAGCAAGGGCTAGAGAGCAGAGAGGGTGCCAAGCAGCTGCCTTGCAGGAAGGGGGAGTGGCAGGACTCCTGGCTCAGCACAACTGGGGGCTGCCTCCCACCTGTCAGTATTGCTCCCTGCCCTGGGCAAGCTCTGCACAGCAGTGGGGAGGAGATGAAACTGGAACTGCTGCTACCACAAGAGGAGCAGGAATGGAGAGCATGCTCAGCTAGGCAGTAACGGCATTTCCGGCCAACTATGCTGGCTGCCTGAAGTGCTGCTCCTCTGCCACTGAGAACATGCAGAGGACTTCCAGAACCCTAGTCAAGCTGGGGCCCTGGGCACACAGGAAAGCAATTGGGCTCAGAGCCCTAGGTCCCAGCTTAACACGGGTTCAGACCCTCCAGACCTGCAGAATAACTTTCTCCCACAGCAAATTAAAGAACCACAAAGAAAATTTCTGACCTTCACAATCAGTCTCACTAGTCTCTCCTCTGCAAGCTATATCAGGTTTGTGTTGCCAGGTGTCAGGCAATGAGAGTTCCAGGCCTCAGGCAATGAGAACTCCAGGCTGTACTTCCCCAGAGCTCAGAGGAGAGATCTGCTTCCTTTCACTGCCTGCCTTCTCTGAGTGGCTCTGCTTCTCTTTTTGAACCTCACCTCCAGCTTGTGTAGTCTCTGCAGGTGTGGCAGGGCAGCACTGCCTGAACCAGAGCTCCTCCTTAGCCCCTTGTTCTCCAGTGTGGGGAATACAAACATCACAACCACTAATACATCTGGATGAATCCACTGGAGTGGTAGCGTTAGAAAGCAACTTTCAGTGATGCCTGCCCTTTGTTGTGCTAAATTGAGAGCTTGCACTGCTCTAATTTGTTTTATTTTAAAATCTTATTTTTTTTAAGGTCGCCAGTTGTCATTTTGTTTCACTAAAAGAAAGTGTTATAGCCAACGTTTGTTTAACCGGAGGAAAAACAACTTTAGTTCTTCATACAGAGTAATTAATTATTATTTTCTGGATATTTAAACAAACTTCTGCTGCAATTCTCTTCCACTAAGCCATCACAATAAAAACATTTAAGAAGTCTCATTTCATTATATTTGAACAGTAATGTAAGACTAAATTCCTGGGGAAAAGGTGAAATGAGGTTGAATTGCAGTTCGTTTAGAAGGATTGGTTAATGGGCAAATCCTCAAAATTATTTAGTGATTTTATTCAGTACCCATTTTTGGCACCTTATTTTAACTATCCAGATAAGCACCTATTGGAAGTATCCAGTGCTCTTGGCTATACAAAATTTCTTCTTTTGGCCAGGTAAACATAATATGAAAAAAAAATCAGCTGGAATTCTAGCATTCCTTCCTCCACCAAAAAAATATAAAATAATAAAATAATAATAATTAATAAATAATATTAATAATTCCCCAGGTAATAGTCACTAGTATGAAAATTAAAATTTCATTTTTTTTAAACTCAGCTTCTTCCAACCTTCAAAAAAGTTTCTTTCAAATGTGATGGACAAATGTTCAGGTTGTTGCTTAACTGTAGCTGAACTGGTTTGCCTATTCCTTTTGATTGTGATATAGATTTTACTGTCAGCAAACAGAGGTTCTCCCCTGTACAGACAGCTGATGTTAGGCCTTTCACGTGTCTTGGAGGGAAGCTGTGACAACAGTCAAGGTAATAGTGGCTGCTGAAATGTACCATCTTTCTGTCAGATACCTCTCTGGTGGAAGTAATATGGACTGTGACCTGTGAGATTCAGGGAAGAAATACCAGGGTATTTTTATTTGTCAATATATGTCAGTCCTAATTATTTACTTTGAATGTTAATAACAAAAAATTCTGGTGATAATTAGTACATGTATTAAAAATCAATATTTTATCTATCTACACATCAGTAAAACACACTGGGATGTGCACCATTAGCCAAATAACACACATCCAAGGTGTTTTTATGTGATTCTTATCTTTTATTGCCAAGAACTCACATAAATGTTCCATTTATTTTCTCATATAAATCGGTCATCTCCCAATCTGGTTGTCACCTCTGAGGTAATTCGCTATGACCATAGTCTGAGAGCTGATGTTCTGTTCTCCTCAGAAGAAATTTGTTGAGAGATTTCCTCTCAGTCACTGGAAGCCCTCCCCCTCTCAATATGGCCATTTTAATGCAGCAAAAAAATCTTGCTTAATGTTTTCATAGCTTTGAAAGGTGTGTGTGCACAGTGCAGCCCACCCTAGCCCACCTTTCAGTGCCATTTATTGCTGTAAGCTCATCTGCTTCTAGTTAATGGTTTCCCATTTCACATGATGAGTGTGCTTAGCATAGCTGGCCAGTCCATTTAATCAGTTCTACTGTCCTTCTTGTCAACCTCTAACTTCCAGTAGCCTCTTATTCTCTTCTGTATGAGCTTAGCATGCCCTACTTAGGGCTTACCTATATAGCCCCACAGTCAGGACTATGGGAGTGTGAATTGCAGCATGCAGTAAAGTGTGTTGTAACTGCCCCATGTAGACCCTGCTAGAGCAAACTTAAAGATACCTAGTTCTCATTAACATAGTCCTAGCAGTTCAACACAGCAGCACTACAGCAGTAGGGTTTACACAGGGCAGATACAAATTTGATACACATGTAACAGATATGACAATATTCTGCAGTGTCCTGGACAAACATTAGGGAATTACGATAAACATTATTTAATTAAGCTTAATACTTTGGAACACAATTGTGTGTATTTTATTGTGAAAGTCTATGTAATTTCTCCTGGAGATTGAGTATTACTATCTCTGGGAAGGATTAGGAACCTCAAAGGATTTTGTAACGATATTTGTTAAGTGGATTTCCTAAGAAATATTTGGGCTGAAGTCAATGCAAATGATCCACCTCCAAATTTTGAAGCTGCGCATTGAGAAAAACTCATTGCCTGCTGTTTACATGCTCCTAAACACTGCAGATAAAGGATCCCTGAACTGTGTAAATGATGGGCTAAATTTTTCATGAGTATTGTAGTTCTGATCTGAGGGTGTTATGTACATGTGACCATAGAAAAGATCTCTTGGAGGGGCGTGGGGTCAAAGAACCCATGTTGGAGATAGTTGCAGGGAACTCTGGTAAGCTTATTAACAGGTGTGTACATTCTTTATTGTTTTTAATATATTTTCCTCTGTAATGCTTTTATCCTAAGAGTAAATATGCATGCATAGGAAGTATCTTGTGATAACTGTTGACAATTATTCTGTAATCAGTCTGTTTAGACTCCCAATCTTTAGCTCAGAGTAACACAGTGAAGGCAAGGAACCATTCATCCTAAAAATACTCTGTTCAGAAGTTTCAGAGTGGTATCCGTGTTAGTCTGTATCAGCAAAAACAATGAGGAGTCCTTGTGGCACCTTAGAGACTTATCAAATTTATTTGGGCATAAGCTGTCATGGACTAAAGCCCACTTCATCAGATGCATGAAGTGAAAAATACAGGAGGAGGTATAAATACATGAAAGGATGGGGTTGCTTTACCAAGTGTGAGGTCAGTCTAATGAGATAAATCAATTAACAGCAGGATACCAAGGGAGGAAAAATAACTTTTGAAGTGGTAAGATAGTGGCCTATTACAGACAGCTGACAAACAGGTGTGAGTAACAGTAGGGATACATTTGTAATGGGGAAATTAAGTTTAGGTTGTAATGACCCAACCACTCCCAGTCTTTATTCAGGGCTAATCTGATGGTATCCAGTTTGCAAATTAATTCCAGTTCTTCAGTTTCATGTTGGAGTCTGTTTTTGAAGTTTTTTTGTTGATGAATAGCCACTTTCAGGTCTGTTACTGAATGATCAGAAAGAATAAAGTGTCCTCCTAGTGGTTTTTGAATGTTATGATTCCTGATGTCAGATTTGTGTCCATTTATTCTTTTTCGTAGAGACTGTCTGGTTTGGCCAATGTACATGGCAGAGGGGCATTACTGGCAAATGATGGCATATATCATAGTGGTAGATGTGCAGGTGAATGAGCCCCAGATGGTGTGGCTGATGTGGTTAGGTTCTATGATGGTGTCCGTTGAATAGATATGTGAACAGAGTTGGCGCCAGGGTTTGTAGCAGGGTTTGTTTCCTGGGCTGGTGTTTTTGTTGTGTGGTGTGTAGTTGCTGGTGAGTATTTGTTTCAGGTTTGGGGACTGTCTGTAGGCGAGGACTGGCCTATCTCCCAAGATCTGTGAGAGTGAGGGATCATCCTTCAGGATAGGTTGTAGATCCTTGAGGATGCACTGGAGCGGTTTTAGTTGGGGGCTGTTGATGATGGCTAGTAGAGTTCTGTTACTTTCTTTGTTGGGCCTATCTTGTAGTAGGTGACTTCTCAGTACCCTTCCGGCTCTGTCAGTCTGTTTCTTCACTTTACCAGGTGGGCATTGCAGTTTTAAGAACGCTTGATAGAGATTTGGTAGGTGTTTGTCTCTGTCTGAGGGGTTGGAGCAAATGCAGTTGTATTTTAGAGCTTGGCAGTAGACAATGGATTGTGTGATGTGGTCTGGATGAAAGCTGGAGGCATGTCGGTAAGTATAGTGGTCAGTAGGTTTTTGGTATAGGGTGGTGGTTATGTGACCATCGCTTGTTAGCACTGTAGTGTCTAGGAAGACACACATGGGTGTCTACCCAAGAAAGGCAATGACTGGGGAGCTGGAAGCCTGAGACTGGTGCCCTTGCTGAACCATAAAGGGGAAATACAGATATAGTTGCCCTGAACTGTGACAGTGCACAGCATCTTAGGCTTCTAGCTGCAGGTCTGTGAAGATAGCTTAGGTAATTTCCCATCACCAGATTCTGTCCACAGCCTTTTCCCATTTCGTCAGTGACTGAGCATATTGCTGTGTTCTGCCTACTTCCATGTTGTTATTGCTGGTTCTGTCCTGTTGAATTAACCTTCATCACCATTGGAAAAATAATGAAGGATGACCATATAATAAGAGCAAAAGTATTTGTAATACGGCAAATCTAATCATCCCACTGTAGTGCCATCTGTGTATCTCCACTCTTCGCAGATACAGAAAGAGAGCTTTCACTATATAGTCTTACATGTGTTGCCCTTCAGGTCCTCTGCTAAAGGTTAGACCTCTCACTTTATTCTTTAAGGAAGTGCTGTGATGTGACAGATAGTTCTGGAGACAGACATCTTAATTTCCCAAAAGTCTGTATTGTCAGATGGTATTTAGTACCTATTCGCATGCTCTGAATCTGATGCAGATTCACATTTCTTAAGAAGTTACAACTCCTTCCGAGAACTACCACATCAGAGGTAAGAAGATCTGACTTTAAAGCTTAGGCTAGATCAGGATTTAAAGGTGTGATGTTAGATCATGTTAGTTAACTTACTCTAATATGCTCTGTTTTAGAGTAGCAGCTGTATTAGTCTGTATCCGCAAAAAGAACAGGAGTACTTGTGGCACTTTAGAGACTAACAAATTTATTTGAGCATAAGCTTTCGTGGGCAGCCCACGAAAGCTTATGCTCAAATAAATTTGTTAGTCTCTAAGGTGCCACAAGTACTCCTGTTCTTCTAACGTGCTCTGAATTCTAATAAGGACAAAGCAAGCTGTATTTTAGCATGTGCTCAATGGGTCAAATTAAAGGCTAGAGGGGAACCTCAGCATATCAACAGAAAACCTTTCACCTCCTGATCATCTTCAAATAAGACATCTGTCAAAAGTAACTTTTCTGAGCTACATGGTGAAGAAGAAATCTTATGCCAAGTTCAGCATAGGCATCCTGTAATCTCATTTTCTAATGAGGAACCTGCAAAATATGGCATTGGCAAATTCAAGAAGAAATCTATTATATCCAGAGCACCTTCTTGGTCCTCAGATGAAGAGCTAGCCATTAACTAGTTCAAGTAAAAAACCCACAGACATGAATCTACCTTTTTTTCAAGGAGGATATATAAAAGTCAGGTCATATGACCAGGAAATAAAAACAGTCCCATGTGATTTAAGTGAGTAATCTCACAGTGCAAATATCAGATTATCAGTCCCTTCATGCTTCAACCCCCATTCCAGAGGACATGCTGATGTCGAGTTCAGCTCGATAATGATCCAAAGCAGAGCGGATCAACGCATGTTCGTTTTCATCATCTGGGTCAGATGCCACCAGCAGAAGGTTGATTTTCTTTTTTGGTGGTTCGGGTTCTATAGTTTCCATATCTGAGTGTTGTTCTTTGAAGTCTTCTGAAATTATGCTCCACACCTTGTCCCTCTGAGATTTTGAACCGCACTTCAGATTCTTAAACCTTGGGTGGAGTGCTATTGCTAGTTTTAGAAATCTCACATTGGTACCTTCTTTATGTTTTGTCAAATCTGCTGTGAAAGTGTTCTTAAAATGAACATATGCTGGTCATCATCTAAGACTTCTATGACATGAAATATATGGCAGAATGCAGGTAAAACAGAACAGGAGACATACAATTCTCCCCCAAGGAATTCAGTCACAAGAGTAATTAACACATTATTTTTTTAATGAGTATCATCAGCACGGAAGCATGTCCTCTGGAATGGTGGCTGAAGAATGGAGTATATGAATGTTAGCATATCTGACATGTTAATACTTTACAACACTGGCTACAAAAGCTCCATTTAAAGTCTGTTCTCTCATTCAGGTGACATTGTAAACAAGAAGTGGGCAGCATTATGTCCTTCACATTTTAACCAAACTTGTTTTACTGAGTGATTGGTTGAAGTAGGATTGAGTAGACTTGTAGACTCTAAAGCTTACCACTGTTTTACTTTTGAATGCAGGGGGATTTTGGGGGGAGTTTTTTTGTACATAATTCTACATTTGTAAGTTCAACTTTCATGGTAAAGAGATTGTGCTATAGCAACAGTACGTGTATTAGGTGAACTGAAAAAATGCTATTTCTTTTGTTTTTTACAGTACAAATATTTGTAATCGAAAATAAATATAAATTGAGCACTGTATACTTTGTATTCTGTATTGTCATTGAAATCAATATATTTGAAAATGTAGAAAACATCCAAAAATATTTAATATATTTCAGTTGGTATTCTGTTGTTTAACAGTATGATTAATCGGGATTAATTTTTTTAATCACAATTATTTTTTTGAATTAATGGTGTGAGTTAACTGCAATTAATTGACAGTCCTAATCTCCACTGCTACGATGATCTGTACCCCCTACCACACACCTTTCAAGATTTATGCATCTGACCCATGCCTGTCACAACATTTGGTGTACCTCATCCAGTGCATCAAATGCCCAAATAACTGCATGGGTCAAATTAGACAATCATAGAAACTATAGAAATGTAGGACGGCAAGGGACCTTGATAGGTCATATAGTCCATTCTCCTGCACTGAGACAGGACTAAGTATTATATAGACCAGTATTTCCCAACCTGGGGACACCGCTTGTGTAGCGAAAGCCCCTGGTGGGCCAGGCCGGTTTGTTTACTTGCCCCATCCGCAAGTTCGGCTGATCACAGCTCCCTCTGGCTGCGGTTTGCTGCTCCTGGCCAATGGGGGCTGCGGGAAGTGGCACAGGCCAAGGGATGTACTGTTTGCCACGTCCAGCAGCTCCCATTGGCCTGGATCAGTGAACTGTGGCCAATGGGAGCCACAATTGGCCGAACCTGCAGACGGGGCAGGTAAACAAACTGGCTTGGCCCACCAAAGGCTTTCCCTACACAGGCAGCACCCCATGTTTGGGAAACACTAATCTAGACTATCCATGAAAGCTGTTTGTCTAACCTATCCTTAAAAACATAATATTAATGACATTCCACAATATCCTTCTGTATTTGGTTCCAATGATTAACAATAAGGAAGTTTTGCCTAATGTCTAAACTTTATCTCCCTTGCTGCAGTTTACGAACATTACTTCTTGTCCTGTCCTCAGTGGTTAAGAAGTACAATTTATTAGGCTCCTCTTTATAACATACTTGAAGACTGTTATATTCCCCTCTCGGTCTTCTCTTATTCAGACTAAACAAATCTAATATTTTCAATCCTTCCTTTGCTGGTCATGTTTTCTAGACCTCTAATCATTTTTGTTGATCTCCTCTGGACTTTCTTCAATTTGCCCACATCCTTCCTGAAGTGTGGGGCCCAGAACGCGACACAGGAGTCCAGATGAGGCCTTATCTGTGCTTATAGCATTCCTGTTATAACATCTCAGAATGATGTTTGCCTTTTTTTTTATTTTGGCAAGTGTGACATTGCTGACTCATGTTTAGTTTAGTTTGTTGTACACTATAACCCCAGATATGATGACCAGATAGTACATGTGAAAAATTTGGACAGGGTGTGGGGGGTAATAAGCACCTATACAAGACAAAGCCCCAAATATCGGGACTGCCCTATAAAATTGGGACATCTGGTCACCTGACCTCCACATCCTTTTCTGCAGTACTCCTTCCTAGGCATCATTTCCTATTTTATATTGGTGAAATTGATTATTCCTTCCTAAGTATAGTACTTTGTACTTGTCCTTACTGAATTTCATATTATTTATTTCAGACCATTTCTCAAGTTTAAGATCATTTTGAATTCTAATGCTGTCCTCCAAAGCACTTGCAACCCTTCCAAACTTGGCATTATCCACAGGATCTATGAGTGTACTCTGTCATTGTCCAAATCATTGATGCAGGTATTGAATTAAATTAGACACAATCACTTTGGCTGTGAATATTGATAACTACTCTGAGTACAGTTTTCCAACCAGCTGTGCATCCACATTATTGTAGGTTCATCTAGGCTGTATTTCCCTAGTTTGTTTATGAGAAATTCAAGTGATGATACCATCAAAAACCTTTGTAAAGTTGAGATATATCACATCTATTGTTTCCCCTCACCCCACATCCACAAGGCTTGTTACCCTTGTCAAAGAAGGATATTAGGTTAATTTGACATGATTTATTCTTGACAAAACCATGTTGACTGTTACTTATCACCTTATCTTCTAGCTGATTACAAATTGATTTATTATTTTCTCCATTATGCTTACGGGTACTGTGACGGTCCACGCCCCTAGGGTCAGGGCAGTGTTGACTATCGGTCATGGTCCGTAAAGCAGCCCTTCAGTGCAAGGCAGCATGTTTTAGCGGCCAGAGTCTATGGCACCACCCTTCAGTGCAGGGCAGCGTGGCCTAACGGCCAGAGTCTATAGCACCACCCTTTGGTGCAGTGCAATGGGACCTAACAGCCTAAGTCCATAAAGCAGCCCTTTGGCACAGGGGAGTGAGGCCCAGTGGCCAGAGTCTATGGTGTTGGGGCTCCCCTTATGGGGTGTGGCAGCCCCGGTAGCCCCAACTCCACCAAGCTCCGACCCAGGGCCCTAACAGTGGGGTAGTGGCTTGCTACTGACTCAGCGGGGCAGTGCTACTGAAACACGCTGAGTTTCTCCAGGTGGGAGGTACCACTCCGTCACCCTCTCTGGGTCACTTCCTACCAGAAGGTGTGTTGCGGTTTCCCATGAGACATCGGATCCTCTGTGTTTGGTGGGGCTGGTTGTCTCCAGGGTTTCCTCCAGTCACTGGGGTACAGGCAGGCTGTGAACCGCTTCAGTTCCCAGCATAGTCAGAAACTGTGGCTGGCCCTCTGCAGGAGCTTCTCGGGCAGGTCCTTTCCTTGTGGCATCTCACCCAGAATGAGCTGTTCTCCCTCCCTTTATACTGCTAGAGCACTTGGAGCATGCCCAGTCTTGCCAGGGGTGCGAGACTTCCGCTGTCAATACCTGGGGCTTAACTCTGTCTGGGCTAATGTGGCGTAAGCAGACCCTATCACAGGTACCAATAATTCCCTGGGTTGTCCTTATTCCCTTTTCTATAGATAGGGTATGAAATTTGCCCTTTTTCAGTTCTCTGGGATCTCTCCTGTCCCCCACAATTTCTCAAAGATAATCAGTAAAGGCTCAGAGATCTCTTCAGTCAGGTAATTAGGTAGTCTAGGAAATATTTAATCAGGCCCTGCTAAGTTGAACACATCTAACTTGTCTAAGTAATTCTTAAATTGTTCCTTCCCTGTTTCAGCTTCAGATTCTACCCCTTTTATACTGATGTTCACTGCACTATCATCTGATCACTGCAAAGGTTTTTGATGAAAACTGAAACAAAAAAAGACATTTAACACTTTGGCCATTGCTATGTTTTCTGTTATTGTCTTTCTCTCCTCATACTAATGGCCTGCCCTGCCCTTGGTCTTCTTCTTGCCTCTAATGTATTTTAAAAATGTTTTCATGTTACCTTTTATGTCCCTAGCTAATTTAATCTCATTTTGTGCCTAGACCTTTCTAATTTTGTCCCTACATGCTAGTGGTGGTGGGTTTCTTTATATTCATCCTTCGTAATTTGACCTAGTTTCAATTTTTTGTATAACTCTTTTTTTGTATTTCAGGTGGTTGAAGATCTCCTGGTGAAGCCAGGGTGGTCTCTTACCATATAACCTATTTTTCTCACACATTGGGATAATTTGTTCTTATTTCCTTAATAATATGTTTCTTTAAAAAATGCCAACTCTCCTGAATGTTTTTCTTTCGACTTGATTCACAAAGGAACTTACCAATTCTGAGTTTTCTAAAGTCTGTATCCATGAAGACTATTGTCTATATTCTGTGGTTTTCCCTCTTACTATAGTTTAGCATCAATACTATCATTTCATGATCACTTTCACCAAAGCTGCCTTCCACCCTCAAATTCTCAACTAGTTCCTCCTATTTGTCAGAATCAAATCTAGAAGAGCCTCACCCATAGTCACTTTCTCCATCATTTGTAATAAAAAAAGTTATCTCCAATGCTTTCCAAGAGCTGGTTTGGATAATCTACCCTGCCGTATCAGCTGTCTGTGCAGAGCTGCCCAGAGGATTCAGGGGGGCTGGGGCAAAGCAATTTCAGGGGCCCCTTCCGTAAAAAAAAGTTCCAATACTATACAATACTCTATTCTTGTGGGAGCACCTGCAGGCCCAGAGCAAATTACCCCACTTGTCTCTCTCCCCTCCCCACTCCCCCACTCCCCTACCTCCGGGTGACCCTGGGAAAAGTAAACATTTAAAAACCTTCCACATCTCGGCACAAACCCAGTTTTGAGAAAACTTCTTTTCAAGTCACCTTTACAAGGTATCAGTGGTTCTAAGCATCAGCTAGTGCTAAAAGACACTAAAGCTTATTAAAAGGATTGGACAAATATTTTCCATTAAAACTTTTTTTGGATTGAAAACTAGGGGTTTTTAAAAAGCAGGAAAAAAACACGGACAATGTCTGCTTTCCTTCAAAATTTGTTGTGTTTTTTTAATTGAAATGCTGAAATTAGTCTGCCAAAACCTGAACATGGTTTGGGATTTCAGAAGTGTGTGGCCAAATATTTGCTGCTTGCTGTATTTGATTGTTTAATGAAGCAATAAAAAAATTTTACTTAAAAAAAAATCCAAAACTTTTGAACCACCTCAGCAAAGATTTTTCCAGGTTTCTGATACTCTGCTGGTTTCCTTGACTCATGTCTGTCTCCATAACTTTGGGTTCATTTAGCTTAGAACATAAGAATGGCCATACTGGGTCAGACCAAAGGTCCATCCAGCCCAATATACTGTCTACCAACAGTGGCCAATGCCAAGTGCCCCAGAGGGAGTGAACCTAACAGGTAATGACCAAGAGATCTCTCTCCTGCTATCCATATCCACCCTCTGACAAACAGAGGCTAGGGATACCATTCCTACCCATCCTGGCTAATAGCCATTAATGGACTTAACCTCCATGAATGTACCTGTTTCCTAGAGACTGGCTCCATGGGGTCCCTCACAAACTGGAGATGGTTGCTATGGGTTTGTCTTTAGTATAAACTATGTACATACTCCACGAACTGAGCATTTAAGCTTGTTCCAGAATCTGGGATGAGCCTATGTTGTGAAAATTGAAATGCTCAAAATAGCACTTGCATGTGAATGAACAAAGGGTGCTAAAATTTAAATAACCCAGAGGTTCTCAAACCAGGGGTTGGGACCCCTCATGGGGTCATGAGATTATTACTGGGGGTTGTGAGCTGTCAGCCACCTCAAACCCAGCTTTGCCTCCAGCATTTATAATAGTGTTAAATATATAAAAAAGTATTTTTAATTTATAAGCGGGGTGGGGGGTCGCACTCAGAGGTTTGCTATGTGAAAGGGGTCACCAGTACAAAAGTTTGAGAACCACTGAATTAACCCTTCTGGAGCCTTGGGGAAAGCAGGGAAGGGGGATCTCCCTGGTAGGGTTGGGAATGAGGTAGGTGGTGTAGGATATTGCTCTTGTCATGTGATCCCTCCCCCATGGCTCTCTTGACTCTATCACTGTTAATCTAAAGTGGCTAATTTTAATGAAGCTTCCCTCCCCTGACATGAATCTCCCTATGGCACTGAAATTAATGTAGACTATAATTTGGCATTTGAGAAGTGAAAGGGATGGTAGCCCTAACAGAAAAAATAACAGCGTGGCTCTTTGTGTTAAATAGCTGTCTGCAAGCCTCAAACTGCTGAATGAGATTTAGGGTAGGGAAGGCTGTGCCTCCCCAAAGAGTCTTACCCTGCCCCTATCTGACCCCCACCCACTTCCTGCCCCGACTGCATCCCTCAGAATCCCCAAACCATCCTGCTCCTTGTCCCCTCACTGCCCCCTTGAAACTCCCCCAACCACCACTCCAGGACCCCACCCCCCATCAACCTCCCCTGCTCCCTGTCCCTTAACTGTCCCAACACCTACCCATCCCACTCTCCGAGTCCCGACAGACCCCCGGCATGCCCATGATCCAACTTCCCATTCCCCATCCCCTGACTGCCCTCCTGAACTTCTGCTCCCTCCCTGTCCTCTGACTGTCCCCGGGACTCCCTGCCCCTTATCCAACCCCCCCAGGCCCCAGCCCCCTTACCATGCCACTTACTCCTGCCTCCCTCATCTCCCAGAGCCTCAGCACGCTGAGACCAAGAGGAACCATGGACAGCGCTGCAGCAGCCTGGCTCCACGGGACCTGAGCCCTTGCCGATCTGCCCAAAGCCCCGCCTCCTTGCCATGCGGGAGGCGCTCAGGCTCTGCCCAAGCCACACCCCTTTAGCTCTGTCCAGGGCCACTCCTGGACGCAGCGCACTGAGGCGCTGGAGGATGGGGGAAAGCAGAGGCAGAGCTGGGGAGGAGCCTCAGACATTCTCGTGGGGGCCCCCCTGGGGCCCGGGGCCTGGGGCAAATTGCACCACTTTCCCCCCCCTTTGGGCAGCCCTGTGTCTGTGTATTTAAAATACCCCATCAACACCAAGTCCTATGCTTTGGATGATTTTGTTAGTTGATTTAAGAAAAGCCTCATGCTCTTCATCTTCCTGGTAGGGACTTTACAATAGACCCCTATCATGACATCAATATATTTGCAAATATAGAAAACATCCAAAAACATGCATAATGAATTGAAATTGGTATTACTGTTTAATAGGACAATTAAAACTGATTAATCACTACTATATTTTTAATCTCACAATTCAGTGCAATTATTTTTTGTAATCATTTGACATCCCAAATTATATTATCTTATATTCTCTTTTATGGTAGACTAGGATTTATTGGCGGGGGGGTTATGAAAACTAAGAGTCAAAATTAGCTTTATTAGTCAGTTACAAGGAGGATAAAATGAGACAGCTCATAAAGTGTCAGGAAACATGAGACAAGACATAAAGCTATACTATGGACAAGGTTTTCTCACTGTACCATTTCTGTTCAGAAATAAGGAAAAAGATTCAGTAAAGTCATTGCTGGAGAGCAAAACACAGACTGATGAAACCCTCTCCTCTTTTATATAATTTTTGTGACTGCTGTAAATTTATCATTTGCTTCCTGATTACTCTCTAAACAGACGGCATGTCCCTTCTACTTGTGAAATACTCTCATGCAAGATGAATTACCTTCTTACCACTTCGGTTACATGCCAAGAAGTATTTTATTTTTCCACTAGAAAATAGAAAATAATAAGCTTGTATTTTACTTGCTGGATCCTACTGCATTTTAATTCTGGACTCTCGGTGAACTTCCGAGGGGCCTTATGATGTTTAGCACAAAAGTGCCTGTGTTCATCGTTTTACTCCCAGCACTGAAAATAGCACGCAGTAAGCAGTGACATACTGTGAGTTTTCAAAACTAAAAGCACAAATGTCTTTTACTGGCAGGAAGCTGTAACTTCTCAAATTTTCTGAGGAGGACGCTGAGAAGTTAAAAAAGAACTCCTTCCTTTTCTCCATCAGATATTTAAACTGATTTTATACTACCCATTTCTTTAAGACTAGGAGGGCCTGGAGGTCTCACAGGTAAGTTTGTGATTTTTTTTCTTCATTATCTGTAGCAATCAAATGCAAAATTTTAAACTAGGTGCCTCTAGTATACATTTGAAAGACCTATAAAGGCAAAACCAGACGCCACTCAAAAACCCTTCAGTAGCAGGGCTCTGCTTCTGTACTGTTTTCTCAAAACATACTCAAAATATTGTAATTGTTGGAAACTTGACTTTATTTACTCTGATTCACCTGATGGACTCATTTACTACACTTGTTTTGTATATCTTGAATGTTAGAATTCTCCTGCTGATTATCAATCTGTGTTCCTGCAAGGCATCCTCTCCTGACAATTTATGAAAACATCATCTATTCCATAGTCATCCAGGAGATTTTCATTTAATGTGTTCACAATTTTTGTGACCCTATAGAGATGAGAGAAATGCTTCCTGTTGTCTTGCAGAAAGACTGAGACGTGTTATCGGTTCCACAATTCAGCATCCTACTGCAGCAATAAGAAACTTTTTAGTCTTCTATGCTGTACATACTCATATCTGATCCTATTTCACTTTATAATCCTCTATCTGACCATCAGAATGCCTTTCAGACTGCAGAAAGTTATTCCTGGGCTTTTATTAGATCTCACATATAAAATGGTGCTTGCCAGAAAAACAAGATTTTTCAAACATTAGTACAGTGTACCACAAATATATTCTAACTGAGCTTTCCTTTGCAAATCTGCTATTAGCCAGGAGAAGTAAAATTTCGAAGAATATTGGTGGGGTATTTTGTTTTTCTTTCATGCACATTTCTGAGATTAAACTGGATTAAAGAAAACAATCAGAAAAAAAAAAGAGGCATTTAATAGTTGAAAATACATCATTTCAATGCAAAATGTATACCAGTGTGTTGGACTTGAAACAACATTGTTCTATGAAACAGATATGGGTGATTATTTCACTATTGTAATATATGGTAACTTGAAGACAAATTCTGCTTTCATATGCAAAAATTCACTTAGTTTTAGTGAAATCGTTTAAGATGCACACTAGTATAATTAAATACAGAATTCGGTCTGTGGACTCAACCATGGTTGCAGAGATGTATTTTAAAAAGTTTGGCATATCTCTATTGTACACGATTGAACCAGACAGATAATGTGGAGTATGTGTGCCTATAGAGCTCTGTTTTTATTGTCTTTTCTGACATTAATTAATTCATCAAAATTATGACCAGCCAATGGACAATATAATCCATGTGTGGAGACATTTTTAATTAAGGGAGGAGTGGAAAGAGTTTAATATCACTTGGAGTATCAAAATACACTGAGGAGAGCCATACATAATAGAATAGGATATAACAAACATTTGGATTACTATTAGAACTGCAATTTAAACTATTTTTAGCTATGTCAGCTATTCTATGAAATTCTAGTATTGATTTCATATCTACACAGACCAGTGTTTAGAGTTTTCAGAAATTATCTCACAATAATGACTTCCTATTTCAGTGACTACCACTCAGATCAATAACTTCTCAGTAAATATTAACCAAGATCAATAAATCTTGATATTCACTTATATTCAATAAAAAGTCAGTATATGGTATGTTTAAAGTTGGAGCTGGATTGATGCATATAGTTAAGGTTGCTGATCACTTTTCATTTTAATGCTGTGCTCAGTTGCTTGTAACTTTAAAAAATTTTAACAATTTGGGCTGAAATTTTCCATGTGTAGTCTCTGTTTCAAGTTCAATTTTACTTTATTTTATTAGGTTTAATCAAAGAATGTTTGCCCGTTACCAAGAATGTGATTAGTGCAATATAAGGGGTTTTGCAAACCTCTTTAGAGCCTATGTGGTTTGAAGCAGGAATTTGAAATTTACAAGGGGGCAACGCTGAGACTGGAGAGATTCTTTCTGTCCCCAAGAAAGACCATGGAGATCTGGCAGGGTTATATGTCACATAAAATCTCATTTCCACATGCGCAGTAGAGCTTGTTCCAAACCTGTCCCTTCATTTAGTAAATGTTACAACTGCACTGCACCTTGTTCCCAGACCCCACGGAGCCTCCCTTAGTGAATACCTACACTACACAGAGCTAGAGCTCTAGCCAGGAAGACGATTCAACCAAATATTACCTCCTTCTCCACTTACTTCTATTCCCCCAACACTTTTATCCCAAGAAAATACTCTTTGGCCTAGAAGAAGATGCACTGGACTTGGAGCCAAGACCCCAGTTTACAAGCATTAATCACAATCCTTATTACTGGATAGGGCCTTATGCCCTTACATTAGGAATAAGGCAAACATCATATTCCCCATTTTACAGAGAAACTAACTGAGGATTAGAGAGCTTGTAGAAGATCTTGCACTGGGCAGAATTGGAAATGCAATCCAAGTTTCTAATATGGCAGACTTATATGTCATTCCTTTAAACATATTGCCTATAGGAATGAATATGACAAATATATGCAACTAGCTATGGTGTCTTTAAAATGGGGTTACTCTTACATACTTCCTTTGAAAAACACAAATGAATAATGCCTCAGTAAATGAATGTTTTTTTAACGAAGCTTATAAGGCCCATAACTCTCACTCTAAGCTCTAACCACTGCATTATTCTTTAGGTACCAGGAATAGAATCCAGGAATCCAGAATCTCAGCTTTGTGCTGGTGTCTAGCAAACAACTGTGTGACCAACTGGCAAAATATGTGTCATTTCCCCTTCAAATGACTGATGTACACAGAGCATAGCATCCTATTTCTATCAGTTGATTGAGTTATTACCCATTTAGGTCAAGGGGTAAATCAAACCCTACTAATGACTCATGTGGGAAGCTGTTACCCAACTGATTTTTTTCTTTTTTTTTAAATCGCGTTAGAAATTTTAAAAATCTGCCTTTTTTTGGTTTGTCTTTAAGGATGCAAAATCAGTTTAAGAAATGCCAGAATTAACGATGCCCAAACAACCTCAATTCTGTCCCCATTGTGCATTATGATACAATCTTTAATTATTTGCTCACAAACTCTTTTTGCAGAGACAACTTTAATTTTTGCATTTTCTCACTTTTGAATGTTTGACGTTGTAACTTAAAAATGTTTTTGTGTTTGCGTTTTTTTGTTTGGTATGGAATTGCATGCTATGAATCAAATCGAATTCCCATTAAAGTCAAAAGAAACACAATATTTGACTTTGGTGTGAAGAAAAATTGGCCCTCAGTATTTATTATTAGGATAATTCAGTTCTAGCAAGGCTAAAATTCCTCTGCTAAATCAGCTTTGTTCTATTGTTTCCTAATTCCCTTAAGGAGCAACTCACTCCCTGCTGCTCTGGGTAAATAAGATAAGAACATAAGAACACCCCATCCTGGCTAATAGCTATAGATTCTTTTTTAACCCTGTTATAGTCCTGGCCTTTACATCATCATCTGACAAGAATAAATTGAGGTTGACTGTGTGCTGTGTGAAAAATTACTTCTTTTTGTTTGTTTTAAACCAGCTGACTATTAATTTCATTTGATGACCCCTAGTTCTTATGTTATGAGAAGGAGTAAATAACACTTCCTTATGTACTTTCTCCATATCAGTCGTGATTTTATAGACCTCTATCATATCCCCTCTTAGTCATCTTTTTTCCAAGCTGAAAAGTCCTAGTCTTATTAATCTCTCCTTGTATGGAAGATGCTCCATACCCCTGGTAATTTTTATTGCCATTTTCTGAACCTTTTCCAAGTCCAATATATTTTTTTTGAGATGGGGTCACCATATCTGCACACAGTATTCAAGATGGGGGCATAACAGGTATTTATATAGAGGCAATATTATATTTTCTGTCTTATCTATCCTTTTCTTAATAATTCCCAACATTCTGTTCATTTTTTTTGACTGCTGCTGCATATTGAGTGGATGTTTTCAGAGAACTATCCATAATGACTCCAAGATCTCTTTCTTGAGTGATAACAGCTAATTTAGACTCCTCATTTTATATATATAGTTGGGATTATGTTTTCCAATGTGCATTACTTTGCATTTATCAACACTGAATTTCATCTGTCATTTTCTTGCCCAGACACCCAGTTTTGAGAGATCCTTTTGTGGCCTCTTCGCAGTCTGCCTGGGACTTAACTATCTTGAGTAGTTTTGGTATCACTGAATTGCCCACCCTTACGTTTACCTGTTTTTCACAGGGAATTTATGAATACGTTTGAATAGGACTGGTCCCGGTACAAGACCGTGGGGACACTCTCTCCAGTCTGAAAACTGACACATCTTATCCTACCTTTGTTCCCATCTTTTAACACAGTTTTACCACCAGGAGAAGGACCTTCCCTCTATCCTCATGACGTTACTTTGCTTGAGAGCCTTCGGTGAGGGACCCTTGTCAAAGCTTCTGAAAAATCTAAGAATACACTATCATCCCTAGATACCCTTGGTCCACATGCTTGTTGATCCCCTCTAGAGATCTAGTAGATTGATAAGGCATGATTTCCCTTTACAAAACCAATGTTGACTATTCCTAACAAATTATGTTCCATTATGTGTGTGATAATTTGTTCTTTACTAAGTGTCAACCACTTGCCCTAGTACTGAAGTCAAGGTTACCGGCCTGTATTGCCTGAGTCACCTCTGGAGCCTTTTTTAAAAAATGGCATCAACAATTAGCTCTCCTCCAGATCATTTGGTAGAAGCTTGATTTAAAGAATTGGTTACAGACTACAGTTGTACGTGTGGTAAACGTCTGTCTCAAATCTGGACTTTAGCGTACAAAAATCTGGAGTGTTACTGTGAACCTCCCCAAGCTTATAACCCAGCTTGGATCTTATCTCGCTACACCAACCAGGATTTAGGGTCCCTGTCCCCCGCGAGTCACCCCAAACCTTTCCTTGGGGGACCCCTCAGACCCCGAGCCCCTGGGTCTCCTTATCTCATCCGCCCACTTCCCCTTTCCTGGGTTAGCCGCTGCGATGCTGTCCATTCCCTTTGAAACAACCAGAGAGGCAACTACTTCCCCGAGGCTAATGCATCACTAGTCAGCTCAACACAAGAAGATTCCCCTACCTTTGGTCCCGTAGCTTTCCCCCTCCCTGGGACAAAAGGAAAGTAAGACACAGAGCTTGGGCTTTTCCTCCCCCCTAAGCTGGCACAGAAATTCTCTCCCCTCTGGCCTCACTACGGAAAAGGAAACTCCCCACAAGTTTAAAAGAAAACTTTATATAAAAAGAAAGAAAATACAAAACAATAATACTGCATTATAGAAACTCAGTTACAGGAATATGCTTATAAGAAATAGGAATAACAGCCTGATTTAAAAGATAGCCCAATTAAACCAGTCAGCAAATCAACACCCATCGTAAAAACAAATTAAAGCACATCACAGCCGATACTTTGTTTTATTTTGTACTCACACTTGATAGTAGAATATTTGAAAGAAGATGGAGTTAGAAGAAAAGCTTGTTTACTCACAGCCGAGGAAAACAAAAAGACCCAGAACAAAGCCAAAAACCTCCAGAGGTTCCCACCCTTACTTTTGAAAAATCCGGTTTCCTGATTGGTCCTCTGGTCAGGTGTTTGGTTCCCTTTGTAAACCCTTTACAGTAAAAGAAAATTAACCCTTACCTTACCTATCTACTTATGACAGTAGTCCTGCAATTTCACATTTGAGTGCCTTCAGAATGCTTGGATGAATACCATCTGGTCCTGTCAGTAGCATAGCTAGTGGGGTGCAGGGGAAGCAACTGCTTCCCCTCAGCACATTTTCAAAAAAGCCACGCCTTAGGCAGGGTTACCGTGGCACCGGGGCGGGGCCCACACTCTGCTCTGAAGCTTGGCCTGCCCAGCTTCCTGCATACCCCGCCCCTGCTGGTCAGCTGTGTCTCCCAGGGAGAGGAGGGAGGGGAGGGGAAGAAATGAGCTCCAGTAAGCTGGGCTTTTGCAGGCAGGCTTTGCCGGTTTCCCATACTGTGCTGCATAAAGCTTGCCCTGTCCCTGCCTCGCCGATTAGCTGTCTCCCAGCAGGAGAGAGACAGACAGCTAATCAGTGAGGGGAGAGGGAAAGAACTGAGCTCCAGCAAGCTGAGTTCCTGGGGGGGAGGAGGAGGAGAGGCTGGGGCCTTAGGGAAGAAGAGGATTGGTTGGAGCATGCCCCTATGGGGTCAGGGGCACACACCCACCAGTCCACTGTTTGTGGGGGTCCAAGAGCCATCAGCTGTTCTGCAGGGGCAGGGCAGTAGGGTAGCTAGCTAGAGAAGTGTGAGTGCTCACTGCTTAGCTGGATTTTGGCCACCAGCCAATCAGCGAGGTGAACTGCTCCTGGAGCAAGGGGCTGAGCAGCTGACAGATCCCACCTCTTTCTCCTACCTGCTTCTTGTGGCACTGTGTCAGGTGTGCTTTCTCTGGCTCTGCAGCAGCAGCTCCTAACCTCTCACCCAACTAAAGGCAGCCAGTAGCAGCAGCTGGTAAGTGTATTTCAAAGGGAGTCTTTCTTATGGTGAGGGTGGCTTTGGGGGAGAGATTGGAAACCCTCTAGGTGGCTGTGAGAGCCAGCATCAGGCTGCTGGTGGGATGGCTGTCTGCATGGTGGGGGGTAGGGGGCTCAGCCATAGGCATCTCCAAAAACATCCCCTGCACCCGGGCAGCTGGACCAGGACAGGCATTGGTTGCGGGGGAGGCGCATCTCCTGGTCTCCTGTGGCATGTGGTGTCCCTGCTTGCCCTCCCTGCCCAGGCAGAGATGCCTGCCTCTCAGAGAGTAGTGTGCTTGGTTTCCCCTCCCTGGCATCTGGGTGACTGCCTTTTAGGGGATGAGAGGTGGAAAGGAAGAGTCAGTGGGGAAGAGATAGGGGTGGGGGGGTGTTATAAACAGATAGTAAAGGGTTAACAAGTCCAATAAACCTGGCTAACACCTGACCAGAGGGCCAATCAGGAGACAAGACACCTTCCAATCTCGGTGGAGGGAAGCCTTTGTTTGTGCTTTCTGGGTTTTTTCTTTGTTCTCTCTGGGTTCTGAGAGGGACCAGACATGTAAGCAGATGTCTCCAAGTTTCTGAAACATCCTCTTCTGTTCAGTTTCGTAAGTACCAGTTAGAAAGGCAGTTTAGTCTTTTTTGTTTGTTTTCTTTATTTGCAAATGTGTATTTGCTGGAAGAATTGTATCTCTGTTGCTGCAACTTGTATTTGTGCTGGGGAGAGGATTCTCTCTAGTGTCTATAAGCTGAAAGACCTTGTAACATTTTCCATCTTAATTTTACAGAGACAACTTTTTTCTTTCTTTTATTAAAAGCTTTTCTTTTTAAGAACCTGATTGATTTTTTGGTTATCTTGTGTAAGACTCAAGGGGAGGGAGTCTGCACTCACCAGGGGATTTGTGGGAGGAAGGAGAGAAGTGGGGAGGAAAAGCCTGATTTCTTTCTGTGTTGAGATTACTGTCTCTCTCTCTCAGGGGGAGTCTGGGAAGGGGAGAGAAGGAAGGGGAAGGTGAATTTCCTCTCTGTTTTAAGATTCAAGGAGCTGAATCACAGTGATCTCCTAGTGTAACCCAGGGAAGGGAGGATCTGGGAGGAAGAGAAGAGGGGAATGGTTTATTTCCCTTTATTTGAGACCCAAGGGACTTTGGATCTTGGGTCCACAAGGAAGGGTTTTTTGGGGGCCAGAAGGTGCCCCAAAACACTATATTTTTGGGTGGTGGCAGCTCTACCATTTCTAAGCTAGTAATTAAGCTTAGGGGGATTCATGCTGGTACCCCATCTTTTGGATGCTAAGGTTCAGAGTGGGGATTCATACCATGACAGGGGGTAAGAGAGGAAAACTGAGACTATCGGGGAAATCTTCATAGCAGTACAATCTCTGTCTTAGGAGCGTGGATGGAATTGTCTCCCAAGGGAAGGCTGGAACAAACTATCTGCTGTTGTAGTATGTTTAGTTTAGTCCAGTCCATGAGCTCTGGCAAAGACCATGCTGGGGGGCAGGGAATGGTAGCCTGATTTTTCCCTCTCCTATCAGGGGAAACCTGACCTCCTAAGGGAAGGGCTTGTGATCATGTTGGGAGGAGGGGGAGGCATTGCTGAGTCCCAGGGTTGAGTAATTCTCTGGTGATGGTGATCATTAAGTTACTAATTGTCATTCACTTGCTGCACACAATGGCTAATGATGGTTGGTTTCTTGGGAGTTGCCTTCTATAACTTCTCTAATTTCATCCCACTCTTCTGTGAGTACAAATTCTGGTTCTAAGGACCTAGTGCCTGGATCCCATATTGCCTTGCACTGGGATCGGGAAATAGTGCCCTGATATGCAACTCCTCCTATTGTGCCAGTGTAGATCCTGCTGTTAGTACAGGTATTTGCAGGTGCCCTTGTGTTTAGCTGAAACTTTGGACATAGTTTAGTGGGGATGGACTCAGTGACTGAGAGCTAAACTGACACTACTATCCTGCTGTGTGAATCCCAGTGTGCTTGTACTGTGAATTTTTGGATGCACATGTGGTTGTATTTATTTCATTGTGCTGATAGTGCTACTTCCTTGATGTGATGATGACATTATGCTAAGATGAATTGTGAAAATAGTGTCCTGTTGTGATGGTGGTCACTCTGTGCTGTTCATGTGAACCTTGCATTTTTGTATGCTGGGTTGGTGTAGCCCTGTTGTTCCCAGGAAATTAAAGCCACAAAGTAGGTGAAGTAATACCTTTTATTGGAGCAACTTTTGTTGGTGAGAGAGAGAGAAAGAAGCTTTGGAGCTTTCATGGAGTTCTTTCTTCTTCCTGAAGAAGAGTTCTGTGAAAGCTGAAAAGCTTGTGTCTCTCACCAACAGAAGCTGGTCCCATAAAATATATTACCTCACCCACCTTTATACGTATTATCCCCCCCGCACCCATATTACCCAGCTTTCCAGGAGTGAGTTTTCATGATGACATGGGAAGTGCTCTGGCTGGTCCTGACTTCTCTATATCAGCCCCTCTAGCTTGTACTGCAACCCAGTATCTGGGGGCTGGGTGCCTGCAGCTCTGAGACTCTGTGAGATCAGGGACTCACAGACCCAGCTGGGAGGGGAAGGGCACTCCTCCTCAGCCTCTCTCTCTTGTTGCCTCCTTTTCCCGAGTGCCTCATGATGCACAGAGCCAGTGTGGCTAGGTGCTGCATTGGAGAGTCTCTCAGTGCAGCCCACCACCCCCTCTCCCCCATGTGAACCCCCAACAGACCCTGCCCACCTCTGTCTGATTGTCTCTCTTATGCAGGGGACTGTGCCCACCCCAGCTGCTCCTGTGTGCTGCCTGCTTCCAGGGGCCACAGATTGCAGAGCAGCCCCCTCAGGAGAGATGAGAGGGGCTATCTCACCGGGTGCATGCACAGCCCCCCCCCCGAGCACTGCTTTGTCCCATTATATCCGAATTCGTGTTATATCGTGTCACATTATATCAAGGTTGAGGTGTAATTTGATATGTCGGATGGTGCCTTTTTGTGTGTGTTCGCTTCTCCTGATGTTAGAACCTGGCTATGCCACTGGTCCTAGTGACTTACTGTTTAGTTTATCAATTTGTTCCAAAACCTCCTCTAATGACACCTCAATCTGGGACAGTTCCTCAGATTTGTCACCTAAAAAGAATGGCTCAGGCTTGGGAATGTCCCTCACATCGTCAACTGTAAAGACTGATGCAAGGAATTCATTTAGTTTCTCTGCCTTATCATCCTTGAGTGCTCCTTTAGCATCTCGATTGTCCAGTGATCCCACTAATTGTTTAGCAGGCTTTCTGCTTCTGATGTACTTAACAAAAAAAAAAACAACCCCGGCTATTACTTTCTGAGTCTTTGGATAGCTGTTCTTCAAATTCTTTTTTGGCCTTCCTAAATGATATTTTTACACTTCATTTTTCAGAGTTCATGCTCCTTTCTATTTTCCTCACTAGGATTTAACTTCCACTTTTTTAAGGATGCGTTTTTGCCTCTCTCTGCTTCTTTTACGTTGTTGTTTAGCCATGGTGGCTCTTTTGTGGTTCTCTTACTATGTTTTTTAATTTGCGGTATACATTTAAGTTAAGCTTCTATTATGGTGTCTTTAAAAAGTTTCCATGCAGCTTGCAGGGATTTTACTTTTGGTGTGGATAACAGTTGTAGGTCCTTTTACCTTGAAGTTAGTTTCCTCATGGTCATTTCAACTGAACATTTTATTCCTACAAATGTATTAAAAATGAGTAACAACCCTAAATGTAAAATGGCACTGTAACCATTTTCCCCTCACTCATATAGATTGTATAGGCCATATTTATTTACTGCAGGTATTTACATAGAACCTACCATACAATCTGCAGTCTTTAAATACTCTAGACTGCAAGGAACAAAATTGCACAAGTATAGAATAGAGTGCCATCGCACCTTTCCAACACAGCCATTTTACAGAATGGAGACTGGAAAATGTGAAGGTAATTAATCATTGGAACAGCTTAGCTAAGGATGTGGTCGATTCTCCATCACTTGCCGTGTTTAAGTCAAGGCTGAATGTTATATTTGAAATAAAAGTTATGGATTTGATGGGGAAATTATTGGGTGGTATTCTTTGATCTTTGTTCTGCAGATTAGATCATCATAATGGTCCCTTCTGGCCTTAAGAAAAACAAACAAACAAACTGAGTCTATGGAAATCCTGCCAATACACTGAATTCCAGGGATACTAGTAGAAGTTTGCATTGAAGTCAGTAGCAAAACTGAGTTCAGTAGTAACAGGATTGATCCCTAAAAAATACCATTAGAAACTTTTTAACATGGTTATTCACAAAACAGCAAAAAAGAGTTCCTTTTGAATGTTGAAAGATGAAGAGTTTCCATTTTACCTCTTCTGACACTATGAAATTGGTTCAGCTACAATATATCTTCTAGGCCTGTGGAAAATTGAACTCTTTTCCCAGAGTGTTAGAACACTAGAAATGGCCACAATCTCTTTATACAAAATGACTCTTTAGTTGGGGGAGATAGAAAACATTATCAATTAAAGTACCAACATTTTTTCAATGACTGGATTTCTGTTGGTGCTTCTGCTGCTTTTAAGTTCTCATACTTTCTTGCTGTTAAATTCTGAATAATGCTTTAATATAAGGCTCCTGAAATTTCTTATTAAGGCCCACTTGTAGCATACATAATTTCATATTTTCAAAAATTCCATAGTAGTGATTGAGGGCTAAACTGTGGCTTTGTCCCCAAGCTCCACGAGAAGCAGTCCAGGAACCAACTTGTGACACAATCTAGTTCCAATTCCCCCCCTCCATGCACGAGGTGTGGGGAAGTAATCTGTACTAGTCCTAGTGCAGGTTATATTCCCATAATACCATCATGTTGGAGGCAGTGCTGAAGGTTCCATCCACTTTCTTTCCAGCAGCAGAGGTTACACATAGAATGTCAGGGTTGGAAGGAACCTGAGGAGGTCATCTAGTCCAATCCCCTACTCAAAGCAGGACCAATCCCCAGACAGATTTTTGCCCCGATCCCTAAATACCCCCCTCAAGGATTGAGCTCACAACCTTTGGTTTAGCAGGCCAATGCTCAAATCACTCAGCTCTCCCTCCCTTCCTTCTATCTTCCTTGAACTCTTGACACTCACCAGTGAAACAACGTTAGCTAGGCCATATTTTGGCCTTAACGGTAACCCCCTAAGGTGAGCAAGCTAGCATTGTTTATTTCATTCATGGTTTTTCATGGTATAACTCTGGAAAATAAAAGAGTTCCAAACAAATTAAGAAGATGATAACCAGTCTACATAAAGAAAATATGGCTAGTATCTGTTTTTTCCCACAACAACAAATGTAACATATAAATTGAATTGGTTTCAAAAGACCAGCTCATTAGAAAGCTGATGTGCAGGGTTACTTTGATAAAGAAACTGACCCATGAAATATATAAAAAGCATTTGGAAATGTCACATAGAGAGAGACTGTGATGTTGGTTCAACTTTTCATGTGTGCGTTTGAGAAATATGCTAATGTTACAAAATAAGGCCTTTTTGAAGAGCATATGATAAGTAATGCTTTGTGTATTAAATATTGTGCTTTTCAGTTCCTTAGCTCAGTCTTTAATCGTTCAGTTTTCCTTTTGTGAAAAGCTTTTCTCCTTTGAAAGCTTAAGGGAAAACGAGACATGAGCTGAAGTACAGCTATATAAAAATAGGGACTATTGTAAGAAAGGCATATAAAAATATGATAATAGATAGTGGTGTTCTAAGATGCATGTAACCATATCTTTAATGGAAACTCAGTGAACCCTGAGGTGCTTATCCAGGGGGTCCGTTTGCGAGCCCTTTTTTCACATTCATGAGCAGTTACTTACCTAAGTTGTTCTGTTACTGTCAATGGGACTATCTTTGCAAGTAACTGCTCACTCTTAAGAATAATGCGGTGGCAGTTTGATCCCAGTTAGCAAACTTTTTACACTTGGACAATACTAGAGGTCTCATAATTTATAGAAAACCACTCCACATAATTCCCCCAAGTGTTCCAGGTACATTGCATATATTTTTGACCTGAATTATATTACTTATACCAAAATATATGACTGGAACAACTAAGCAATAATATGAATAACACAGCTGTGACATCAGCTATGTAAACTGAGGCAAGAAGTGTTTTTACAGCAACTCTCATATCTCCACGAAAAATTTCCAGTGCTCTCTAGCAACAGTAGGAGTTCCCTGAACCAGCAATTTCCCATTCAGACACAAGAATATAATGGAATTTTAAAGAACGTCACTGCACCGAGGGATTTTAAGTGACATTTCCAATTACATTTGTGTCCTTGGTTTAATCCCACAGTCTGAAATTAAGCTGAAGGCAATATGTTTTTCCCTCAGCAAATAAAACAATTCATTCTGTAGATAAGAGAGAATGTAAAGTGAGGTCTCACACCAAGTGATATGCAGCATTTCAAGTATTGGGCTTGCTGGATATATGAAGTGTCCAAGGAATCTTTAAAATAATGTCTCAATACACATGATACAAACTGGACACGAAAATAATGTGAAGTGTGAATAACTGTCAAGTTGCCATAAACTATGGGTTCTTGCTTTTCTTTTCAGCTATAGTTTGGATCAGATAGTCTCTCAAAATGACAGCAGGTTTTCAACCAAAGAAACAGTGTCTCTTCCCTGTTTTGGTTGGGAACAAAATGGACTTAAACAAGGCAGCACAAAGTGTTGCATCAAAAAAAAAAAGTCTATATCGCTATGGGGTCCAATTTAGTTAATCATAAATGTTCAAATACAAACGTCAAAGTACCAAGTATACACTTTACATAGAGATAGCTGTGACTAAATTATCTGCTGGCCCAACTCCAGTAACCTCATGAAGAGAATTTGATAACCGAATTTTGGAAAGCAAGAATTTTTATGGTGAGGAACTTTGTGTTGAGGGCACATTGTTGAATTTTTTGTATATTTCCATATATACCTCTGCAAAAGAAGGGATATACTTCCTTTCACATACTCCTGATCTTGGGGACTGCTGGGGTAGGGGGCTGAACTAACCATCAGCACAAGTCTGAGCAGCAAGTTCCCAAAGCATTACAATCTGCTGTGATTCACTGGAAATATTGCACTAAACAGGCATGAGACTCTAACATAATAAACTCTTTCACACACTCAAAAATAAGAACATGAAAAGACAGAAACTTAAGGGATTTTTAATCTTGTCCAGAAAGACATTTTTCAATTCTTGGGATACTTGAGAAAAGCGAAGTGTTGATTTTTTTTTTTTTTTTTTTTTTTTTTTTTTAAGAGTTTCAATTCAGGAAAAATATCCAAGAGATCAGCTGTTTATCCAAATCTTATCTGAACATCTTCAGTTTTAAAACTGAGCTAGAAATCTTCTGAGAACAGGCTTCATAGAGGAATTTCCATTGGCTTCAGCCAACTGGAAATGCTGCGATTCTTCCATTGTGACACTATCCCAGTTGATACTAGACCAAGCTAGGAAATACTGTAGTCAACATAATATATATATTTTTTAATCACTAAACATTCTCCCAAGCTGGAAAAAAAAGTTGGATTTGGGTAACATTTTTGTACCGTTCTTATTTGTCTGAACAGATTCATCCATCTTTACCTGAGACAGTTTATATATCATGAAAGAACTACACAGGCATAAACTTTAATTTAACAGTAACATTCTTAAAAAAGATGGTCTTCTTTAATATTATTGTAAACACTGAGGTGAGTGGAACTGCTTAAAAGAGTAAAAAGATGCAGTTTGAGGAAGGAGATAGGAATCACATGCTAAAAAAATAGTCATTTAAAGTAGGACTGGATAAAGCACTAGGTATTATAATGGAGGAAATCTTTCACTAGCATGGGGATAGACTAGATGATTTAAGTATTTATCCAGAGATGAACAATCATACGGGGGGGAGGGGGAGAAAATGACTCTGCAGTCCAATGGTTAAAGTATCCTCCCCTGGGCCCAGTTCCCCTGTTCCAGTCACTCTTTCATTATTTATACACAGTGGAACACCTTCTGCAGGGGAACCCAACTCAGAATATCCCATAACTCAATGCTTAGAGTACCCCTTGGAGAGGTGGTTCAATTCTTTTTTCTCCTTCTGGCAGAGAGAGGGGAATTGAACCTAGATCTCATTTCCACCATCCATAAAATAATTTGAATATTGTGTTCTGGAAAATCCTATTTGATATCTGATCTTTAGGCATCAGTTATTTGATTGCCAGTATTTTGGCATAATTAGCATAAATATTGGCAACAAGGGAAAGTGGAGGTGCAAAGTTGGCACAAAGCTCATATTTTTGCTTCACTGATCTTGGGCTGGGTTAGGCCCTTATGTAGAGGTTGACAGATGACAAGCATAAGATTTTTTCCTGAAGAATGAACTCAGACTAAGCAAATATAATAGTTTTCCTCTCCTAGATGTATTTCCAAGATTGTGCATTTCAGTCATCACATCTGTGTATCTCTATTCACATTTCCTCTTCCCTGCATATGTTAGTTTATATCAGACTTTGTTTTGTTTTATGTCAGATAAGCAATTAAATTCCTTAGCTCCCAAATCCTTAACAAACTGGACAAAATTAACAAAACAGTATTAGCAAACTCTTATTTTCATGTACCTACTCCATATTGCATACCTATTACAGCCAGTAGCACAGTGGCCTATTACTGAGCACCTCCTCATGGCCAAGTGTACCTCTGCAGTGCCCTACCTTCCTGGGGCTCCTTAAACAAATTCTACACACTCCAAAGGAAAACTAAAACTTTCCCTATCTGGGTTCAATTTATTCTGTCCTCAGGTATGCACTGGCCCTTCAGGCTCCAGTCCCATGTCTTTCTGCATTAGGCAGGGTTGTGAATAAGGCTGTTCCAAGCTGTCTTTCCCAAAAGTGGGTCACGGCTCAATGTCTTGCCCCCTGAAGCTGCTTCTTCAAACCAACTACAGCCTCTCAGGCTTGTTTCCTGAGCTTTCTCAGCTTCCTGCTGTCGTAGCTTCCTACTCAGATTTGAACCTTAGCATTCATAACCTGAGAAGCTAGCATGAACCCCTCTAAGCTTAATTACCAGCTTAGATTTGATCTCGCTGCCACCATCCAAAAAGGGTTCGGGTTGGCTCCCTTGGTCTCCCCAAACTCCTTCCCTGGGGATACCCCAAGACTCAGAACCTTGAGTCACCACAAAGGGAAATAACCCAACTCGCCTTCCCCCTCTCTCCCAACCCAGACTTTTTATCCTCCGTGGGCTAACTGAGAGTTACTGATGCAATCTTTTTAACATCACAATACCAAGAAGCAGTCTCCTCTATCCACAGAGGAACCCCAAAACAAGGAAACAGAAATGATTCTATCTCTCTTCCCCCCCACAAATTCCCTATTGCCTGCAGAGCTCTACCTCTGTAGATCTTTACACAAACCTACCCAGAGAGAAAAACTCAAACAAGTCTTAAAAGAAGCTTATATAAAAAGAAAGAAAAACACATGAACATCTGATCCTCGGCATAAAAGTTGACAATACACAGGGCTATTACTTAGAAGAAATATGAGCCCTTATTCAAAGAGATACAATTTAAACATTCCAGCAAACTACACACATGTAAATACAAAACAAAACATACAAAAGCCTATTGTTTTGCTACCTTTGTACTTACAACTTTGAAACTGAAGATTAGAAGCTTGAAGATAGAAAAAAAAATCTCTCATAGCTGAGAACCAGACAAAAGACTCAGACCCCAAAAAGTTCCCTCCCCTGAGCTTTGAAAAATCCGGTTTCCTGATTGGTCCTCTGGTCAGGTGTTTGGTTCCCTTTGTTCCCTTTACAGGTGAAAGAAACATTAACCCTTAGCTATCTGTTTATGACACCTGCCTCCTCCAATCTCAGCTACTCTCTCACCCACACCCTTCCCTGCAACTGCCTTTTATACAATCATGTCATACCTTTCAGGTTGGGCTCATCTTGTAATGAGGGCTGGTTTAGCCTGAGGCTCTCCAGTCCACTGGCAAGCCACATTGTTATAGAACCCACTTAACAGATTGTCCATTCCCAGCATCTTTCTGTTCTCCTCCTAAATATGTACTGCAAATGGTATCTCACTGTTCCTTTCCACTGAAACAATTTAAGAGCCTCTCAGCAATCAGGATGCCTCTGTCTTCCATATTCAGAAAGTCCTTTTTAATCTGTTTTAAAGGCATGGCAAAAAAAGCATGACATGAGAGAGGAACAATGATCTCTTGAGTAGTGCACTAGCCTGGATTTGGGAGACCTGGGTTCAAGTCCCTGATCCATCACAGATTCCCTGTGCATGGGCACCAGGTTTGTATAATTTTTGATGGTGCCCAAGCAGAGCCATTCTGTCCATAGGACAAACCAGGGCAACTGCCCCAGATGTTGTGCTTTGGGGGCCCCGCACTACAGGGAGATGTGGGGTCCAGAACAGTCTCGGGCATTAGCAGAGGGCCTGGCACCAGCAGCAGTGAGCAACCCAGTCCCAACCCACTCCATCCTGCCCCTACGCCACTCCTCCTCCCATCCCTAAGCAATGCCAGGAGCTGGTGGGGTGGAGTGGAGAGGGCTGGGGCCGGGTCACGCGCTGTTGCTGGCACCAGGCCCCTCTGCTAGCCCCCGAGGCCACCCTGGAGCCTGCATCCCCTTGAAGTGCAGGGCAGAGGTAGGCACCACCATGTTGCGCAACAGACACTTGACAAAATTACCAGACCTAGTGACAGACATTGTGTGTGTGTGTGGGGGGGTATTATGTCATTCAGTCATTCAACCTGTAAAATGGCAGACAATTTTCCACACTAGAAAAAACAGTAACCTATCTAATAATAATAATTAGTAATAAATTCAACTCATATAATTAATGAGCCAGCTGCAGCCTGGGTCTGCTCTGTGGGGGTGGAGGGTGTTGCTATAGCCTCTCCAGGAAGCCCCTTCTGTACTCTGTATTTTATGCCAGCCTTGGGGTGCCCATCAGTGCTCTTTTCCCCTGTCCCCCAGCTCCATCTGTCTGTCTCCACAAACCCCTCGCTGTGTCTGTGTGTCTCTGTCTGACAGTGAAAGACTCCTGCTGCTTTCTCTGCCCGGGGCTGAAAGCTGCTGCTTATGGCTCCCTCCCATTCCCTGCTATGGAGGCATGACCAGGCATCTCTGGCACTGCCCCCCGCAGCTCCCATTGGTTGGGAGCCAGGTCAGCGCTGGGGGAGGAGAGAGGACAGACAGATGGAGCTAGATACTCACTGCTACCGAGACTCTATGCAACACGCAGGGATGCTGTGGATGGAGTGAACTTAGGGTGACGAGACAGCAAGTGCGAAAAATCGGGACGGGGGTAGGGGGTAATAGGAGTCTATATAAGAAAAAGACCCCAAAAAATCAGTACTGTCCCTATAAAATCGGGACATCTGGTCACCCTATCAGGAGCTGCTTCTGGGGAGGTGGGGGAGCTGTTCCCAAGGTGAGAGCACTCCACGGTGTCAACGCATGGCATGGGCCCCCCCAAAGTATGGGGCCTGGGGCCCAAACATTGGTGGAGCCAGGCCCACCTTCATGAATATTGATGGATCACAGGCATCACGAGCCCATATAACTCACTGCCTATGCCTGTGTGACTTGGGCAAGACAACTTGGTCTCTGTGTCTCAATTCCCCATCTTTAAAGTGGTAATAATAGCACTTCCCTATCTCACAGGAGTGCTGGGAGCATAACTATATTAGTGATTGTGAGACACTCAGGACAATAATGGAGCCATCTAGGTGCCTAAGATAGAACAATAGAGTATTGGTAACATCCAGAATGGAGGCTAAACCCCAAATGTATTTAACTCTCTCTCAGGACACTGTGTTTTTTGGTGGCAAAATACACTAGGACCAACAATTGACCTAAATCTCAAGTTGGCTCATGACATAACATTTATTCTAGAATAGTCCATTTAAAATTTCCTCTCCTCAGTCTGCTTCAGCAAAGCATCAGTATAATGTTTGATGTACTGTGGAAGTGTGGTTAACTGCTCCTTTTGGCCTTGATGAGTATGAGGTCTACATTGTTTACTGAGAGCACTTGCACATTTCCTAACACTTTTGGGTGGGATTTTCAAAAACTTTGCAACCATTAATGTCAGTAATTCATGGAATCACTATGATGTCAGTAGGAGTGGCCAGACCAATGCAGCGTGGTTGGGAAAATCCCTATCAAAATTTTCAAAACTGCCCTCTAATTTTGAGCATCCAACTGTAGACCCCCTGGGCCAGACTCTTCCTTTGAGATCAACTCTGATGGTGAAAAAAGGATGAGAAATATAGAAGGACCAATAGCACATCTCTAAGAGATCTTCCCAGACAGGAATTCCTACACAATGGTGTAGCCCTGAGTGGGAACAGAGCCAGTATAAGGTGTCATAAACAGATAGTTAAGAGTTAATGTCTCTTTTACCTGTAAGGGGTTAACAAACAGTGAACCTGGAACACCTGACCAGAGGACCAATCAGGAGACAAGATACTTTAAAAATCTCGGTGGAGGGAAGTCTTTGTTTTGTGTGTT
>NC_133770.1:203788485-203808170 GCF_003597395.2 Chelonoidis abingdonii
CACTCTAAGTCCTGGTTGGTGGCAGCACTACAAGATCTAAGCTGGTAATTAAGCTTAGGGGGATTCATGCTGGTACCCCATCTTTTGGACTCTAAGGTTCAGAGTGGGGTTTTATACCATGACAAAGGAGCACACCATCTCTTGCAGTTTCCAGCATAGAAGACATGCAGTGGATGGGAGGGAATGAGGAAGGTGTATAGAACAGAATCTAATCCTTCGGACCTTCACTAGGAGATGCTGACTTGAGTTAGATTTGTGGGTGCTCACAAAATCATCTGTACATACCTAAGGTTAGGCACCTAAAATCAGAGGCACCCAAAACCAGAAGCCAACAACTGGTCCATATAAGCTGTGCTAGGGGTAAGGTGGCTGTACACCACCTTTGTTGCCCCTTGGTTCTCAGGGTGGCTGGTGTACATTAAAGCATCGTACGGTCCATTCTAGCAGTTGAGGATTGCCATAATGCAATCCTTCCTTTTCTCTATCCAGGCTTCCTAAATCATGGCAGCAGAGAGCTGGTTTGGTGTCTTTATGCCACCCAGAAACTCTTCTTATGAAAAGAGAATTCCCAGGTAGTTACTTAAACAGGCTTGCCACCTGCTTTGCATCAAACAACCGGACTTTGTCTTAATTCTTGAGTCTACTGACACTTTGAGGCTGTTTTAAATATTCTGATGATAAAAATCAAAGATGGGCATGCTACTGAGAGTAACAAATTTATCACTATTTTTTATCATTAGCATTACAGCAGTGACTAAGCTCCAATCAAAGATCAGGGCTGTATTGTGCTAGGGACAGTAAAAATGTAGTGAAAGAAACAAACCCTGCTCTCATCATCATATAATCTAGCATTATGATACATGCAGCAGGAGGATGCAATAGACAGCCTACAGCAGTAAGGGGAAGGAACAGTGTGAAAAATGTGGGAGGTATCTGATTTCATTTTTATGTATATTCTATCTCTCTGTTTGGAGGTTATTGCATTGCTGGCTACAATGTAGTTAAGGGTTAAATCCTGCAGGAACCCAACATAATGGCTGTAGTCAGAGCCCTATTGCTGGTGCTCAAAGGGACAATACTGGGAATCCACTGTTGGAAGACTACCTCCAGTCCCTCTGGAGAAATGCATAAACCAGGTCTAATCAAGAGCTCAAAACCTCCGGAGATTTTTGCATGGGAACTTTCATACAAAGGACCTTGAAATGGATAAAAGACATCTGAGGTCCTGAAGAAGACACACTAACGGGGGGTTGGTGGGGGTTCAGACTGTTAGAGATACAGACTAAGTGGAACTTTCCTAAACTTGCAAGGAAAGGTTAAGTTTAGGTAAGAGAACTTGTGTTTTGGCTTTTGGTATTTTTAATCCTTTTCTCTCTGCTTATCAGATTCACAGGGGTAAATGAATTATACTTTGTTTTGAACATGCTGTTTTCTATTATTGCATTTACTGGTTGGTCACAAAGAGGATTCTGTAGCAGGGGTTAAACCCAGTCATGCCTGCTGGAAGGAATATGTTTGGAAAACAGAGGGTGCTGTCTCCTTGTGATCCAGCCTTAAACTGGGGTGAATCATGGGATTCCACTCTAAAAGTATAGTATAGGTGTTGGTCTGTCAACTGTAAGAAGTTCCCATGGGGAGGGGATAGAGAGAGAGGTCACAAGTACAGCTCACCCCTGAACTGTAAACACAAGATGACAGCAAAGTTAGAATATTTAAAATAACGAAAGCATTAGTCTCAGGTTCCCACCTGTGCTATCCATATCAAGCATGCCATATTAATGTAAGTGTAGTCCTCAGGAACCCCAAGAGAAAGTGACGTAGCACCATGGGAGAATCTAGTGGTCCCATGAAATGATATATCTAGGCTATTAGATTTTATAGTATGGGTTATATAAAATGATGAAAGCTAGAGATAGGAAAAGACTTAATAGATCATCTAGTCCATCTCCCTGCCAGTGTAGGGTTTGTTCCAATCGTACATTTATTAATCTTATGTACAAGGATTATGGATAGTTAGAACGAGTTAGGGCAATTAAAACACAGGGACCTATATTCTCCACTGCTTTTGCGCCTAGTGTAATTGTTTACACTTATGGTTTTCAACCTGTGGTTCGCAGACCCCTGGGGTCCACAGATTATGTCTAAGATTTCCAAAGGGGTTCACACCTGGATTTGAAAATTTTTAGGAGTTGGCAAATGAAAAAAAGATTAAAAACCACCGATTTACACTATGAGAAATAGGTTTTACATGCTAGCCAATCAGAATAGTAGCATTTTAAGCATATCACAGTTATAAATAACAGCAGGGAAGTAAGCCCAGTTCTCACATATGAAATTATACACTGATTGAAGAACACACTTGTAAGTGATAAGTGATCAGAGCTAGTGTGTGACCTCCATACAATTAATAGTCAAAGATCTGGTGTTAGAGACTGTAACAGGCAGCTTGGAACGCCAGGCTGCCTAGCAATTGGCATGCCTGACCTCTGGACCCTTGTTTTCCTCCTTGAGTTGCCTAACATTTTTAGGTGGTGGGGTAGAGGACCCGGGCCCACCCTCTCCTCCGGGTCCCTGCCCAGGGCGCCGTATGAGTGAACCCTTGAACAGGGAGCCCTCTCAGCAAGGAATCTAAATCCACTGCCCTGGGATACTTCCTTCCAATGTCTCTTCAGCCTGGGGCATGTACTGTATAGTCCAATTTTCTGGGGTGCCTTGCCTCCTGTAGCGCTGTCTCATGGATCTTGGGTGGCACCCTGCCATGGTGTTATGGATTGGGAGGGAGGTTGTCTGGTCTAATAATCAAAGCAGAAGTCCTATGTAGTGGGCAGAGCCAGCATCCAGGTTGAGGAATGAAGCCAAGAGTCAACTGCCAGTTACCAGAGCTAGGGGTCAAGCCAGAGTCAGAACCAGGAATCGATAGTGAGGGTCAGAGCTAAGGTCAGATACCAAATGTCAGAGCCAAGGGTCAAGACAGAGTCAAGGTCAGAACTCAGAGTCGGAGCCAAGACTGGTCACTGAGGATTGGATGTGAGTCATAAAGACAGGAGGAGAGGCAAGGATCAACTATGGAGCAGGAGCACAGGTGGGAGTAAGGCAGAAGCAGAGTAGGCTGAGTGCAAGAGGCAGGTACAAGCAAAGTCCAATCCAGCCACAACAGGAAACCACTTCGTTACTCAAATTTCATCTTCCTCCTTCTGGTATAAGAGACATAGTTGGACTGATCAGTGGAGCAGGGTGATCCTCCAATCAGAGCTCCCGTGGGTGGTGTCTTAGCTGGGACTATAGCCTTAGTTGCTTCCCAGCCACATGGTTTCAGCAGCCATTGGGTGGAGACTATGATGTGACAACTGTCTGAGAACCCAGGCCTGTGTTCCAGATGTGGGATAGACTCCTTTGGACAGGACAGCTGCAAGTTTAGTGAAGCCAAACCCCACAATGTCTCTGAGCTTCAGTTACAGAGGCTCCTAGGTATTCTCCTCAGTCACCCTTGCTTTGGGGGATAGTATGTGCTCAGACAGCTAGCTCCTACCTCTTTACCAGTCAGCTGTGAACTAAGCCAGGCTGTCTCCTTTTCTCCCCCTCCAGACCTGGCATTGGCTTCATGTATTACAGGACGGGCTAGCAGGGACTCTCTTTAACTCCTGCCATGCTGGTGGGCAGTTTCTCTGCTTCATGACAGAAACAAATACGTAGAGAATCAGGCCACCTCTCTGAACTAATGGTAATGTGTCATTTTTTATTACTTAATTTTGACACATTCCATCTTGACATCACAGAACATAACAGATGACTGCATCGCACCACACATATTCCAACATAACAGAATTCAGTACATCAAAGTAAATGCCACATCTCATGACATACTGATGTGATGGATCAAATATTTCCCAAAAGCCTTTTCCCCTGGCCGGTTGCACAGCTTGCTCATTATTTGGGCAAACAGTGCTCTTCACAAATTATATTTGTGAAATGGAGCAGGCAGAACAGAGGACTGGCTCACCAATTTTCATTAGGTTACGAAACCAGAAGCACTTTGCCCCCTGCTACTGCATTGTCCAGGCTATTTTTACAGAGCTTAGCTGTTGCACTTTGAGATATTTTTTGCTATGCTTATCAAAATAAATGTCTAATAAATTAATGATACATATCACATTTTGTATCTTAACATGAAAAGAATTAGTGTTACTGAATTGTGTTCTCCTGTTCCTATTCATCCACCTTGACTTCCTGACTGCCTGAATATCAAAGTGCTTTTGTGCAGTATGGGGCAATCAAAGCACATCTCTTACTATTAAGGAACTGGTACCTATTTATTAAATATATATACACATTTAATTGGCAGTTTACTTTACAGACAATACATAAATAATTTAAAACCTTTACTGTCTACTGAATCTGGTTCTGGCTCAGCCAGACCACTGAATTAACTCTTTGTCTAATCAGTTACTATGGCAACATTATGGCCTACCCAATTTTTTCCGGCTCAGGATGAATTGTATTCAATGGTCAGTATCCTTGATTTCTGAAAGAAGGAGAATTATGTGGGGAAAACCAACTTTAAAGGAGAAAGATTATATGGAGAAATTGATTTCATTTGTTGTTGTTGTAAGGATTTACTTTTTGTAGGCAACTGTAAGCAATTCTAAAAGGCAATGGAAATTAAAACTGTGTTTGTGTGTTTTATACATATATATTTACATACACCTTTGTGTGTGTCAAAGATTTTTGGATGACATTCAGCCATCAGTGTAGAGGCCAGAGAATGTCCCTGTGCAGCACGGTAGCTGAAAGGGGACAGAAATAGCTACAAGGCAGGAGCACAGGGAGATGTTACACTTTGAGCCTGACCCAAGTCCTTTGAAGTTGATCAAAAATGCCCATGTGCTTCAACGGACTTTGGAGCTGTAAGGCCCAGAAGGTCTCAAACCCAAGCCTGTAGAGTTGCGGGGCAAGCACTGCCACCCAGTGGCAGCTATAACCAGCTCACAGTTTCCTACCCATGCCCCACTGCAGTCACTGACCACAGACAGTCCTGCCTCCAGGGGTTCAATAGACAGCAGCCTCATGGTGCCTAATTGGCTTTCCAAACAACACCCAATTAACCTGATACCTGGTACAGACTCTTGGCCTGATCCTCAACCTGTCTCCAGTCCTGCTCTTCTGTCTGAACCTAGGCTTGATCATAGGCCTGACTATTGGCCCTGATACTGACTTCAAATCCCAATGGTTGTTCCTGCCACTAGTCGTGCCTACCTTTACCCCAGATCCTGACAGGAGCAGGGTCTCCTTCAGTGCAGCTTTGCATAGGTCAGTGTGGCAGGTATAGTGGAGCTTGGAGAGGTGTGACCACTGAGTCCACAATTACACAAATCCAGTTGTCAGAAAAATATAGAGGGCTGCCAAAATTCATGACCACCATTCTAGTCAGCTCAGGATGCAGTTGTAGACATAGCAGGGCTGAAGAATTACCTCCTACAGTCCTGCCTAACACGGGGAAACAATTTCTATTCATCTAGTTCTCCATAGCTCCTTACACAAAGTCCATTTTGAGCTTTGTGCAGAGTGTGGAAGAAGTGAATGTACAAGAGAGAGGGAATTTAAGGACTCCTTGTGTAACAGATCCCATTTTTATAATATAAATATTATTATCAGCATGCAAATAGCATTTTTCATAATCACCAGTAATATCAAACCATTTAGTGGACACAAATATTTTTCACACTTGTGAAAACATTTTCTTCCAATTATTGTTTATAACAACTCCTTTGAAAATTAAATCAGTTTCCTCATGCAGGATTTACCTACCTCCTCAAAAGACCAGTGCGTTGCTCATAAACATTGTAAAAGCAGCAAAGAGTCCTGTGGCTGTATAGAATAACAGACGTATTGGAGCATGAGTTTTCACGGGTGAATACCCACTTCGTCGGATGCATGGGCGAAAGGAGGCTTCCGTGTTTTGGGGGGTGACAGGGCAGAAAGAGAGTCCCCGAGATAGGACAGACTTTTCTGCTGGGCTGAGTGTGTAGTTGGATAGATTGACGATATTGCTAGGTGGGTTAGGGTACCACTGTTGTGGCCCCAAGCAGCAGGCAGGATTTTAGACAGCTTACAGTCCTTTTTCCTTTGTAGAGAGGTGAAGTGAGTAATGTAGATCTCCTGTCTTATCTTAATGAAGTCCGTTTGTATGGAAGTTTGGTTATTTATGACAGTCTAACAGACGCATTGGAGCACGAGCTTTCGTGGGTGAATACCCACTTCGTCAGATGCATGTCATTCACCCATGAAAGCTCATGCTTCAATATGTCTGTTAGTCTATAAGGTGCTGCAGGACTCTTCGTGCTTTTACAGATCCAGACTAACACGGCTATCCCTCTGATCATAAACACTGTCTCTCTGATAGGATATTTTTTAAGAGTTCTAAATATTTTCTGGAGCAAAGCCCTGCACATGCATGATTTTCTAAATATTATTATTGTTCACTGTTGATTGAACTCTCTGGTATTATATAAATATGTTATTAATAATTATTTTAATTAAATGGACTTTTACAAATTGGTATGGGAGAAAGCAAGCCAGGTCATAGCTAGTCTGAGTCTCCTTAGTTATTTTCTGATAAAGTTACCAAAACCATGTATTGATTTAGGTTCTCTCAAACACATGATACAATAGCTCAGGGGTGGGCGAATTACGGCCCTGTGGGCTGGATTTGGCCCATAAACCATTTTAATCTGGCCCTCGAGCCCCCACTGGGGAGTGGGATCTGGGGCTTTCCCCGATCTGGCACTCCAGCTAGGAAGCAGTGTCAGGGGCTGCTCTGCGCAGCACCCAGAAGCAGCAGCAGCACCCCTCTCCAGCATCACCCCTCCAGGGACAGCCAGGGGGCTTTTCTCTGCATGCTGCTCCTGCCTCAAGCACCGTCCCTGCAGCTCCCATTGGAACCACAGCCAATGGGAGTTGCAGGGGCGGTGCCTATGGATGGGGCAGAGTGGAGGGCCACCTGGCCACATCTCCACTTAGGAGCTGGAGAAAGGACATGCCTCTGCTTCCAGGAGCTGCTTGAGGTAAGCGCTGCCCAGAGCCTGCACCCCTGAACTCCTCATTTCTGGCATCACCCCAGAGCCCTCACCCCCTCCCGCACCCGAACTCCAGTTTTGTGAGCATTCATGTCCTGTCATACAATTTCTATTCCCAGATGTGGCCCTCAGGCCAAAAAGTTTGCCCATCCCTCCAATAGCTTTTATTCAGTAACCTAGATAATGTGAAAAATGCAGATACACAAACTCTGCTTTAGCAATAATATATTTACAAGATTCAGATAATTCTTTTAAATTTTGCCTTGTTACTTTGATTCTTTATGTATCTGCACATCTCCATTGCACATTTTGAGCAACTATTTAAAGAAACAACCCTCCCCCATCCCAGGACATAGTCTTTAGAACAGTTATAAATTCTCTAATTGTTTATTAGCTGCCTAAACTTCCTACGTCCCAGGACAATCCTATCATCTTCCAGAGCCTCGTGTTATTTCCCCAACTTGATAACCTAGCGTCCACATCTCTCCTGTCCCAGTGATATTCCTGGTCTTTCAAGGGAGGCTGTGACTCCCTTTGATTCCCATGAACTCAGCTTGTTGTTCAACTACATGTTTTATTTCAGAACTACAGAATAGTCTCCCTTTTTAACAAGGTCTGATCACACAGCATCTATAACACTATTTCCTGCTCCAATCTCTTACTCACCTGGGTCTGGAAGGTAGATCTCAGCTCAGACACTGCAATGTTATACAGTAACCACACAGCACCAAGGCCAGCCCTATTATATAGTGTTTTGCTTATTAATTTGAGACAATTGTGACGGCCTTCAAATTTAGAATACAGTTTTGCCATCTACAAAATACGAGACTCTTCTAGTGGAGCTTGCATGGTTTCTGCAAAGTTTAACCCAGCAACAGAAGATTACTTTAACAATAGTATTTTTGAATTACGCTACCGGAGCCAAAAACTAAATGGAAACTCCTTGCAGAGTTTGTCTAAAATCTCCAAAGAGTCTTATAAATAGGGAAGAAAACTGTAGCTTTTGACAACATTCCATCCTGATTTCTGGTAACCTAGTGTATGAATGTGGGCACAGGACACTGCTCTATGTGGAATAAACTGTTGGAGACCCGCTGTTGCTATTGTTTCCCAACCACTGCAGGAGAATTAAGCAAACTTTATTTTGTTTTGCATTCTGAACAACAGCCTCTATCATTCACCCACTTTCCTTTGTCATTTGCCTCTAATTCAGATTCCTGCTCCATTAATCCTGGCCAGTCTGAGAGAGCACGAGAGGATTTATTTTTTTAATGTGAACTCATTCTGTTTCTATGTTTTCCCTCTGTGGCTTCTCAGCTTGAGTTGTATATCTTTGGGGAAAGACAAAAGTATGTGTTTAAGTTTAAAAGTCTACAGTTTGATTATGCATTTTAACACTACAGTAACACAGAAAGCACTGAAAATATCAAGCACTATTCAATTTGAGATACAAAAAATGAGACTACAAAGTTGTAGTAGCTCTTGAGGTCGACCAAATTACCTTCTGAATGAGTCACAGAGACTTTGGTTTAACAATATAATACAGCACAGTTTATTTTTTTACAATAGTGTTCTATGAAGTAAAATATCAAAAACACTGTACAGAGAGCTATGATTGAGAGATGACATTTAAAAGAGTTAGCTACAGAGACTCATGTAGGTAAAGAGGGAATAATGACATACAAAGATTGAAGAGAGTTATGAAATTTGGATCAAGATGCAATAAAGTATTCTGGCAGATAAGTAACAGTACTGGTGATAGAACTGATAGGTGCTTTAGTGAGCAGGTAGAGGATCAATCTTAGGCTCAAACAAACAGGCAGGTTTTACATTAAGATTGGAAGAAATAAATTGATTTAATATCTTTATGAGAGGGGAGGGAGAATTCTGTGTAGGCTGGGGAAAGCAAGTAAAAAAGCGATTCAGCATTGCAGTGAGTCAAGGAAGATAAATTGGACAGACAGAGAAAGTGGTCAGGGAATTTACTGGATGTGAGGTCAAAGAAGAAGGGTAGAGAGAACATCATAGAGATGAGGATGGGGTTCATATAGTCTTTTTTCTTTTAGATACACAATACTCTGCCAGCATCCAAGATACCATGAAGTTTAGAGAGTAGGGATTTAGAAGGATTAAACCTGCCTCCAGAAAAACACAGTAACCCAGAAGGAAATTGATTATTTTACTAATAACAATCGTAATAACAATAGTCTTTAATTTCTGCGACATTTGTGCCATGAGGCCTCTGGCTGTACTGATTTTTTTGATCTGATTCTCCCATTTAATACAAATGCAGAGTAAGTGCAAATGGGAAATATAAAATGCTACCATATAAGTGACTGTGCAGAGAAGTAGAAAAGAGATGACTAAGGGATAGTCCCTGCAGCCCATGCCACTTCCCACAATTCCCATTGGCCAGGAAGGGCGAATCACAGTCACTGGGAGCTGTGGGTGGCCGTGCAAATGTAAACAAACTGGTGCCCTGCCAGTGGATTATCCTGATAGGCCGCATGCAGCCAGCAGGTTGCCCACCACTGACCTAGCCACTTATTCCCCAGTTTCTAGTTGTGCATTTGAATTTTCCATCCTTTGAGAAGTATTTTGCACGTCTCTTTATTGAATTTCATCTTGTTGATTTCAGACAAATTCTCTAATTTGTCAAGATTCTTCTGAATATTAATCCTGTCTTCCAAAGTGCTTGCAGCACCTCCCATCTTAATGCCATCAGCAGATTTTGTACACACACTCTCCACTTCATTATCCAAGTCATTATCAAATGTATTGAATAGTACCCGACCCAAGATTGAAGACTTCTTTAGCTATTCCTTCCCAGTTTGACAGTGAAAAAACAATAACTGCCCTTTGGGTGTACTCTTTCAACTAGATATGCACCGAATTTAATTTCATCTAATTTTCCTAATTTGCTTATGAGAATGTTATATGGGACTGTGTCAAAAGCCTTACTAAAATCAAGATGGATCACATATACAGCTTTCTCCCTAGTCACTAGGCCAGTAACCCAGTCAAAAAAGGAAATTAGGTTGGTTTGGCATGATTTGCTCTTGACAAATCAAGTCTGGGTATTATTTAACCACATTATCCTCTAAGTGTTTACAAATTGTTTGTTTAATAACTTGCTGCAGTGTTTTTCCATGTATTAAAGTAAGCCTGACTGGTCTATAATTCTCCAAGTCCTCTTTGTTCCCCTTTTTAAAGATAGGAACTATGATTGCTCTTCTCTGTTATTCCAGGACCTCATCTATCCATGAATTCATGAAGATTACTAATGCATCTGAGATTGCTTCAGCTAGTTCCTTAAGTACCCTAGTTTGAATTTCATAAGGCCCTGTCAATTTATCTAAACAATTAACCAGTTCTTTCCTGATTAATATTAATTGTCCTGAGTATCTGGTCACCATTATCTTTTTTAGTGAAGACTGAAGCAAAACATATGTGAAACACCACAGCCTTCTTGATGTCATCAGTTATCAGCTCTCTTAAATAGAAGACCTACACTTTCTTTCCTCTTTCTCTTGCTCCTAAACTATTTTAAAAACTACTTATTATTGCTTTTTATGTCCTTTTCTAGGTGAAACTCATTTTGTAACTTAATCTTTCTGACTGTCCCTATATGCTTGTGTTATTCTTTTGTGCACCTCCTTAGTAATTTGTCCATATTTCCATTTTTCATAGGATTCCTTTTTGACCCTTTCATATCTTTAAAGACCTCACCATGGCCTCTTACTGTTCTTTCTATCTTTCCTTTTCAGGATAGTTTGCAGTTGTATCTTTAATATTGTCTCCTTTGAAGTTACTATCTCCTTTGAACTCCTTTTTCTCCTTAGATTTTCTTCCCACAAGTCTTTACCTACCAGATATCTGAGTTTGTTAATCTACTTTTTTGAATTCCATTGCCCTTATTCTCTTGTTCTTACTCCTTCTTTTCCTTATAGTCATGAAGTCTATCATGTCATGATCATTTCCATGTAAATTGTCATCCGATTCACTACAATTCTTCCCTGTTGGTCAGAATCAAGTCTAAAATGGCTGTTCCCCTAGTTACTTCCTCCACTTTCTGAAACAAAAAGGTGTCCCAATATATTCCAAGAACTTATAGGAAATTTTGTGTTTTGCCCTATTACTTTTCCAACATATGTCTGGCTAGTTAAACTCCTCCATGATTACCAGGACTTGATTTTTTGATAGTTTTTATTTGTTCTAAAAATGACTCATCCACCTCCTCTTCCTGATTCCGTGACATAAACCCTATATTTTTTACCTTTTTTATCTTTACACAGAGACTCAACAGTTCTGCCTCTCATCTCCTCTGGACCTGAGAAAAAGTTTGTATATTCCTGATGTATAATGCACTACCATCTCTCTATATCCGTCTACACTAATGTTCCAATCATGAGAGTTATCCTAAGTTTCTGTGATGCCAATTAAGTCATAGTTTAGTTTATGTACTAACACTTTCAGTTCTTCCTGTCTATTCCCCATACTCCTTGCATTTATATAACAGGCATCTAAGATGTTCAACAGATTCTGCCACTGATTTCCCTCTTGTTGCACCTATTATCCTAACAGCATTTTCCAAAATCTCACCCTCTGTTATGGTTGCTTTTTATGTTTACCTGAGAGATTTTGTTACATGACTATGGAATGTAATATTACTCACATATAAGTGCCTAGATCTGATCTCATACTGGTTTCCCATTGGTAACTCCATCAGAGTTATTCCTGATTTACACCCATGTAAGTGAGAGAAAAATCATCCCATCATGATTCATCAGATAAAGCAGAAAAGACAGATCTAGCTGAGAATTTCAAAACTTTGCACATCTTTGAGCCTATCTCATTGATTTCAATGTGAGCAAGATTCAGGCATTTATGTTGTTAGTTTTTACATGAGAAGACAAATTTGAATGAAGATAAAAAGGAACCAAACCCTGAAAACGCATAGTGGAATGTCTCAGGAAGTGCTTTCCTGAAAATCATCTGACAAAGAGATTCAAGTGTGTTAAGTCACAGAATGTGGCCCTTTACAAAGTTATGCTGACAAGTGGTGTTACAGTACTAAGTCATATCCTGAAGAGTTGACAGTGTTTCTGCAGAATTTGCCCAGTGAGTCAAATATTTTGTAATTAGATTTGCCATTTCTCAACAATGAAATTAGGTACCGAAGGGAGTGATTTTTGATGTTGCCACTGTGTTTTTTTTTATTTTTTTTACTTTTTTAAAGGACCAAAACATTTATGTTAAGGACATGGTGTCAGTTTTTTTTTTTTTTTTTTAAATACTCAATGCACAAACTATCTTCAGAAATATCTAGTTAACAGAATACTTAGAAGAAGGTACAATTCAAATATAACATTTTCTTACTTTAGTTTGTAGATTGTACTTCGAGCATTGACATAATTGAATCTTTAGAGTCCAAGCATCTGTTTGCTAAATTGATTTCTTGATTTGAGATCTCTAAATAAAATTGCTGTAGTTACTGAATGACTGTAAAACTGAATGTAATTTGTCATAATATTCAGTTTTGCAGGTAAAGATTTCAATTTTTCTTCAGCTTGGTAGCATCCAGCTGCAATTTGATTTAAATAGGATTTGGTTTTATACTAGTGTAATCTGTGAAGGAGAGCAGGAGATGATTATTTATTAGTCAGTGTTAGAGATAAACACTATTTTTAATCAGAAGTTTAATCAGATGCATTAAACTTCTTACCCATTTTTTAATATCTGATGGCAAATGCTAAGTAATCCAAGCGGATTTGGGATTGAGCTCTTCTACAGGTATATCATAAACTCTGTGCATAATCTCCTTTGTAATTGCTATGATGTATTGCTCTGATCATGGTGATGGCTTGGAACAACCTTTTAGTTTTCAAGCTTAAACTCCTTAAAAGAAGTCTTTGAAATCATTGGAGCAATAGTTCTTTAATTACAGTATAAAAATACTGCTGATAATGAGCCAAATTAATCCTTTTTTATTAAAATTAGACAGCATATATTAAACAATAATATATATATATATATTATTGTTGTTTAATATAAGCAACCTCATTCAAATTAGATTATTCAAATTGCTTATTTCAGTCTGAGGACCCAGGCTGTCCTCTGGTGCTGCAAGCAGACAGTATGACACTGGCATTGTTTGGGCTAGGGAAATGCAGAAGTGGTGCAGAGTCCACAGCACCTCCCTAGAATCTGTGTAAGCTGCTCCCTAGTTGTTCCATCCATAGCCCGACTGGGAATTCCAGTAGATTCCATCACACTCATTCAACTGTCCTCTATTAATTTCTTCTGATCTCTATTCATTTTTTTAAAATAGTCTCTGTTCGTTTCAGTTGAAAAACCAATAGTTCTAGGAACTGACAGAGAAGGATTATGGCAATGTTGGGCCCTATTTGGCCTGACCCAAATATAAGCCTGCTTTCAGCCTCACCCCTCTGCAACTCTTCTATATCTACTCTATATGCACTAGGATGCATAAGAACTACTGCTAAGATAGAGGAGCCATTACGCTGCTCTACAGCCAAAATGCTTCTGAAATATATGTAGTCAAACTTTACTAATTCTGGGTCACTGAGAACGAAAATGATGCTTAAAATTGTTGATTGGCTCTAGTTTTCAAGATATGCTATTGAGTCATTATATACGACCCTTGATTTGGGAATGGGGGAGGATAAGTGACTTATAAAGGGAAGGGATCTCAATTTAAACCATAAATGACTAAAATATATCTTTGATTGGATCTGTGACGGGGTTTGGACAGTACTTGCTTTTTAGGCAAAACAATGAATGATGCAATCTGAAGCTAGTATTGCGTCATACATGATATGAATTGCGTCATGTTATTCCTAGAAGTCATGGATGATGCAATCATAACGAAGCTTACATCACTCTGCTGAACAAATTGCCCTATATCAGCTCTAGAAATCATACAGTGTCGTGCTCTCTTATTTGTCAGTATTTGATTTTGCAAAGGGACACATTTCTGTTTAGCCAAAGTGAGCAGAGATGCCTCGTACTGTGTGAACAGTGCAGATAACTTCTGCTATGTTTGTGGTGAAGTGACTTTTGCATCACAAAAGCGCAGTATAACCACTATGGTTAAGAAAGCCTATCACCTTTATTTTGGCTGCAAAAATTGGAGATCAGGACAAGAGGTGGGCCCCACACATATGCTGCAACACTTGTGCAACAAATCTTCGCCAGTGGTTGAACAGGAAAAGGAAATCTATGCCTTTTGCAGTGCCAATGATTTGGAGAGAGCCAACAGATCATACCAGCAATTGTTACTTCTGCATGGTGCCTCCAGTTGGGAAAGGTGTGTCAAAGAAGAAAAAGTGGACTGTGCATTATCCAAACATTCCATCAGCTATACGCCCAGTACCCCACGGAGAAGGACTGCCGGTTCCTGATGCACCAGAATCATTCTCACTTGAGTCAGACGAGGAAAGAAGAGGATGAAACTTCTGGTCCTGAACCATCAATGTCACAGGACCCACATTTTCTCCCATCCTCCTCCTCTGAACACACCTCATAACACAAGGTGAACTGAATGACCTTGTCAGGGATTTGGAACTACCCAAGAGTAAGGCAGAGCTGTTGGGCTCCAGACTACAGCAGTGGAATCTCCTGGCAGGTGATGTTAGGGTTCCATGTTCCGTGACCGTCAAAAGGATCTTGTCCCATTCTTCTTCATGGGAAGGTGATCTTGTAGCCTGCAACAACATCGATGGTGTGATGGCAGCCCTCAACATCGTTCACGATCCAGATGAGTGGAGACTGTTCATTGATTCATCGAAGACGAGTCTTAAAGCTGTTTTGCTGCATAATGGCAATGTTTTGCCATCAATTCCAGTTGGTCATGCAGTCCATATGAAGGAAACCTATGACAACATGAAACAACTTTTGAGGTGCATAAACTATGACCAACATCAGTGGCAGCTTTGTGGCGATTTGAAGGTTGTTGCTCTCTTGCTTGGTCTGCAGACTGGATACACAAAGTACTGCTGTTTTCTCTGCGAATGGGATAGTCGTGCAAGAGATTCCCACTACATCAAGAAAGATTGGCCACTCCGACAGTCATTGGAGCCTGGGAGGAAAAGTGTTCAGCATCCACCACTTGTTGAATCAAGGAAGATTTTGTTACCACCCTTACACATCAAGCTGGGTCTGATGAAAACTTTGTCAAGGCCATTGACAAAACACAAGCAGCTTTCAAGTACCTCCGTGGAAAATTTCCAAGGTTAAGTGAAGCTAAGATAAAGGAAGGTGTCTTTGTTGGTCCTCAGATTCGTGAACTTCTTCGAGATGATGCATTTGACCATGCACTGCGTGGCAAGGAAAAGACGGCATGGAAAGCCTTCCAGTTAGTGGCAATAAATTTTCTCGGAAACAACAAGGCAGACAACTACAGGTTGTTGGTGGAAAACCTCCTCAAGGCATACAAAAGCCTTGGTTGCAACATGTCACTAAAGATACATTTTTTGCACTCTCATCTAGATTTTTTTCCACCGAACTGCGGAGCAGTGAGCGACGAGAGCACGGCGAGCGATTTCACCAGGACATTGCAACAATGGAGAAACGCTATCAGGGCAAATGGAGCCCATCAATGCTTGCAGACTATTGCTGGACAGTGACAAGAGATGCTCCATTTAATGAATACAAGAGACAAGCCAAGAAGTGCCGAGTAGACACTGAATAGGACTAAACTATGTACATAATAGTGTTTTGCCTTCTGTTTCATAATAAATTTTATTTATATAACCCTTTTGCTGATTTTTAAAGGGTTCCATAAACAGGACAGGTGAAATATTATTATGTAAAGCAACCATAAACACATGAAAAGGGGGTTACAATTTATGATTAAAACTCTACTATCTACAAAATATACATAGACATAAAATGTAAAAACTTAAATATCTTAGAAACAGTAGCCAATCAGTTGTTTTCATTGACTTATATGAATTCAGCACATCAAAATACATAATAAATAACACATTTTGTCTCTGAAGCAGACGACGTCTCAAAAATTGTAGACCAGTGTTATTGCCTCAGAGCCCACTGTCTGTGGGGGAAGGAGAGCACCCTCACAGAGCCCTTGGATTTGGGGATAGTCCTTTCAATGTCCTTCGCCCACATATAGAGCCCTCTACTCATGTGGCGAATGTGGTATGGATGATGTCTGCCCCATTACTATCTGTCTATCTGGAGGAGGCAGTCTTCATAGATCTGTCTGAAAAGCTAGCAGCTGAAAAGAATGGCAGTGGTGGGAAAGGAAGACTGTGGCTCAAACTGTGAGTGACAGGCCAATCTGTAGAGAAGTCCTACCTTTCCACAACACCCAGGATCTTCATCCTCACTTGCCCTATCCAGAGCCACAGCAATGGCAATAGAGGCAGTGGCCTTGGCTCGGTGGAAGACAAACATCAGAGATAGGCTAATGCTCCCATACTTTAGATGTGAAGCTGATAATGCTTCTGTGCCTAACAACTCTGAGCCCAGGACTTAATCCAGTCTCAGCAACATTTAGCCCCAGGAACCAGAAGACCAACAGACCAGTTGCTCTATTCCAAAAAAATATGTTGGCCAAAAAGAATTGGTAGGAACATGTTGGAAAATATCATTTGGAATTTGGGTTGGAGGGGAGGGGCACAAGGGGCCAGCTACTTTATGAGCATATGACCATATAGACCAACACCATCGCAAATAACTGAAGCCTGAGAGTAAATGTTTCCAAAGTACTTAAAGAATTAGAGGCTTAACTCATTGAAAGTCAATGGGACTTAGGAACCTAACTGCTTATGTCAGTGTTGAAAACAGGGCATAAGTACTCCTGAAAATTTCTCTCCAAACCCCACTCCTGCCCCTCACTCCTTCCTGAGCACTGTGGAATCTCCCTCTTGCAGGAGATACCAGGGAATGAGGGAAAGGTACTGGGCAGTAGTTTGGAGTGAAGGAAACTCTGGATGCGTAGTCCTTGCCTGAGGAAGATCTTAGAGACTTGAGCATTTATTCAGTTAAACTGAAGTGTTAACACACCTGGCTATGTGATAGAAATGACAACAAGAGGAATAAAATATAAATGGATGCTCTAAAAGGCAATTGCATTTGACAGCGATTTGCTCCTGACAATATTAGTCTCCCTGAGTCCTGATTTTTGTCCCAAGAAGTGTCCTGTGCCTGCCTTTATGTTACAACACCACACCATATTGTCTTTTAGTAGTTGTCCAAATTTGCTTTTCATTCTCAGCACTTCAACTTGTAGGATTCAGTAGGAAATGCAGCTTGACAACAAAGATGCTGATTCTTCTATCATATCTAACATTTAAAACAGGTCCTTTTCCTTTTGCTATTGTGACCAATTCCTTGTGTACTTTTAATGATCTGTTCATTTTGAGTAGTTAAGAAGTAATTATCAATAGGCTGCCGTGCAAAAATACATTTTGGGACATGGTTAGAAGGGACTAGTAACCCCTTTGCAGGGTTATGTTGTGCCTAGCCTCTTTGTCTCACTCCTCCCCCTCGTCATGCACTGTGATCCTGTCCCCATGGCTGTTATACATGTTCTTGCAGCGGAGTGAAAGAGATGGAAGTCCTGGGCTCCAGCACACTGTAGTTGTTTGCATTGTTCTAAGCTGTAGGGCAGTGATTGAATACTAGACCTCAGGAATGGTCTAGGTTTTGTTATCACATACACAGATGCAAATCCAGACAGCTGGAATCAAAGGAGCTACTTCAGATTTGTGCCTATTTAAATAAGGATTGATTTGGACCCAGATACATTAGTTACAGACCTACATAAATATTATATGTATGCCAGGCCAATGTATATTGTGACATTTGAAATAAAACACATGTTGCAGCTAATTAAGATCTCAGAAATGAGATTTATTGGTAGGAAACAAAACATGACAGCAGTTAATGATTGCTGTAGGTATACAGAGATTGTGACACAGTTGTCAGACAATCATTCAGATATAGAGGCGTGCATAGAAAACAAAGTACGTGAATATAAACATCAACATTAGTCATTCTCAGGTGGGCAAAAGGCTTATCCATACTGGTATACCTTTCCGTAGAGGTGGCAGGATTCATTCTCTTGAGGAAGAGATGCATAAAAGTTATCCATACAATAGTTTATTTTTTTTAAAAAAGAGAATGTCAAAGTGGAAAACAGGAGAAATGGTGTAAATCTAGAAATATTGTGCAAACATTTCATAAGCTAAATGAGATAGGCCTCCTCAGCTTTGTTACAGGAAAAAAAAGTGGGGAAGATACCTTACATCTTTCAAAAACTATGCTCCTCTCTGACAACTCACAAGTCATCCTGGTAGCACCCTTTGAATGATGCCCAAATCCACCCATGACAGACATTGTATTACCCTATATTAACCCAGATGATATCAAGTATTGCAAGGACACAGCACCTGAGTAGAGTAAAAGAAACTGTGTCCTCACTGAAGCAAAAGTTGCATTTAGGGAGGGTTAAGTAAACTCCATCTGGCTACACCTAGTTTTTACTTAGCCATTTCAGCTGGTCAAAACACAGCAAAGGGCGGACTAAGTGCATGCAGATAAATGAGCAAATATAATGAGACACAATAATATGCCATACAAAATGGCACATTTACCTACTCATTCCTTATGTCTGCTTATCATAGGGCAGCCCTGGTTGTAAAGTATCTCCACTAGCTCTTGCCAGCTCCAGAGGGCAGAATTAAGGTTGTGGGGCAGGCTGGTGTGTAACTTGATTCTGTATTTCCTGGTTTTCAGAGGTTTAAATATATCGATATTCTGACAGGTACAAGGCAAGGCTGGTGAACCTTAACTATGTGTTAACAAAGTTTTTGGCAAAGAATATTACAATTCACTTGCTCAAACCACCTTACAAATATTAACTAATTAATCCACACAACACTCTTGGAAGGTAGATATTAGAGTTGTTTGGGAAGTTTAGTCAAAAATTAAATTTCAGTAAAAAAAAGTTGTAAACTTCTGCAAAATTTCTAATGCATTCCCCCCGCCCCTGTTTTTTTTTTCTTTTTTTGGAAGCGGGGAGTGTAGCTCTAATAAGCGTATTAATCACTGAAGTGACTTACCTAAGGCCTAAAAGAAAGTTCAGTGGAGCCAAGATTAAAATTAACAAATTCCTTATTCCCAATGTCATACTCATTCCACTAGATCTACTGTACTCCTTTTTCTAGTGTAGTATGCACATTATTATTAAAAGAACTAAAGAGTAAAAAAGTTACATCAGACTATCCTTCACATAGGTTCCAAAAATATAAAGCTATAATTAAAAAGCAGTGAATAATAATAAAGAGATTCTGTCACACCAAGCCTGCAGTAATTGGTCTTTATTTACCATCTCTGTGGAATTCAACAACAGAAGTACAAAGAATGGGATTATTCATAGGCCACGTCTACACTACGGGATAATATTGAATTAGCTAAAATCGGTTTTATAAAACTGATATTATAAATTCGATTTCATGCGGTCACACTAGGCACAGTAATTCGGCGTTGTGCGTCCATGGTCCGAGGCTAATGTCGATTTCTGAAGCGTTGCATTGTGGGTAGCTCTTCCGTAGCTATCCCATA
>NC_133770.1:203809960-203897752 GCF_003597395.2 Chelonoidis abingdonii
TGTTAATATCGAACTTAGCGCTACTCCTCTCGTCGGGGTGGAGTACAGAAATCGGTTTAAAGAGCCCTTTATATCGATATAAAGAGCATTGTAGTGTGGACGGGTACAGCGTTAAATCGATTTAACGCTCTTTAAATCGATTTAAACGCGTAGTGTAGACCAGGCCATAGACTCCAAGTAACACACCTGCTCTCTGATGATTCTGCATTTACAATTGCATTTAGACCTGTCCGTTAGACATTTTTTAATCCATTTAATATGTGCTGTGTTCATTTTATCTCTTTCTAGTTTTTCATCAAAATATTATGTGGTACCAAGTCAAACACCATAAAGAAGTCTAAAAGTATTACATAAACATTACTACCTTTATCAACCAAACTTATAATCTCATAAAAAAGGTATCAAATTAGTTTGAAAAATCTATTTTCCAAAAACCCTTGTTGATTTGTGTTAGTTAGGTTACCCTCTTAATTCTTGATTAATCAAGTCCCATATTAGCTGCTCAATTATCTTGCAGGAATCAATGTCAGGCTGGCATGCCTTTAATTACCTAGGACATCACATTTACCCTTTTTAAAAATTGTCATAACATTAGCTTTCTTCCAGTCTTCTGGAACTTCCCTCATGTTGCAAGACATACTGAAAATCAACATTCATGGTCCAGCAAGTTCCTAAACTAGCTCTTTTAAAACTCATAGATGCAAGTCATCTGGACCTGCTGATTTAAAAGTGTGTAATTTGAGTAACTTCTGTTTAATATTCTTCAGCAATACCAGTGGAATGGAAAGAGTGTTATCTTCATATAATGAGACTATATCATCCATCTAAAATACAGTACACAACTATTGAAGACTTTTGCTTTTTCTGAATTATTATTGACAACTCTACCAACTCCATTTAGTAATGAAGCTATATCTATCTATCTGTCTATCTATCTATCTATCTATGCCATAGATTGCCCATTGTATCACTTTGCTTCACTTATCAATTTTCTATTATTCCTAACTTGTGATTTACATTCATTTTCATCAACTTTTCCTTTCTCCGATCTGTGGAGAGAGAGAGAGAGAGAGACTTTTCCACTAAACCAGGTCAGTTTTTAACCAGTATGACCTTTTATGGGATTGTGGCTTTTTGGCCATCTAGTAGGGTGCTCACCACGTGGCACACAGGAAGAGAATTAATAATTTCACACCTATAATTGCATAAATGTGTTTTTTTCTTCAAAAGAAAAACAACAAACCAAACACATTAATTATATAGTTTGATCTAAATATGAGTCCTCCCTTGAGAATTACAGAAATAATGAAGATAACATTTCAAATAAATTCCATCCTTACTGGTTGAATCCTGAGTGGCTGGTCGTATACAGCAGCACATTTGCAGAGGTAATCTTTTTTCAAAGAAACATGTAACAGTTTACATTTTAACATAGTAAAATTATCACTGGCTTATCATATAAAACAGTGTTTCCCAAACTTGGGACACCATTTGTTTAGGGAAAGCCCCTGGTGGGCCAGGCCAGTTTCTTTACTTGCCACGTCCGCAGGTCCAGCCAATTGCGGCTGCGACTGGCTGCGGTTCACTGCTCCAGGCCAATGGGAACTGCTGGAAGCAGCGGCCAGCACATCCCTCAGCCCATGCTGCTTTCAGCAGCTCCCATTTGCCTGGAGCAGTGAACTGCAGCCAGTGGGAGCCACAATTGTCTGGACCTGTGGACGCGGTAGGTAAACAAACCGGCTCGGCCCGCCAGGGACTTTCTCAGAACAAGCAGTGTCCCAAGTTTGGGAAACACTGCCTTAGGGAATAGATCCAGAGGTCCTTTCCCTTCTCTGTGTTTTAGTGAAACAGTCTTTTGTTTCTATTTATAGACAGAGCAATACCTGTCTTGTAAAAATTCCTTTTTTTTTTAACTTTAAGTGGTTTTGATTGTTTACAGTTGCCTCTGATGGTTTTCCATTGAAAGTTTTAGTATGAAATAAATGAGCCTTGCAATGCATCACCAGCTACCATAGTGGGTAACAACTCTCTTCTGCCTGAATGGGTCAACACTGACACACTTTATGCGCTGGTGACTATTTTTTACTCCAAGTCCTTTCAATATAAATACTTAAATAATACCCATATACGTATTTCACAATTGTTAGGAATCTTGACAAGTTATGAGCTTTCTGTATATACATTACATTGGGGTTCTCAAACTGTGGTTCCCAAACTGTGGTATGTGTACCCTTAGGAATAAGCAAGACATCTCTGGGGGCATGTGGGATAAATTGTGTAATGGTGGATTCTACGTATTAATTTCTTTATTTATTAAATTTTTATAATTTTTATAAACTTTATAACACTTTGGGCATTTGTTATATAAAATACAGTAGTTTATTTACTTCAAGATATACCAGCGAGAACAGTTACACAAAGATGCTGGCATACAGAGCCCTCACCTCCAATCACTGTACAGCATGGGTTCAGTTGCCCAGCAACTGTTCAGTGTAACTGAGCTTAGAACTTAGGGTTTTCTTTTTGGTTGTATATGTTGCACAATAAGTATATCTGTACGTAACAGTGAAATATGGACAGTTGGCTAAAGACAGTTAATGTTAAGAAGAACACACAAAGTATCAGTCATGAGAAGGGTAAGGGTATGTTGGCAGCTGCTCGCTCTGGAAGGGTGTATGCAATAAGAATAGTTAGGGAACCTCTGCATTACTCTACATAATAAATATCCTGTAAAACGTGTTTAGTGTAATGAGTTGGTCAGATCTGACATGAGAGTTGTTTCCAAAGAAGGCAGACCTTTGCTAAGAAGCCTCTGTGTCACAAACCCCAGGAATATGACTACTGTTCAATATGATTGTTCGTGGGACAAATTTCTTCCTAATCCATAGCAAGTTAATCATCATAGGCCTCCAAATTTTTTTAGCCTGTCTAGTATTATTGCAGTTGATATTCCTATTATTCTTGTCAATGTAACAGTGCAATCCAACCCAAGTATGGGACAATATGTAGCCGCATTGTCTGAAGAGTAGAGCGGAGACTAGACTATTAAGTTGAGATGTACAATCTGGTCCCTGTTTCTCTCTTGCTCCATGTGACTCCGTGTGCCAGCCCTTTTGCTTATTCATCCAATCCCTTCCCAACTGCAACCCCCACTTGACAATAAATTGGCTTTTGTTTCTTTTTTTCCTCATAAAGAGGATCACTTATGAGTTTAAAAACTACAACCACTCACCCTCAAAAACTCACAATAATTTTTTTTTCATTTCCTTAGGTTTTTTTTTAACTGGACTAATATTTTTTTTATATATTTAGTGAACAGTATGCAACACCTGGAGCGAAGAACAATTTGCATCCCCCTTAAATTGAAGGTTTTCAATGAAAGTAACTGCAGCATACAGTAGTTATGATACTATGCCATGAGTATGATAGCCATCATCACAAATAAGAAATACAGGAGAAATGTATTAATTATGTTCTTTCAATTATCTGTCATTGATGGCTAGCTGTTGAGTGCATTCTTAATGGGTGAGCAATAGCAGAGCAACATAGTCTTATTCTGTATAGTTATTAAGTTGATGTGTATACATACAGTGTTTGTCAGGTGAGTTTACTAACAAGCTTCTGTTTCCTTCTGCTTGAAATTCTCGTTTATAACATGCTTGAAGGAATCTATTAAACTGGATGGGTAAGGTGGGTAGCATCAGAATGAATGGTTGAAACACAAGCTAATGTGTAGCCAGAAGCAGGCTAAGCCAGAAGTAGCCTAAGTCCAAGCTGAACACCTGTCAGTTGATTTAAATCGTGAGTGAAATAATTTTCTTTATGAATTGTCTGAAAAGGCCACTTGGTTTTGATTTTGTTCAGCATGTTTTCCCTTTGCTGTGAAACACAATACAATGAACGGTTAGTGTCAGATTCCAATGGCTTCTTTGCCCAAATTGAGAGATATTGTAAGTCACACATCGCTGAGGGTGAAATTCACCCTCTGTGAAGAAGAACAGCCCAAGGCCTATGCACTATTTAATTCCTCTGTAGTTTAATTTTCAGAGCTAAAGTGTACCTTTTTCTGGCCTTCTCACATGCCAGGAAATTAATCCTGAGTGTTGAGGAATATAAGGGGGAGATTTTCAAAGGTACAAAGTGGATAGGCAACCAGCTCCCACTGAAAGTTGAGGCAATGGAGCACCTAACTCCAATTCTTTCCTTTCAAAATCTCCTCTATGATACTACAGCTTTAATATGGAAGAAACAGAAGAATATGTACAAATTTAAAAACTGAAACATATAACTCTTTAGACCTTCCTATTAGCACTTTTTCTTTTCTTCTTGTCCCTCAGCATGTAGATTTCTTCAACTTAAATTCCTTTACACCCACCTAAAAATGAGTAAATGACACTTTGCATTATAAGTGAGAGACCTTATAGTTTCTTTCCAAGTAATGCAGCTTTGTGAGATTCCATTCCTCCAGGGCAAGCATGTGTCCCCAACCCCAGGCCAGGCCAAGTGTCTTTAGTTTGTGTTGGTATTCATTACTATTGTTATTAATATCAGCATGGTTAAGGGTAGATGAATAGATGTTGTGCTTGGGTAGGTAAGGATACATGACAGTTGTTCATGGTTAAATGGATGTATAAGCAGATATGTCTTCAGTGCTGGCAACCTTCCTTATATTCTAAGAGCAGACTGACATGAAGTCAACTCATAAAACATTTTTTTCTCATACCTAGATAACCCCATCACCCCCAGAGACTGGATTTCCGAGTAAGGCTTTAACAAGTTTGTGTGGGCAAGTATTACAGAATCCTTTATTTCACCTCATAGAGGATGGCCATTTTCAGTCAAGCACTGCACTTTATTTCAAACTGACAGTTCTGTTAATTCTGTCAATGCAGGAACCACTCACAACAAATGATAATAGCACACATCTTGTGCAAAGACTTGGCTTAACTAAAGAATATTTTGTGTGATCAGTTAAACTGACTGGTAGAACCCAAGGGCTTCCAGGCTGTATTTTCCTTTTGTCTGTTTAATTGAAAACATGAAATGTCAGAGGAGGTAGAATCGGATGAGACAGTTTATTTCTATTGATCAGGAAAGAAGAGCTGTGCACATTTTAGCTGCTGCTTCTTACCATGCTAGCTCCTTTGGCATTTTCAGCAGGGTCATTTTGTTGTGATAGGGGAGAGGGAATGAGGAGGTTAAAAACAATTGTATGCACTCCTCCATTTTAGCTGTCAGTCATTAGGATCACAGAGACTATTTATTCACCCTTCAGGCAGTTCTGTGACTGCAACTCAAAATGAGCCCTGTCTAAGGAGAAATGTACAATTATTCCAATCAAATGATTGCTGGCCTACACAATACAATTATCCAGCTTAATTTGGAGGAGGAATTAATTGAAGGATGATTTTCTATTTTGCATAAAAGGTCCCTCTGAAGGGATTTCATAAAAAGAAAATTGAATGCTATGCTTGACTTTTATACCTTTGAATCTCTGATAAAATACCTCTCTTATTTAATCAGAAGTTGACTGTTCTGGTTCTTCTCTTTTAGGAACAGGAGGAATTTTTCATAGTAAAAAATGATCTGTTAGATTAACATAGAATCAATATTTGTAAGGGGTTGGGGAAGTGCTACTTTGTAAAAGCTTTTCTTTTTTTTCCCTTCCACAGATGAATATTGATTAAAAGGAGGTTTCAATATGAATTGTTATGCTTGGCTATCTCTTCTGCTAACACTTGGTCATCTATGGCCTTGCCTTCCAAGTATGCAGAACCATAACACCCACAAAATGAACCAACCTTTTGCAACACTTCAAAGAGTGAAACGTGGCTGGGTATGGAGCCAGTTTTTTGTGTTGGAAGAACAGATTTTAACAGAGCCTTTGTATGTTGGTCAGGTACGTTCTGTGGGAGATACAGTAACACAGAGTGCAACGCTTTGACTTAACAAGTTGATTAACAACTGTTAGCATCACATAAATCTGGCCATGGACAGAGCAATCACCTCCAGAGATTTGGAAGTCTGTGCTCAGAAGCAGGAGGGAAAGTACATTGGCAGAAAGGTTTGTCAGATGTCTGCACATTTGCCCTTATTATGGTCCTAATCTTACAAACAGGAAGATAATTGGAGGGTCAGAGCCCTACATATGCCACGCTTTTACCAGTGCTACAGTATAAGTCCTTCACCTTCCTCAACACCAAATTCATTACCAATTAAAAGTAAAATCACACACAGTAGGGTTGACATCAAACTTTACATTTCCCTTTTATCTTCTGAATGAAAGCTAAGGACTCATTTATCAACATCTGGCAATTTGCTTATGCTATTTTTGGCACTGTATGGAAGCAGCCATACTGAGTGCAATGCAGTTTACAAACAGTATTTAGCATGATTTTCTATTACACTAAGTAGCAGCTGATTTACCCCTCATTAATTTTTAATGAAGCAGATTAATACTAAATCCTTTTACCACTGAGAAGCTTTAGGAACCTGCATGGTTCATTAGATAAATGCAGCTTTAGCACAATGAGCAATTATTTTTCAACTTCTTTTAAAATTGTGCATTAAGATAATTTTCTTAATGAGATCTCCCTCTCTGCTTATTTATTTTTATTAATTATTATTATTATTATTATTAATTTATTTGCCTTTTTTAAAAAACCAGAAATAATTGTAATCTCTAAATCTGGTGTCCTTTTCTGTAAGGCACTTTCTAGATGAATGAACTGAAATAAGTTTAACCACTAATTAACTAGCGCTAATATTTAATTGAGCCCAAAGGGTGTAGTGCTCAAAATTCATTAATTACTTTTTTACAGCTCTTTCAAAGTAACTACTGTGGAAGTATGATGTCTCACTTCTAAAGGAGCAAGTGTAGATACAGCATATGCTTTTGTGGCTAGGAATTTAATTTCATGCAAAAGAAATGCTATGATTTCCCTGACTCTTAACATAATTCTTAAATTCTTTCTTTTTTGTTCTTCACAGTGCGACGGGTAAATTGATATAGAATTGTAATTGAGGATTATGATTAACTTATTGCTGTTTTAAATCAGCCATGTTTACTTGTGATTTTCCACTAAGAAGCATATGCTGTGTTGTCAGTAAGGAAGTGATCAATCTAAGATCAGCCAGTGAGTTTTTAGTAAATAAGGCCCTGCAGGGAACTGCATCAACAAGAGTCCAAAGACAGACTATCTCTGTTATTAACTGTCACTTGTTTGAGCTCACAACTCTCCTACACAGTCTGATTGTACAATCAGAGCTTATGTTTCTGTAACTTCAATTTTGAATCAGTCCCTCTTAGAGTTCCAAATGTAAACGAATCTTATGAATCTCTTTGCAGTGACCACATTTGTGAAAAGGTATGTGTCCATCAACATCACATTTGGAATTATTTTGGGCATGTTCTATGGCTGTTTTATGCAGAGATCAGACTAGATGATCACAATGGTCCCTTCTGGCCTTGGAGTCTATGTATTTATAACCCCAGATACATTCTTAAACCAAGTACATAAAACCTTTTGGGCTTAATTCTCATTTGTAATACAGGACCATTTACTTTGCTGTTATACCCCTCTGACTTAATATAATTTACACGTACTCTAAAGTCCTTTTACTTCACCATGGTAGTGCAAAGAGATCTTAGTATAAATAATAATTAGGTCCTTTTATATATCTGCAATAAATGTTCAATATAAGAAGTCTCCTATTTTTATGTAATATAGTCATGTCACCTAACACAATCTTTTGGTTACAAGGATGGTAGTACAACATTGGTTAAGGTTGAGACCAGTTGACTGTTTTACAGATGATTTTTCTAAACAGTATAAAATCCACCTGCTTACGTGGTTTGCCTTGAAAATCAGTGTATTGCATGGGCATCTGGGGGTAAGGTTAGTGGTAGAGCTGGTTGGAACATTTTCATTGAAATTTAATTTCACGAAAGCAGAAGAATATCATAGCAATATTCTGGTTTTGATTAAGTATTTATTAGAAATGAGAGAGGAGAAGAGAGAGAGTCTTTCACATTCTATAGCTTGGTGGTTACAGTACTAGCCTGGGACGTAAGAAATCTAGGTCCAAGTCTCTATAAGGATTATTCTGATCTAGGATGAAGGATTCTGCTCAGAAACAGACAGAAGAGGCACTTAAAACTGAGTCTCCCATATCTCAAAGCATTATCAACAAGATCTGGTTATGATCCAAACCCAGACATTTTGAACCAATTACATTTTATAAAAATATTTTAAAAGTTTGAGTTTTGTTCCAAGGTGGAATGAAAACAAATTATGAAACCTTAAAAGTTGCTACAAAACAATTTTTTTCATCCTCTGATCATGTGTATTTAATGGTCTAAACGTGAGGTTATTTAAGCAAGATACAGACCCCGCTAAAATAATCATGTGACATCAAAATGTTTTGATTCTTATAACACTTTTTTTTGCATACACTTGGAGCTCAAATTATTATGCTGACTTTCTTCACTATTATATCAACTACCTAGGACTTATCTCAGTTAATGTCTGGCAACTACTGTCCTTGTGGGGAAGCAATATTTTAAAAAGTCATTCCAGGTAAAAGTTGGGTCTACATTGTGGCTAGAGCCAAGGTGATGCTCCAGAGTTATTTGTACACGTGCAGCTGTGTGTTATTCTGTTGCAAGTTAGTGTTTGTAGGTAACCTGATCTCAGAGTAAGTGTGTGGATCAAGGTGACCTGCTGTAGTCATTGAGCCTGAACAACTACCTTGAAATCTATTCCATATGCAAGGCCAGTTAGACCAGCAAAACAGCAGGGTCATAATGTGTGGATGACATGGTGGTGTTCAGAGAAGGGATTTGTGTTTATTAGGAACTGGGGAACCTTTGGGGAAAAGAGGATTCTATACAGGAAGGATGGACTCCACCTAAACCAAAATGGAACCAGAGTCCATGAATGTAAATTATAAAAAGGTCATAATGGAGTTTTTAAAGTAATGGGTGGAGGAAAGCCAACGGTACACACAAGCACACATTTTGGACAGAGACATCTGTTAGGGGTGGCTTATTAAGGGGATACTCTATAGCCAAGTAAAGAGAAAAGACAGAAGCTGATAAAGTACAGGAAAGAACCTGAAGAGAAACAGTCAAATGAAAAAGAGTCCCGCTCAGTTATATCACATGAAGGCAGACCACTAGATATTGACTTTTTTTTTAAGTGCTTGTATGCAAATAGTGGAAGTCTAAATACTAAACTTGAATGCCTGGTATTAAATGAATATATTGATATAAAAGGCATAATAGAAACTTAGTGGAACAATTGTAATCAATGGGTCACAGTAATTCTAGGATACAAAATATATAGGAATATATAGGAGTAGGGTCATGGTGATGGGGGAGTGGCACTATATGTGAAAGAAAGCATTGAGTTAAAAGTTGTAAAACCTTAAATGAATCAATTGCTATGGATGGAAATCACATGCTGATGTAATGAGAGTATAGCACTAGGAATATATCTACCATCTGACCAGGATGGTTATAGTGATTGTGAAATTCTCAGATTGATTAGAGAAGCTATAAAAGCAGAAACCTAGTAATAATGGGGGATTTCAATTATTCCCATATTGATTGTGTGTATGTCATCACAGGACAATAGAAGTAATTTTGGTTCAGTTTGATACATTAACAATAATACGTCACCAGAAACAGATGGTATTCACAAAAGAGTTGTGAGAGAACTCAAATATAAAATTGCAGAACTACTAACTGTGGTATGTAACATATCACTCAAATTAACCTCATTAGGTCATGGGAGAAGAGGGAAGGTCCTCTCATGGATCAGTAACTGGTTAACAGATAGGGAGAAAAGAGTATGAATGAAGAGTCAAGTATCAGAGTAGCAGCCGTGTTAGTCTGTATCCACAAAAAGAACAGGATTACTTTCAGCACCTTAGAGACTAACAAATTTATTTGAGCATAAGCTTTCATGGGCTACAGCCCACTTCATCGGATGCATGGAAAAGAACATACAGTAAGGAGATATATATATATACACATACAGAGAACATGAAAAGGTGGGAGTTCCCCTGCCAATTCTAAGAGGCTAAGTAATTAAAATAAGCAATTATCAGCAGGAGAAAAAAAACTTTTGTAGTGATAATGACAAGAAGGTGTGAGGATACTTAACATAGGGAAATAGATTCAATGTATGCAATGGCTCAGCCATTCCCAGTCTCTATTCAAGCCTAAATTGATGGTATCTAGTTTGCATATTAATTCAAGTTCAGCAGTTTCTCATTGGAGTCTGTTTTTGAAGCTTTTCTGTTGCAAGATTGCCACCTTTAAGTCTGTTTCTGAGTAACCACAGAGGTTGAAGTGTTCTCCTACTGGTTTTTGAATGTTATGATTCAGTTAAGAGTCAGTTTTCACAGTGGAGAGAGGTAAATAGCAGGGTCCCCTAAGGATCTGCACTGGGATAAGTGCACTTCAACATATTCATAAATGCCCTGGAAAAAGGGGTAAACGGTGAGGTAGCAAAGTTAGCAGACAATACAAAATTACTCAAGATAGTAATGTCCAAAGCTGATTGAGAAAAGTTACAAAGAGAACTCATAAAACTGGGTGACTGGATAACAAAATGGCAAATAAAATTCAGTGTTGATACATGCAAAGTAGTGCACACTGGAAAACATAATCCTAACTATACATATGAAATGAAATGATGTGGTCTAAATGGTCTGTTACCACACAAGAAAGAAATCTTGGAATCATTGTGAATAGTTCTCTTAAAACATCTGCTCAATGTGTAGCAGCAATCAAAAAAGCTAGCAAAATGTTAGGAACCATTAAGAAAAGGATAAATACTAGGACACAAAATACCATAACACCCCATTATATAATTCCATGGTACCCCCACACCTTGAATACTGCATGCAGTTTTGGTCACCCTATCTCAAAAAAGATAATTAGAATTGGAAAAAGTACAGAGAAAGGCAACAAAAATTAGGGGTTTGGAACAGCATATGAGGAGAGATTAAAAAGATGGAGATAGTTCATCTTAGAAAAGAGATGATTAAGGGAGAATATGACAGATTTATAAAGTCATGAATGGTGTGGGAGAAGTGTTATTTACCCCTTCACATAGGACAAGAACCAGAGGTCAATTAAATTAATAGGCAGTAGCTTTAAAACAAACATAAGGAAGTACTTCTTCGCACAATGCACAGCCACCTTGTGGAACTTGTTCTTAGGGGATGTAATGAAGGTTAAAAGTATGTCTGAGTTAAAAAAAGAATGAGAAGATCATGGAAATTAGGTCCATCAACAATGCAAGCCCTTGATCTTGATCTCCCTGAACCTCTGACTGCCAGAATCTGGGAGTGGATGATGGGATGGATCAATTGATAATTATCCTGTTCAGTCCTGCTAAAGCATCTGGCATTGGTAACTGTCAGAAGACAGGATACTGGGCTAGATGGACCACTGATATGATTCATTATGGTCATTCTTATATACTGTGAGGTTGAATCCTATACTTGGCAGCTTTCTGAGAAGGTGTATTGTGTGCATACCTGCAATCTGCAGGGCTCCTTCTGGACCTGAAAGCAAAGCCTCCAGTTTAACAACTGATATTCTAAATACTCTGAAATCCACATGCACACTCAGATTTTACTTTAGAAGTATTGTCAAGGAAAGTACCATTATGTAAATAGAAAGAAAATGAAAGATTGTAGTAACATCAGCATTAAGGTAATGTAATCATGGTGCATGCTCCTCAGTCATTTTGTGAACAAAGGAACTGAGTGTGATCAAGGGAAAGCAAATGGCTGTGACTTTCATCAATGTTAGCATGATCAAAGATGTTATTGAGAATCAGGAAATGTATTTATAATCATGTGAAAATGCAGAAAAATTTGGAATTTGCATTTTTAGAGAGAATGTTTAATTTTTATATTTTGTGAAAGAATAAAAAAATGGGATTCTATTGTATTTTATCTGAGCCTCCATTAACCATTTTTCCATATTAACTGAACTGGGGCTGACAGCGGGAGCCCAGTTACCCAGGTCTGAAGCTCTCCAGATTATCTGAATTTTTGATGATCTGATCTGGCCCCAGCCCCACTTAGATTATATAAACAAGGTTCCCCCATATCAGTAAAACATTGTGTTAAACTGATACCAGTATATATTGTGGATAGGAAAACTAAAGTTCAGTGTTTAATTTTAATCACGGAAAAATTATGGTTTTATGTTTGTTTGTTTTTATTGGAAAACTTTGGGGGTTTTTTAATAATGGAAAACTATGATCCTTGTTCATAATAGAGATCCATAGTCTACGGACCGGAGTAAGCTTGACAGTGATAGGCCACTGCCATCAGTTAAAACAGTAATTTGTGTTTATAATAAAAATAAACATAAAAAATAAATTTCAACATTCTACAAGAATTCATCCAATGTACATAAACCTAAGTTTCATCCATATCAATTTCACCCTTCAAAGCGATGTGTTTTTTTCAAAGAAAGGGTCCAAAGGAAATGTCAAATAGAAAAAAAATCACATAGCCTTTTTAAAAAACAGTTGTAGCAAATCTCAAATTATATTCTCCCTCTCTATAGAAAAAACAAGCAGTGTGAAAATGACAATCAACATTCAAAACTGCTATTCTAACCAAAAACACAGACTTTTAGTAGATCATCTTCTTCCTTATTAAAATGGAAATCCTTGTGCAACTCTTCCCATCCATAATATTTGTTATGCCACATTAGAGCCAACATTAAAGTCGTTGGTGTAAATTGTGGTCATTTGATCAAGGGCTTTCTCAGATATAGCCCCTACAATAAGTTGTTGATTTTAGTCTCAAATTGAAGTAAAACCCACATGCATAACGAGATTATCTTGAAAACTGGTATTCCACAACAGGTGGACTTTAGGAGAGCAGGAAGGAAAACACTCATTTTGATGAATGGATCAGTTCACATCTCTCAGAGCTGTTGTGTCGGGCTGTATTCATCTCCAGCGGGTGTTCTGATTCATCTAAGAACCACAGAGGGTTTTGCACTGCCCCTGAAAAGAAGTATAGAGTCTAAGCCTTTCTTCCTTGCTGACTACAGCTGGTAGATGTCCTCCTCACAGCTAGAGCTGGGTAAAAAAAAATGGACATTTTTTTTTTGCTAAAAAATGCAGATTTGGTTTGATGAAACATTTCATGAATTCATGTTGAATTTGCATAATTGCTGTGGCTGAAAAAAAAAGAAAAATCTGAAAAAGTTAAAATGGTTTTTCAATTCAAAAGGGCTTTTCATTTTGAATTGTACTTGGATTTTATTTATATTTTAAAGATAAGTCCAAATGTTTAATTTTGGATCAAACAAATGTTTAGTTTGACCCTAAACATTTTTTTAAATCTGTTTTGCTGAAAAAAAATTTTAAAAAAAAGTAGGCTGGCCCAAAACTTTTTTTTTTTTTTCAGGTCAGCCACTGAACTGACAAATTGTGCAAATAACCAATCTACTCACAGCTCTTCAGTTACAGTCTTCCTTCCTCCCCATGGTCCTTTCAGCCCTATTGGGGCCAAAAAGAGGCAAAGAGAGAGGCCAGTCTGATAGCTGAGTTGCAGTGAACTGTTCTCAGAAGGTGTCCATGTGCACCCCACAGGTGCACTTCAGTCAAACTTAAAGCTCTGAAAATCAGAAAATACAGAATTAAGGTTCACATCATCCTCACCTCCACAAGCTTAACTCAGTCCCCTTTGAGTGATGCCACAATCTGCCCCAACAGACATTGTAACATTCTATCCTTCCACATGATGTGGAACATCACAGAGCACACAGAATGTGGGTACAGTAGGATAAACTGTCAGACCATATCCACACTAAGGCAAAAGTCACATTTAAAGCAAGCTAAGTGAAAACCAACTGGCTCTGCCTCACCTCCACTCTACCACTTCCCCTATACTGAACAAACCACCCATTAATCACCAGATGTTACCACCCTTTGGCCATTGTACTAAGAAACATCACCTGAACTTACATATCTACCTTGTAGTGCACATACACAGCCAGACTGTTACAAATTCCCATGGCTAGAACTCGCTATTGTGCTCCTCTGCTTGCACAGCCAACATAACTCAACACTGAAACCAGGGGACTGTGATCCTTTTGGGAACATTTACTTTTTTCCTTATACCACAACATGAACTATGTCATCCTCCTGCAAGTAATCCCTGAACCAGTCAAAAGAGCTGTCCCCAACTCAGTAAAGGCAGATCAAGTGCATACAGACAAATGAAGAAATACAATTGTGTGGGACACAACACATCACATAAAGTAGCATATTTACATAGTCATTTCTCATATCTTCTTTATCATAGATAGGGCCCTACTAAATTCACAGCTGTGAAAAACATGTCACGGACCATGAAATCATACCCCTCGCCCATGAAATCTAGCTATTGGAAGGAGGGAGAGGAGGATCCCCAGCTCCAACTGCTAGTCCCCTCTGGACTGGGGATGGACAGGACTTATCTTCCCCTGAACAGATCAGACCCACTTCTGGGTACCACCCCAGCTGCAGGAACTTGCCAGAGGTGAGTCTACTCATTCCGATGCTGCGAGAGCGCCCCAGCCAGGGGCTCCTAGCTGCTCGTCCCAGCTGGGCTGGGGAGGCACAGGATTTGCTCTTCCCCTGCATGAATGCTCTTGAGGGGAGATCAGACACACGTCCAACTCTGGCAACCTCCTGTAGCTGCAGGAAGCTCTGAGACTGCTGCCCAATCTCAAAACTTACTGCAGCTGTGGGAGGTACCCTGGAGGTGGGTCTGATTTCCCCCCAAGGATGACTATTCAGGGGAGGTGCAAGTCCTGTGGCTCCTCAGCCTGGTCAGGACTAGCAGCTAGGAACCGCCAGCTGAGGTGCTCCCAACAGCATGGGGGAGATTAGCCCCACGTCCACCTCTAGGAACCTCCAAGAAAACTCCAGGGGTGCTGCATTCAGAGCCCAGGTTTAAAGTCAGTGTAGAAGTGAGGGTGGCAATCGTATGAAGTCCCCATTACAACAGCTTTGCATCCCCTCCCATGACATCTTTTTGTGTTGGGATCCCCATGTTACAACATAGTGAAATTTCAAATATAAACATCTGAAAACATTAAACTAACTAATTTTCATATCCTATGGCTGTGAAATTAACCAGAATGGACTGTGAATTTGGTAGGGTCCTAATCATAGGGCCCCCCTGGCTGAAACATACTTAAAGTATTACCCCAGTGGCTCTTGCTAGCTCCAGGGGGGCAGAGTTTAGCTTGTGAGAAAGGCAAGACTGGTGTGTACCTTAACTCTGTATCCTGGTTTTTTGAGGTTTAAATATGGGTGCACTTGAGTTTCTGGAATGCTATGAGACATTGCCAGTTAATGGTCAGTCTGTGTTAATGAAGTTTTTTTGGCAGTGAATACCCACAATTACAACTCACATGAGGGACTATCTCTCTGCTCATGGTACACTGCCACTGTAGTAAACAGAGACCCTGATTCAATATCCCCCTTGATAAAATAGAGAGGGGGATGGCTGGCAGTTCATTCTTCACAAGGCCATGATGGAACTCTGACATGACTTCTTTTCCCTGGTCCCAAATAGCGTTGATTTGCCAACTTTCACAGCGAGATATAAAGCCAATTTGTTTCACTGGCTTTTACAGAGAAGGGAACAGTGAAGCACTAGCTAATGCGGTGTGATTTGTATTTGGAGGGAGTGTCTGCTTGATAGACGAAATGAAATGACTGAGACTGGATTTTTAATTTTATATAATTGTCAATGTGTTCAGAGATTGCGTATGGGCACTGTTTATGATTCAAAATCAAAAGGAAATAAATGGAACATTATAAAATAAAAGACATATTGGAAATTGTTGTTTCCATAATACCATAATTATAGATCTTTGGCATGTCAAAACTGCATAAATGCTGACAAAAGTGCTGTTAAACTGGTGTTAATACTAAGAAAATAATCATGACAGCATGAACAAATGCAGCTGGACCAAAATGATCCCTGTGGCTCAGCCTGATTAGAATATACCTCATCATAAACCTAGTCTTAGCTACAGGAATGTAAACCACCACCTTGTAAAGAAATGGGAAACAGCAATCAATTATTTCAAAATAATCAGCACAGAATTACTCCTCCTCCACTCCTCCAAATGACTCTGTATATATTTACTATTATTGTACAGGTTCAGTGCCACTCTTACTCAGATTTGGATTTACTATTGTTAATAGTATGGTATAAGAGTATAGTATAATAGTATATAGTACACTAATAAGAGTATATAGAGAAATATATATAATATTTAATGTTATATATAATAAAAATATAAATGTATATTATATATATTTATATATATTTAAATATTATAAATATTTAAATATATAAATATTTAAATATATATATATAATTTATCTATATATGTGAGAAAAAAAAGTTAAACAGTTTTTAGTCCCTTCAGTACCCCATGTTACTGTTAAGAGTATAGTATAAGAGTGTAGTATAATAGTATATAGTACACTAATATGAGTATATATATTTATATTTTTATTATATATAATATTAAATATTATATATATTCTATATATACTCATATTAGTGTACTATATACTATTATACTATACTCTTATACTATACTATTAACAATAGTAAATCTAAATCTGAGCGAGAGTGGCAGTATATATATATAATATATATTATCTATCTATCTATATGTGAGAAAAAAAAGTTGAACAGTTTTTCATCCCTTCAGTACCCCATTACATAGGTATATAGGGCCTGATTTGGCAAAGCACTCAAACATCAAACAGTGATGTCAATTGAACTTAATCGTGCTTAAAGTTAAGCAGATGCTTAAAAGTTTGGCTCAATTGTGGCCATAAATCAACAACAACTACTGCATGGTTGGATGGATATATCACAATACCCTGTAGCCTCAGCTTACTATAAGGCCCTAAGAATTCTCACCGTTGAACAGACTCATATAGGTCTGAACAAAAAAAGCTATAATTCTTTTGATTTGTTATCCAGAAAATAAATAGCTATCTTTTTCTCTTGTAGCTGAAGTCTGATGCCGACAAACATGATGACACTTTCAAATACATTTTGACGGGGGATGGAGCGGGAAGCATTTTTACTATCGATGAGTATACAGGTACAATTCATGTGACACAGAAGCTTGATCGAGAAGAGAAACCTTTCTACACTCTAAGAGCACAGGCAATTAATAGGAATACCCAGCTGCCCGTTGAACCTGAGTCAGAATTTATCATCAAAGTTCAGGATATCAATGATCAGGAACCAAAGTTCTTGGATGGACCTTATGAAGCCACTGTTCCAGAGATGTCTCCCGAAGGTAAAAGAAAGTCAAGAACCAAACTCTTTTTTCCCACTTTGCTGGACAGTTATATTATTTTAAAATATTTATATCCTATTTTATAGAGTGCGTTTCATTCAGAAGGGCTCCAGAGCATTATCCCAAAGGGGAGATCTAACCCTTCAAAGACTTACAATGCAGGCTTAGCTTTAATATGTGAGTGATCCTATGTTTACCTTTAAGCATGTGGGTAGTTCCATGTGCATAAGTCTCTGTAAAATCAGGGTCAAAATGAGCAGATATATAATTATGGATACATCCTTTCATATACCAATGAAACACAGCCAACTTCTAGGTTTGAAAATAGTAGCTGCTGCATATCAGGACACAACATTACATTTCAAAACAGGCAGAATATTGTATCAAGTTGAGGTTGCAAAGAAGAAGTGAGGGAAACAGAATGTAACATTCAAATTTAAAGTTGGCTAAAACACCACTCCTCTAATCTCTCAAAAAGTGTCACGTATCATGTTTACTGGTCACAACCTGTCTGTTCTTCAGGCTTATATCCATGGAAAACTAACACTATACATTTAAACAGCAAGGGTCTATAACGTCTATTGACTCTTCTAAGTACATAAATGTGAGATCAAACTAAATGAAAATTACTTATTAACCTCTTTCAGGCTACTCTGAGTCTGTATAATGATTAAATCATAAGCTTTTATTATACTCCATGTAACACACCATGTACTGTAAAGGGAACAGAAGAGTGCCAGTCACATCATGGGTAGTCAGTATTTTCCCCCTAATGTAGTTTCAGATTTTGAGTTTAATAATCTGGTTTATACTGGGGATTGTGTGGGGATGCAATAGGGTGGCGTGGAGCTGCACTGTCCAAAGGTGCAATTCCTTCCCAATCTTTCTGGTATGTAGTGAGAGTGTTCACACTTCACCATCCTTTAGACTAGTGACATTTGTTCCCTAATCCTTGCCCAGTCAGTTTCCCTCTATTTGGGATGAACAATGCTCTGGAGGTGCAATAAGGGAAACACCCCTGTATTCATTAATCATGGAGACGGAAGTTTTCACTGCCCTTGGATAGGTTGCACTAGAGGGGAAGGGTCTTGAAGGTAATTTGTTTTCCCTCTCTGTCCCTGCATCCTTATGTTAGGACCAGACAGAATTTGAACCACGATTTGGAATAGGTCTGGAAGGTAGGTGCTGAAGGTAATAAGTAAAGATGCCCTCCTGTCAGAAAAGGAAAATTAGGAAAAGAAAGCAACTGGCACAAATGAGCAGGTTATAGATAACTGTCATGTCCAAATTGTCCTGAAAGACAGGAAAAAAATGGATCCTTTAAAATTTACTCAACAGATTGCACTAGTCTCTTTAAGTACTACCTTCATCTACTTCAGTTATTTCCATTGCAAATAATACTGAAAAGAAAGTCAAACATTGTGCCCGTTAAAATTGTGTGAATTAATAAGCTCATTACCTCAATAACATCAGTGATTGTAAAAGCTAATAAAAACTATGTATCATTCAGCATTACCCATTTACCGTTAGGGCAGCTTCACTGAATCTGTTACAGCCTCACAGAGAGATGTAAACTACAACTTCCTGTGACAGTCTGGATCTCGGTTACCAAGCAGGAGAGATTTAGTCCAGAGGCCAGTAGGCTGTGCTTCCCACATGTAAATATAGTAAAGGGATTCGACCCAGTATTGGGATATATGATTTAGAGTGTGTTCAGAGCAGGGACGGCTCCAGGCCTCAGCACGCCAAGCGCATGCTTGGGGTGGCATGCCATGGGGGGCGCTCTGCCGGTCGCCGGGAGGGTGGCAGGCAGACCACGTTTGGCGGCCTGCTTGCGGAGGGTCCGCTGCTCCCTCGGCTTTGGTGGTCGCCTGCGGGAGGTCCACTGGAGCCGCGGGACCGGGGACCAGCAGAACGCCCCCTGTGGCGTGCCTCCATGCTTGGGGTGGCAAAATGTCTAGAGCCACCCCTGGTTCAGGGTGAATGTACTGTCATTGTTCCCATCTCTTCTCTCTAATAAAGTGGGAGGAGAGGAAGTGACAGTTGGAGGAGAAGAGGGGGATTGTGGAGGGACAGAGCAGGCTGAGAGAGACAGTAACAAAGTCTGTGAGTAAACTGAGAGAAACAGGCTGAGAAGAAGAGCAGCCAGATGGACGAGGGAAACCAGAACTGAGAGAAACCGTGAGTGAGTGGAGAAGCTGAGGTTGAGCAGGACAGATAGAAGTGCAGAAAAGGGTCCCCTGAGTCAGTGTGTGTTTGGCATGTTCCTGAGTAACCGTTCCTGTAGGCTCCTGAGCATCAGATCTGGTCATCTCCTGTCAATGATTCATAATTCCCCAGAGATCTGGAACAGGAAAACCAAAAGTCCTTCAGATCCTGTGGGTCTGGTTTAATGTGCACTCCCTCAAGTAAGCACCACTGGAGTCAAGTCCATCTTTTCAGGAAGTCAGGAAAGGCACTTAAGGCTCAAAGATTAACTTGGGTATTAGACAGTATCCAGTGAGATATCTGGGGAGAAGGGAACCTAGAACTAATAATAATAGCAATAACAATAACCTATAAGATAATAGCCTGTACATACTGAGACAGATGTAGGTTTTTTTCTGTATTTAGAGAGTTATATTTAGTTAAGTGTACTTAGTAGTAAGTTAAAGTGTGCATGTTTATTCAAATAGTTATTTTTATTATATATATTCTTCATATATTTAATGTTATTGTAAGTAGATGGAAACCAGTTCCATTTGTTTTGATTTAAATAAAATCCCTCTTTTTTTTTTTTTTTTTTTTTTACAACCATCTATCATTATATGAACCATGCATCATGGTGTAACCCACCCACCGCCCAGCTCTCATGCCTGCTGAGTAAATTATACCACCACTATGATGAATCATTACAAATCAGTTCAGTGATTTTGGATAGGGTGACCCTGTGATTTATTCAAAGTATGACATGATAACCTACTCTGAGAGGCCAGTATCACTCATTCAGGCTTCTCATAGACAGGGATCGGCAACCTGGCACGCGGCTCCAGAGTAAGCACCCTGCGGGGCCGGGGCCAGTTTGTGTTACCTGTCTCCTGCAGGTTTGGCTTCATGAAGCTCCCTGGAGGCAGGCGCGTTGCGCCATTCCCAGTAGGGGGCAATAGTGGAAGTGGCGCACGGCCAAGGGATGTTCGTTGGGCCTGTTCTGGCCTTCCACCTGCCACAGTAATTCTGTCCGGCAGGACATTTTGCCTTAAAAATCCGCTCATTTATGCACTGGACGACAGGCAATAAACAGACTGGCCTTAAGTCTATGTATGATTGTTTAGATTGAACACACAACTGAACGATATGATATTCATAACCATAAAATAGGAGGTCATACAGGCATCAGGCTAAACCATGAAATGGTCTTATAATGTTAACCTCTAGAAAATACAACAAGTGGAATGATAATAATAAGGAAATAATGGCCAATCAAAAAATGTTTCACACGTGTCCCTCGTTCCAGCGAATTGTACATTTGTGACACTTAATATTTGTTATCGTTTACTTAATGATTGTTTCCATTAATTATTGACAGTTAAGATTGCTTATCCATGAGTAAGACTTGATAACCAAGAAGCAATTTACATTGCAAAGCCTGAATAAATGGGTTTTGTAAATCAATTCTTCATACTACTCAGTGGATGGAAAAATAGATCAAACAGTGGCCCTGTAGAGGATATGGAGCAGCAGCAGAACTGTGGTGCCATGTCCACAGCTAAAACCTCAGGTCTGCAGTAGCACAGATGTCACTGTGTTCTGCATAATTGCTGATCCACTGGCTATGCCCCTATCCCTACTCCAGTCTGCTACCCAAAATTTCCTTTAGAGGGGGGCAGAGGGAAATATTGTTGTGCAGTGCTGTTTTAGACGTGGGTAGGAACAGTGTCCACTCCCACAGCCGGGATCGAGCCAGCTTTGTGTAACATATTTGTACCAGTTCCCTTCTCTTTCAGCTTTCAAGGCCTGATATTTTCCCCATAGTGAAATGTTGTAGTCAATGATTCTACAAACTATGTATTTCACAAAATAGTTTCACTGTATCTTACGGCAGGACACAATTGATTCATCTTTAGCATATGATTTATAATTAAAATAGCTTGTAGAGTCAGTTGACATCATTGAACACCACTTAATTTAGACAAACTAAGGTACAGGATAAACTAGTTTAGTGCACAATAATCCACTAGTATGGATTAAATTTTCAAGTTCTTAGTAGCTGAATACTCTATCATCATCTATGCTTCAATAGACTATAGATTTCCAAAATTTTTGTCTTTTTAAATACTAGTTTCCTGTTATATTGACTTATCCTGGGGTAAAATTAAGTTAACAAAGTATAACATGTGGGGTGCCCCCCCCTGGGGTCAGGGAGCCGCGGCTCCGGTGGACCTGCCGCAGGCATGCCTGCGGCAGCTCTGCCGGAGCCGCGAGACCCGCGCGGGGGGCGGCGAAATGTCCCGGCACCTAGGGCGTCAGAAATCCTAGCGCCGGCCCTGGGAATGGGTAGGAGTCAGATGCAATGATATATCAGTATGTAACATTTTTTATCTATTCGGGGCCCTAGTTAGAAAAACAAAAGGATATTTCCCATATGACTGTCCTGTAGCTACCTAATATGTTATAACAGGTAAATGCCACTGATGTTTGCACCATAGGAGGCTCCAATAATAAAGAGAACAATTTTATCTTTAAAGAGAATGTACCAGAAAGCAGTATACTCAAGTTAGATGTTAGAGTAGTATCATAAATAAAGTGTAAATAGATTTATTATCTCGATCTATGTTTGAACACATAAAACACATATTTCAGTCTGAACTGTTTTATAAGTATTGTGTAATCCAAATGTACTGTATTCAAAGACACAAGTGTGTGAAAGCTGATGGGTACATTTGAGTAACTTGCATCAAGGTCAAATTCATTGTCCTTTCCAAACTTCCATACTTCCATGAATGGTATCATAATTCTGAACAATACCAGTTAGGCCATCAATTATGTCATTTTTTCTTCTGGAACTTCAGAAAATGGCTTAAAAATGTGTGAGTCCATTAGTATAAAGTATAACATTTGTATTTGCTGATTTATATTTTTAATTCCAAGCAGGAAGCTGCAAAAATCATTTAAACTATTGTTTCAGGGATGCAAAGAGCATTATAGCAGTTTCAACTTTTTATTATTCAGGCATAACTATCCATGTTGACGTGTTTAATGAAGCAGCATTCCACTGAGATAACTTCTTGCTTTTGCTAACACAGGTAATACTCATACAGAAATATCTTCCATCTGAGGTGAGAAATTCAAAATTGGAAAGTAATCTCTCCTTGGAGAATGTGTAGTGTTGGGCTGCCTAGTACCACGTTCACATTTAACCTATGATGTGGAATCTCATTCCCTGAGAGATGTGAGAAGCCAATACCCTCAAAATAAAGCTCACCTCTTTCAAAAATAAATTCCAAATTTTAAAATGAAAGTTCTCTTCCATCTGAGGTTCAAGCAGGAGAGGAGCATTCACCCCTACCTTGAGACTGGACTCTCTTTACCAGCTTACCACTACTTGCTTACTTCTCCTTCTATACTCTGCACCAGGGCCTGGCAGAGCCCACCTGTAGGAGCTCCATGCTCGTTAACCTTTCCTTGTCTTCTATACCTCAGCAGAGCCAACACAGAACCAGCAGGATTGGACTGGAACTGCCCAAATGGATAGTGCTACCAATCACAGCTTCAAGTATTCATTTTTTAATAAAATGGGTAGAAAATGAAACATGGCTTTAACTGAATGAGACCCAATAGGCTGTAATCATCATATTGCAGTCACCTAAGAAATCTCTTTTTCTGTGTATCTATATCCCTGATCTATTAAATATAATCCCATATAACAGCACATTTATGAGCTTTACTTTTTGTATTTTGGTTCCTGTTTCAGAGATGGCATCAATCATACATTGTATCCACTGGATTATCCACAGTGGTAGCTTTTGTCAATATTAATACTCAGTTCCTTCAAAAGGGCTGCATTATTTTCATGCTTAACAGTGATTTTCATATGCCACGAGTGGTTCAGTGAGACTGATCTCTGGTGACCTTCTGTTTCTGGATCACAGTTTGTTTTGAGTTAACGTTTATGTACTTGAGTGTACTTACTTGTCAGTCATATTTGAGAACAGTGTTGCTTCTGAAGTTGTAAGCCTCAGATGTTTGTGGTTATTGAAGATTAACCTGTCAATTTATCTTTGAAATTTCTCACCAGCAATAGAGAGATGTCTATATCACCAGTTTGATCACTAGTAGAGCCAGATTTTGCAACTAGGGGGATAATGGGTTGAAAAAGTGTGGTTGATGCATCCCTTGATTTTGACTGTACCTCCCCTCTGCCTTGCACCATTATAGTGCTCCCTATCTGTTCCCTGCAATGCATCCTGGTTTCCTCCATCCCCTGGGGCCAGGGACACACTCCACATCGAGCCATTGCTCCCCCAGAGCTGATCGATTCAACCACAATGGGGCCCCCTGCCTGTCTTCCCATACTCCACACCCTTAGCCCCCCTCCCCTAGCTGGCCTACTTGCAGCAGTAGCATGAGCCCAGAGTGGTGGTAGCAGCAGCTGGGGCAGCAAGATCCACAGAGACTGGGTGCGGAGCAGTAGGTGCAGGCTGGCACCAGCATAGAGCCGGGTGAGTCACTGCCCTGGTAGCCAAAGCCCCAGCCTCAGACAAAGGTGCTGAACAGCTCGGGGCTGCTCTTGGTAGTACTCATGATCTTATTTGCTGCGGGTGGGGCAAGAGTGGTTCCCCATCAGGCACAGCCTATTTGGGGGATGCTTCCTGCTCATTGGAGCCTCTGGGAAAGAGGCAGGAGCATTTCCCCACTAGTACAGTAGAGGGCCATTTCTGACTGCTCAGAGCCCCAGCCACCCCCTTCATACTCTGCCATCACCACTACCACCATCTTCATACTCTGCCATCACCACTACCACTTACACCATTTCTGCCCATCAGAGGCCCCCAAAATTTGCAGCCCTAGGCAGCTGCTTAGTCTGCCTATAGGTAGAGTGGATTCTACATAATATGCTCAAAAAAGTGTCACATATACACCTAAAGGCCACGAGTGGGTGCGTGTGTTGGGGGTACCTCTTTCTTCTCTCCACCTCATTAGTTTCACTCTGGGACTGATATTATAGGCATGTTCTGAGGGTGGAATTTTATACTTGCTCTAGACATAGAACTGCTTCTGAAGTCAGCAGCAAAGGAACAGCATTTCACTCCAGACTAACCAGACTACTGAGTCTTTAGTCTGAGAAGTTTCTAAAAGAGTATTTTAGTATCCAGAGAGTGGCCTCAACTCGGATCAAGATATTTTGAGAAGATACTGTATTTTACACTAGTGACCCCAAACCTTCAGGGTGTTGCTGACTTAATTATCAGAGAAAACATGCAACAGAAGAGACTGGCTTATGATAAGATGTTATAATGTGATCATATGTCAGAAAGTCATGGAAAGTGGCTCTGGGTCTTGTTTTTCCTCAAGAAAGGTAGCTATTTGTATTCTTATATAGAAGTCAGGTAAGAAATAAGATAAAAATAATCATTTTATTATAAAATGATGATGCAGAGGAATATTTCTTTGCAAGAATATCCTCATGGATGGCCCATGGGGATGTTGTCAATTTTGGATCTTGGACATGACTGACTCCCAACTAGAGGTGAAATCATGTTCTGCAGATTGATTTTGCTATCTCTTTTGCAGTCGGAAAGGCTCATTAAAGGCCTCAAGGTTATAAAATGCTATCAGAGTCTTGTTCTGTTTCCTGGCTGCTTTGCTTGTTAACAGTTTATTTCTATCAGGTCCTCTGTAGGTTTTAAATTAGACAGTCATACAATATTTGTCTTTTGTTTTGGTTTGTTTTTTATATGGAGCACTTTAATAAAACATCTTAAAACATATTCAGTTGAAAATAAATCTGAAAGTAGTGCATTCACATATCAGAAATTAGAAAAACTGAGGACAATATACAGTATTTGCCAATATAGAGATAAAAATTCCACTGGAAAGTCACAAGTTAATCTTTTTTTTTTAATACAAATTGAAAAGGAGAATGGAACTAGTGGAGAGGCAGAAGAAAAGAAGAAATATTAAGCCTTCTATTGAGTCTATTTTTGGAACATACACTCTACCAACCTCTGCACAATAGGATGACATAGCTGGGTACATGAAATGGTTAGAAGTCAGGTACAGTGTTATCATAAGCATTCCCAAATCTGGACCTTAGCGTCCAGAAATCTTGGTGCCTGCATGAACCCCTCTAAGCTTAATTACCAGCTTAGCTCTGATCTCGCTGCCACCATCCAAAAATTCCAGTGTTTTGGCTCATTCTGGTCTCCCCAAAACCTTCCCTGGGGAACCCCCAAGGCTCAGATGCTCTTGAGTCTAACAACAAAGGGAATAACCCACTTCCTTTCCCCTCTCTCTCCCACGCTCGGAGACGTGGGCCTTCTGGCTAATCCTGAAGAGGTGTACGATGTTCAGCCTCTTTAATACAAGTACCAAGGAAGCCATGTCTCTTCGTCTTCTTTGCACAAGGACCACCAAATATTATTGGAATCAGAAATGATTCATCTCTCTTCCCCTTCCCACAAATTCCCGTGTGGCTTCGCAGAGCTTCACCTCTCGAGTATCTATACACAAAGAGAATTCCCTCCCTTTTCGTTCCTTAGCCTATCTCAAGTAGAGAAAAAACTCACCAGTCTTAAAAAGAAAACTTTATATAAAAGTAGAGAACAGTTACATAATATTCTCTGTATTAAGTTGACAATACACTGTGCTATGCTTAAAGAAAAATAATGAATAGCAACAGACTTTATTCAAATGGAGAGATTTATCAAGTTAAACACTTGCAGGCAACTACACACATGTAAATACAGGAGAGAAAGAAGAACACCCTATTGTTTTTCTAACCTTTGGTACTTACAACTTTGAACTGAAGGATTAGAGCTTACAGATAGAAAAGATCCCCTCGTATAGCTGGAGCCAGACAAAAGACACAGACCCAAAACATTCCTCGCCCTGGACTTTGAAAAATCTGGTTTCCTGATTGGTCCTCTGGTCAGGTGTTTGGTTCCCTTTGTTAACCCTTTACAGGTAAAAGAAACATTAACCCTTAGCTATCTGTTTATGATAAGTGTACTATTCTATTCTAAGTTACTGTATATACTTGTTCATAAGCCAGATTTTTTTAGTAAAAAAGGGAAGACCAGAGAAGGGGGTCAGCTTATGAATGGATAAAGGGGGAGAGGTGGGACACAGCCCCTTCCCCAAACAGAGGGAGCAAGGTGAAGCAGCACAGTCAGCAGAGACAGAAGAGAAGAGGCAGGGCCAGAGTCTCTCCACTTCTGGCCACGTTGCTCTCCCCCCAGCCTCTAAAGCAGCTACAGCTCCGGGGTGGGCAAGCTGCAACAGTGCCGCTCGGCCCCGCCCCCCAGAGCAGGCTGTGACCGCGCCGCCCGGCCGCTGAAGCACTCTGTGGCCACTCTTCCCAGCCCAGCCCGCTGGAACATGCTGCAGCCACGCTGCCCAGTCTGGCCTGCTGGAGCAGACTGTGGCTATGCTGCCCAGCCTGCCGGAGCAGCTCCAGCCAGGTCAGAGACATCCTCCCCTGGCCCTCACCAGATAAGGTGGGAAGGGATGGGATGGGGAGGGTGTGGGGGTCCCGGGCTAGGAGTGGGATCATGTGGGGGGTGGTCACAGGGTTTACTCTCCTGCCTCCCAGTTTCTCCTCACAAAAAAATTTCCCCACCAGTTGCTGTCTCAGCCAGTCAGGGTAAGCAGCTGGTGTGCAAGGACATTTTGTTTACTTAGGTTTACCTCCATGCCTGTGGATATTCGAGGTAAACAAACCATCTTGGACCACCAGCGGCTTATCCTGATGGCCCAGGAGTCAAAGTTTGCTGGCCTCTGAATTATACGGTTGGCTCATGAATGAGTTATAAAATTTTTTCCATTTTTACTTATCCATCTTGGGGGGGTTAACTTGTAAATGAACCGACTTCTGAGGTTTTTACACCACACTCATCACCATAGTACCTGAGCACCTTCCAGTAGTGCATTAATCAGCATGACTACATATCTATCACAGGTTTGTTTTCAAAATGAGAGAAATATGTGCAGTGGAGTGTCTTGTTTTGGCAGTGTGTGCCTTATATACACATACTGCTGCTATGTAGTTCTCTCAGGAGAAGGCAAGATCAAAGAAATGAGCCTTGTACTTGGAGCAAAAAAAGTGATGAGGTTTGTAATGGTCCCTACTTTCTTGGGGAGTTAATTCCATCGCCTTAGACAATCTCTGGAGAAGATGTTGTCTTCTGCACAGACAAGATTTACTCTTAATGTTGAGAGTTCAACTGAGCCACAGGAACATAGATGTCAACCACAGTCTTTGTCCCGGAGCTACAGATTTTTTTTTTTAAGACACTTTGGGCCCAGGCTATGGAGTGCTTTGAAGATAAGGACTGAGACCTTTAACTTGTTTTTAAATTATGTGGGAAGCCTATAGAAAGTGGAAGGTGGGTTTGATGTTTTTGTAGCAGCCTGTGTTGCTGAGATCTGCTACAACATTCTGAACTGTCTGGAGTTTCCTAAGTGCTGAAGGATTCACGACTAGTTATAGTGCATTGCTGTAATCCAGCAGAGAGGTGGCAAAGGCCAGGTCTTCATGCAGCAAGATGGAATGGAGTTTGCAAGCCAGATGGAGATGGTAGAAAATCTTATTTGAAGATGCTGATATGTAAGAGCTCAACTTCAGAAAGGAACATGTAAGTTCTCCTTTACAGACTGAATTGACTACGGACTGAATTGACCAATTGTGGGTGCACTGTGATTGCAAACTCTTCGAAATCCTGTCATCTGCCCACCAGCATCACCTCTGTCTTGATCCACCTCAGCTTCAGGCAGCTTTTCCTCATCAAAGAAGTGATCTCTTCCAAGCACTGGGTCTTTTTGGTGGTGGTTGTGATGTGGTCATATTTGTTGAAGGATAGGTACAGCTGTGTATCATCAGCACATTGCTGTCATTTAAGTTTTGATCTGACCAGTTCACTTAGCGCAAGGGTCTCAAAGTCCTGGCCCGTGGGCCATCTGTGGCCCAAAAACCTCCTCACTGTGGCCCGTGGAGGAGAGATTTATGCAGCCACGCTGCCGGCAATGTCTGCGGTAGGCACCCCCCGTCCCTTCCCCAGCTCCCATTGGTTGGGGAAGAAGGAAAGAGATACCATCACTAGTTTCCGGGCAGACTCAGCCATGGAGACAGCATCATTAGTTGCCTGGCAGAGTCAGCTATGAAGGCAGCATCACTTTTTTCCATAATGAATATAAATAAGTCAAAATATCGAACACAACTCTCTGATGCACATCTTGCTGCAGTCTGGAAGGTTTTAACTGCAGCCAAAAATCAACAAATTGACAGAACTGAAGTTTGCCAGGTACCTGGTAAACACTAAAAACTCTCTGGCAGGCAAAGAATTGTATAAAGTTATATGGCCGTTTTATTATTTCTAAGAAATTTGAAATAAAAAAAATATAATATAAACATTTTATTTTCTGAACACCATCTTCAGTGACATTATTGGCCTGCTGGAAGGATTGGCACTGGCTCTAAGGTAAATTGAGACCCCTGACCTGGTGGTTGTGTGTAAATCCTGAAAATAACCAGAGAAAGAATCGATCCTTCTGGGACTGCACAAGTAACAAGTCTAGTGGTGGACGTCCAGTTTCCCATCATTACTCATTAGGTGCATCCCTCCAGGAAGGACTCAAACCATCTTAGTTCATTTTCCTGAACCCTTGCCACCTCTCTCAGGTAAGACAGCAGAATCTTGTGGTCAATAATGTTGAACGATGCAAAGAGGTCCAGGAGCATGAGAATGGATGTCTGTCCTCTATCCATTGACAGCAGAAGACCAACCATCAGTGCCATTAAGGTAATTTCAGTTCCAAGTCCTTGCCTGAATCCAGATTATGCAGGGTTTAGAACGTTAGCTTTAGTTAGATGAGCATTTAGGTGGCCTTTTGCTAGCTTCGATATGAGCTTGCTCAAGAATGAGACGTTTGACACTGGCTGGTACTTGGCGAGTACTGAATATATTCATACAGTATGAATTGATTTATATTAAATGAAATGGGTAAAAAAAAAAAAGATGTAGACAAAAATGAGACAAGAAGAGAGAATCTGACACTAGTTAAAAGCTATAGATATGCCAAGAGAAAGTTTTATATGTTATTTATATGGCAAACAGTCATTTCATTTTAAACAAATATATATAAGAAATTTCTTATTTCACTTCTTTTCTTTTCAGGTACTTCGGTGATACAGGTTACAGCTACAGATGGAGATGATCCTGCGTATGGCAATAGTGCCCGACTTCTTTATAGTATTTTGCAAGGACAGCCCTACTTCTCTGTGGAGCCAAAGACAGGTATTGTTAGATCTTCCTATAACCTGAACTTCATTCATGAACTCTCCTAAAATATCTGTGTGTCAGGTAAAAATTACAATAGATTGTAATCTTATTTTCTCAAGACAGCACAAGTATAATGTCCTCAGATCAAACAATCTACCTACCTATCTAGCACCCACAACTGTAGTATCTGAATGTCTCTTGATTTAGGGCTTGATCCTGATCCCACTCAAGTCAATGGAAAAACTCCCTTTGACTCGATTAGTGAAGGATCAAGCCCTTAGGGCCCAATTTGGAGATCATTTAAGTCAATAGAATGAGTCATATTTACTTCAGTTGTTTTTTGATGGTGCCCATAGTCACTTCATTAAATAAAACGGAATAAATTTTGCATAAATCTAAGAAAATTTCAGCCTGTGAGACATTTCAGATACTCCCTATTTTTAAGACATATATAAAACTGGTTCAAATAATAGTCACAATGCAAACATTAAATTCCAGGACATATAATAATAATACTCTCAAGTCTATAAGATTTTATGCTTAACACCTCAAACAAAATTTAATCAACATAATTTATTTATGCCTCAATACTTCTCTGAAGTAGGGAATATTATTATTCTCATTTCAGAGATGAGTAAGCTGAAGCACAGAAAGTTAAAGGACTTGCTAAAGGTGAAAGTGAGACAGTGGGATACCCAGGAACATATAAAACAAGAAGTGCTAACTTTCAGCACAAAGTCACATGTGCTATGAACTAATCATTGTGTATATTATTGGTTGTGTCCATACACTTAAAACTTGATGACATTTGCCTGTTTGTCTGTCTGTCAATTTGTGTGTAACAAAACAACTTTTCAAAACAGTATCTGATCAATTCCAAAACTTCAGTGAATATTCTAGGAATCAATTAGCAGAACCCTATTGATTTGGGGGATCATGGGGACATGTGTAGCCCCCTTTACTCCATTTAACCCAGCTTCAAGTACCTATGCAACTGTATAATGATTAAATAACTGGTTAATAGCACCAATTAATGCCTTTGAGCATAACAATATCCCATTTCTGTCAATCCTTCCCATAAAATTTAACATGACATGAACAGAGGATGGGGGGACATTGTGTGGGGAAAGGGCAAATGGGCACACAGAATCCCTAGCATGGAGGAATGAGGATGCATATAGAGCCCTGGCATGAGGTTATAGGAGACTCTGGCATGGTGGGAAGGAGTCACACGAGCCCATGGCATGAGGGAAAGAATGGAGGGTGCAGGGAATCCCTGCAATAAATGACAATGGGAGAGTGTCACATTGATGGGAGTGTGGGAATGGAAGAATAAGCTCAGCCTATAGATGTTATGAATTGTGAAATCTCTTAGTGGTGCTGAATCTGATGCTTCTTTTTGTACTCTTAATGTCTGGTCAGATATTGTAAATAAAATGCTTAGCTAACTGTATCTTCCAGGAGTCATTAGAATTTCTTCCCAAATGGACAGAGAAACTAAGGAGCAATACTTTGTCATTATCCAAGCCAAAGATATGGTTGGGCAAATGGGTGGATTTTCAGGAACAGCAACTGTAACCATCAACCTCTCTGACATCAATGACAACAAACCTATATTTCAACAAAGTGAGTAAATGGCAAGAAGTTTTATTATTACACATGAAACTGTGAGGAAAATTTAGTACTGGTGCAATGTCAGTGAGTTCAGTGGTATACGCATTGAGATCAGTTCTACATTTTGCCTTTTGTACCAAAGAAAAGATAGATAAACCAATAACTTACACACACACACACACACACACACACACACACACACACACACACACACACACACACACACACACACACACACACACACACACACACACACACACAAATACAAATTCTGGACTAGAGAGCTTAAGCCAGTGCTATGTTTTGTTATGGTTTTGAGAAAACAAGATACCCACTTTAGGGAAGTTAAATACAAAAAAAAGTATTTTTTTCTCTTGGGGTTTAGAGCATATTTTTTCTTCATTACTGTTAATATATTGACAACTGTAAAATTATGTTTCTCTAAGCATAAAAATTCTCTCTTCAGGACTGACTAATTAAACGATAAATACAAACTGAACTAGTAGGGAAGCCATGCAATGCCACTGCTATCTAACATGCAGCTGCATTCAGGAGAAATAATCACACTATGTTGGTTTAACATAGAAATCTATATTTTAATGGCAGTCTTCCCAGAGTGTGCATATCTAGAGAGGAGGTTTCACACCACTGGTTTTCTGCACCCTGTGGTCACTAATCTGAAATAAAGATTAATTATAAAAGTGTGGAAAACAAAGGTGATTTCAGAATGAAGTGGTGGGAAATCATTCAGTTTTAGATACTTTTTATTCAGAAACCTACCATAAATAATAATAATGTTGCAAGTGCATACCATACAAATGCTGTAAACCAGTTGGGTCCAACTATTCAGCAGTAGAATTAAATTTAACAGATGAATTCCTAGTCCCACTGAAGTTAATGTGAGCTTTGCCATTGATTTCAACTAAGCTAAGATTTCATCCAATAGTTTAAAAAAGCCGCAGAGCCTCAATCAATCTTCTATTTCCCTATGCTCAGGCATAGGCAACTGAGCTGCTATGCTGTCATCCCTATGGATCTCACAATCTAGTAAGGAAACAGGTAGTGTAGAACCTTAATGATCTCTCTCCTCTCTTCTCTTTGCCAGTAGACTAAGCTGTAGGCAGTTAGGCCTAGTGGTTGGAGTAAGAGTCAGGCCTAGTGGCCAGAGTCTGAATGCCAGGCCCAGGAAGCAGAGCCAAAGGTCAGAACTGGCTTACTAGGACTAAGGGAATGCAGGAGCAGGATTGGTTCTGAAACAAGAGGAGGACAGGAGGGGATCAAGGCTTGCTGCAGTGAAGGATCTGGACTGGAGCTATGGAGGAGCAAGGCTTGGTGAGAGACAAGCACTGGGAGGGAGAGAGGGTGTGAGTGTTGAGAAGCCAGTGAGTTGCTGCTGCTGCTGAGCTAAAGAACTGGCCTGTTGGCTTCCTCAACAAATCAGGCAAGGCAGTCCATCAGGCAGCCCAACTGGCTTTTTAGAGTGTCAGGATTGCTGAGCAGGTGCAGCTGCGGCTATAGAGACTTACTCTAACAGTACCTCTCTCATTAAGGGCATCTTCTAGGTACCCCCAGTCCTGGTTTCTGTGAAATGTCCAGAACAGATCCAGGGTATGGAGGTGATTCAGTAGTGGGTAACCAGGCCTGATGAAAGAAGCAAGCCATCAGTAGACTCAGCCAACTCCACGGTGTCCTTGCGTTGGGTGGGAATCTGGTGTATTCATGCAAAGTCCTAATCCATGAAGTTACCTGAGACACTCAAATCCACAAGTGACTCCAGGTGGACCTCGGAGATGGAGAGGTGTCAGACTTGTAGAGGAAGCTAGAGATATGTTGGGACCTGTCTGCTCATTGCCAAGATATCAGCAGACATATACTAATGTTGGGTACCCGTGAGAGGCAGAGAGGTACTGTCATAAATAGATAGCTAAGGGTTAATGTTTCTTTTACCTGTAAAGGGTTAACAAAGGGACCCAAACAACTGACCAGAGGACCAATCAGGAAACCGGATTTTTCAAAGCTCAGGGGAGGGAATTTTTTTGCTTCTTTGTCTTTGTCTGGCTCTCAGCTATGAAAGGGGATCTTTTTCTATCTCTAAGCTTCTCATCTTCAGTTTCCCAGTTGTAAGTACAAAGGTAGCAAAACAATAGGCTTTTATATGGTTTGTTTTGTATTTACATGTGTGTGTGCTGGAATGTTTAAATTGTATCTCTTTTTGAATAAGGCTGTTTATTCATATTTTTCTTTTAAGCAATTGACTCTGTATAATTGTCACCTTGAATACAGAAGATATTTTTATGTCTTTTTCTTCTTTTATATAAAGCTTTCTTTTTAAAACCTGTTTGAGGTTTTTCTCTGGTTAAGCTAAGAGAGATAGGGGGAAATCTCTTTGGTTAGCTTGATAGGTTGAATGCATAACCTCGAAAGAGGGGAGGAAGAGGGGGGAAGGTAAATTGCCCTCTCTGTTTTGCATTCAAGGAGTTTAAGTACAGTATCGCCCAGAATAACCCAGGGAAGGGGAGCTGGGGATGAGATAAAAAGGAGACAAGGGGAGGAGGTTGTTTTCCCTTTTGGTGTGACTCAGGGCTTCTGAGTCTTGGGTTCCCCAGAAAAGGTTTTGAGAGACCAGAGAGGGAGTCAGGCCCTGGAAATTCCTGGCTGGTGGCAGTGAGATCAGATCCAAGCTGGTAATTAAGCTTGGAGGTTCATGCTACGCACCCAGATTTTGGACGCTAAGGTCCAGATTTGGGAGAAAGGCTTATGATAGCAACACCCTAACCTAGACCCTGCTGTCAGTGGCTGGGGTTTGGCATTCCCTGACCAGGGTGCCAATTGGACCTTAGCAGGGCAGCCTGACACAAAGTTTCCTGGTCTTTGATAGTATAGGCATAGTCCCAATGCCCAAAGCTGCTTTTTCTCTGCGTTGAGTTGTGTGGGATGGGCTGTGGGGAAGGTGCTGAAGGTTGGTGAGCCAGAGATGGCAGGACTGGCAGGAGTCAGGAAGCTGACCTTTCTTGGAAGTGTTCCATCAGATAGCTGACAGTCTTTATCCTTACGTCAATCAAGGCAGCCAGAGTCTGTGGAGAGTCCACTTGTGCCAGCTCTTCTTGATGTCATCATTCAGATTGAAGTGGAAATGATAGTGCTGTGAAGTCTCATTCCAGTCAGTGTCTGCTACCAAACAGGAGAACTCCGCAGCACAGGCCAAGGTCTTGGTGCAATGCTCCAAGGGTGGTCTCGGCTATGCACTTATGATCAGGGTCACTGAGAATCCACATCTATGATTTGAATGAAGTTTTCAAGCTGGCCCAGGACTGGGCTTGCTTTCTTTAGGAGTGGGGACATGCATGTCAGAGCCTCCCTAGTCAGCAAACTGAGAATTAACAGCATCCTGAATTGATCAGTGGGGAATGACTGCAGGCACAGTAGAAAGAGGAGCCAGCATAGACTGAGAATCCCCTGAATCACGCCCCGATCACCATTAAACTTATCAGGCAGGAGAATCTTTGGCTCACACCAAGTGGGAGGCAGAGTCAGGGGTGGCATTGCCTACCTGTGCAGTGCTACATTCTGTGCCTGCAGGACAGTGACGTTGGCCTGCAGGTTAGCAACTTGGGCCTCCAGGGCCTGTAAGGGAACCCCTATCTCTGGCAGGGAAAGATTGGCTGGGGAGGGATCCATACTACCCAGTGGTCTGGACCCCTTGTCAGCCCAGTTTCCCTCTGTTTTAGTTTCAGGCTGCTCATACTGTCAGGAGAATGAGTTGTAGGCAGTCTGGCTTTGTGGTCGGTGTCCAAATGCCAGAGACAGGGATTGAGACAGAGACAGAACTAAGAAGCAGGGCTGAAGTTCAGAAGTGGAATCAGAGTCTGAATGCCAGAGACCAAGGTTGAGACACAGTTGCAGTCAGGAATCACAGCCGAGGGTTGGAACCAGATTATCAGGAGACAAGCGGGGCGGCTCTATGTTTTTTGCTGCCCCAAGCACAGCAGTCAGGTGGCTTTCGGCAGCGTATGTGCGGGCGGTCCAGTGGAGGCACAGAGGGTGTGGGCATTGAGCAGGGACAACTCCAGGCACCAGTGCAGCAAGCGCGTGCCTGGGGCTGCAAGTGGGGAGTGCCATGCCGGTTGCTCTGAGGGTGGCAGTCAGGCAGCCTTCGGTGGCGTTTCTGTGGGAGATCTGCTGGTCCCTGTCCCAAAGGCACAGGACTGGCAGATCACCCACAGAAATGCCACCGAATCTGGGTAACTGCCTGGCCGCCCGCAGGTGTGCCATCAAAGGCCACCTGACTGCCGTGCTTGGGGCGGCAAAAACCATAGAGCCACCCCTGCCATTGAGCAACCAGCGAGCTACTGCAGCTCCTGAGCTTAAGAACTGGCCTACTGGCTTCCTCAGATGACCAGGGCAGGGCAGTCCATTAGGCAGCCTAGCTGGCTCATTAGGGTGTCAGGAATATTGAGCAGGTGTGGCACCAGGGCCTTATCCTGATACCCTACCTCTACTCCTGCAAAGTAGCAGGCTACCAATAGGGTCACTGCTCAGCAGCTGTAGCAGGAATATGACAGTATCTACTCAGAGGGCTCCTAGCTCACCTGAGAGCTGTGTCTCAGGCAGCAGGGGAGCAGTTGTGATGCAGTTATGGAGGTGCTCCCCCCTAGTGCCTCCTCACAGGAATGAGGTTGGTTCAAACACTTCCCTTTGATACTCACATTACCCAGCTCAGGAAACATATTTTCAATTTATATTCAGGCAAACATTTTTTTCTTAAATAGTCACCCGCCATTGCCTCAGGTGAGTGTTTCAAAGGCAGCTACTATTCCCCAAGCCACAGGTTCCACACCACTGCTTTCAACTGTTATAGATCATTGACAAAGTTGACAATGTTTAATTTGATGGTACTTGGCTGTTTCTTTAAGAGTTCTACTACATGAATATCTCTGAGGCAGCACCAGTGGGCTCTACCATAGGCAAAATCATGGCAGAGGACAGTGACATAGGGGAGAATGCAGCCATGAATTATGTCATCGAAGGAGAGGAATCACTTGTTTTTGACATCATTACTAACAATGAGACCCAAGAAGGAATTGTTCTATTAAAAGAGGTGAGACATTAAAAAAAACACTAAAATGAAACATATCATTAATGTTTTAAAATAATAAAATAATAATAATAACTGCTACTAAAACAACAACACTTCATGTTGCTGTTTCCATGTTTTTTTTCTATCTGGCTTCTTTAAGCACTAATAATCTGAGTGAAAAAAAGGATCTGCAATGGTGTTGGGGAAAAAAGCAACCTCACTAGCTTAGGAAGTAAATTGATATTTTTGGTTTGTGGCTCAAGCAATCGGGGTCAGGATATCTGGGTTTTATTCCCAGCTTTGCACTTGTCACTTTATGTGATTGTGGGAAAATGTCTTAGCCAATCTGTGCCTTGTTTCCTCACTTGTAAAATAGGATGAATAATAGGAGCAGAGTGTTCTGAGGCATAACACACTGTTAGTAAAGAATGTTATGATCTTGAGATGGAAGGTACTTCTGTGTATTAGTGAAAAGTGTTGTGATTTCTTTAGTGAAACACACTCAGGAAGCTTCAGTTGTATATGGGACTTTTTTTAGCATCACATAGGGAGAAAAAGAGTTAGCTACTAGAACTGAACTGATGACAAGGCTTCATTTTAAACCTTGCAGGGGAGGGAAAAGACAAAAAGTAAGTTCATTCAGTTGGTTACCTATGTTCTCATGGTATGGAAAGCCAAAAAATACTCTGTGATGGAGCTAGAGAGCACACGGTATTTACTCAGACAATTCAGCACTTCAGTGAAGTATGGGAGACTAAAGAATTTGATGTTGCTGTCTTTTGCCCGTTTGGAACAGTTACAAGGAAAGGAAGCTCTTTCTCTAATATTTCCTGTTGTAGTTTGTATTACTAATCCTTACTAAACAAATGGTATGACAGACAATGTGGTCAGTGAGTTATTTTCATTTGTTTTTTTTAAAGGGGAGGCAGAGCTATTTTTTCTGAAGACTAAATTGTAATAAACTCAGTTTGAACATCTGAAAGTTTATTAATTCCCTTTATTCTACATGAAAATTTATATGCTGTATTCTATAGTGTTAACTCTACATGTGAAATAAAGGCATTAAGTGAATAACCTACATTAAACATGTGACAAAGTAAAGTAAGGTATCCATTATAATACTATTAAATCATAACATCAGAGCAAACCAAGGAAATCAATCCTTAATAGTGAAAGCAAACTAAAGTAAGACACAGATTAATAATTAAACTGTTATTGCAATGTGTATATATGTGTGTGTAACTACTTTTAAAACATTCCCAATAGAAGTGTACAACTATTTCTTGTCTTTAATCTTACATCAGTCACTAATGTTTATTAATTTTCAAATTCTAAAAAAAAATAAAAGAAATATTCCACTTCCAACTTTGTTTGTCTACAGACAGTGGATTTTGAGAGCAAAAGGAGATACAGTGTTAGAGTAAAAGCTATTAACAGGCAAATGGATGACCATTTTATGAAAGAAGGGCCCTTTGAAGACACAACAATTATCAAGATCAGTGTGGAAGATGCTGATGAGCCTCCAGTTTTCACCTCACAAAACTATATGATGGAAATCGCTGAAGGGGCCACAAATGGCTCCTTTGTTGGTGTTATAACTGCCAGAGATCCGGACAATGCCAACAGTCCCATCAGGTACACACTGTAAAATGTAAATAGGTATGTTATGAGGAAGTGATTTAAAAACCAGGACTGAGATTTTCAAAAGGGCCTCAAGACTATTTAAGTGAGAAAAATTTCCAGGGGACTTTTTTCCATTCCACAGATCTATCCTTCACAAATGAACTAAAGTTCACCCACGTTGTGATAGCCTTAAAGCAAATAGTCTGGAATAGTAAAATGTCACTTCCTTCCCTCTGGGCTTAATCCTGACCCCTGCACAAAGCCTGAATAAATGGGTTTTGTAAATCAATTCTTCATACTACTCAGTGGATGGAAAAATAGATCAAACAGTGGCCCTGTAGAGGATATGGAGCAGCAGCAGAACTGTGGTGCCATGTCCACAGCTAAAACCTCAGGTCTGCAGTAGCACAGATGTCACTGTGTTCTGCATAATTGCTGATCCACTGGCTATGCCCCTATCCCTACTCCAGTCTGCTACCCAAAATTTCCTTTAGAGGGGGGCAGAGGGAAATATTGTTGTGCAGTGCTGTTTTAGACGTGGGTAGGAACAGTGTCCACTCCCACAGCCGGGATCGAGCCAGCTTTGTGTAACATATTTGTACCAGTTCCCTTCTCTTTCAGCTTTCAAGGCCTGATATTTTCCCCATAGTGAAATGTTGTAGTCAATGATTCTACAAACTATGTATTTCACAAAATAGTTTCACTGTATCTTACGGCAGGACACAATTGATTCATCTTTAGCATATGATTTATAATTAAAATAGCTTGTAGAGTCAGTTGACATCATTGAACACCACTTAATTTAGACAAACTAAGGTACAGGATAAACTAGTTTAGTGCACAATAATCCACTAGTATGGATTAAATTTTCAAGTTCTTAGTAGCTGAATACTCTATCATCATCTATGCTTCAATAGACTATAGATTTCCAAAATTTTTGTCTTTTTAAATACTAGTTTCCTGTTATATTGACTTATCCTGGGGTAAAATTAAGTTAACAAAGTATAACATGTACAGAATTTTTCAAAACGCTTGTTTTTTTTGCTTAGAGAATTATAGCATCTGTACCAAAACATGTAAATACTGTGAATATTTATAACATTTGTATAGTATATTTTTTCAAAATAAAATATTTCTCTAGGGGTTGCTCTGATGTACATGTGTATCTATTGCCCCAATCCAGCAATGTTTACGCAGGTTTATTGCACCATAGACTTCCTTTAAGATGGAACATTTCATTTCCCAGCATGCATTAATTATGATTTTAAAACATATATATGTATGTTCTGGGGAAAGTATATGCATATACAGCCAGTTATTCAATAACAACTCAGCTGTCAGTGTTTTCTTATCATACAAAAACAAAACAAAACAAAACCAGGCCTGATTGCTATTATGGACACCAGTTTGCAAACAGCAGTATATGTTATAATTAATAAAGTATATTTAAAACAAACAAAAGTCTGAAATCAGAAACAACAACAAGAAAAGATTGTGTGGGGAGGGGGGATGAGAGGATACTCTCAAATGAAGTATATTGGAAGCTGAGTTATAAATCCCTGAAATAAGAGTTTATAAAAGAGATATTGACAAACCTCTTGCTAAACTGAAGTGAACAGATGACAATCTATTATGGCAGTTATTGGATTTAATATTTTACTGATTTTCACACAGGCTACATGGTATCTTTTAATTTAAAGTTAGAGAGTCATCCAGCCACTGGCATTTAGTAAGGGCTATCAGAGAGGAGTCCTAAGCGTCAATTTGTAATACAAAGGCTTTATCAAGCAAAATGAAAGCTGGAGAACAAGACGGAATTGTTAAGTACGGGTATTCTGAACAGGACCAATGCAGACTTTCTGAGTTTGCGCAAATTTCACATCCAAGAAATAGCCACCTACTGTGCCTTATGAATAAAACCACACATTTAGTTTTATCTTTTTTTAAAAAAAAATCCAATAATTTAAAAATCTCTGTCACTCTAATTTATATATTTGACTTCACGCTCTGCTTTTTTCATAGTCACACATATGTGTCCAATGATAAGAATTTAACTATCATTCCACCTGCATTTTGTATGTGTGTATATGAACATGGCATGCAGAGCTTTTCAAATGATGGCTGTTGCGTTGGAGCTCCAAGTTGGGCTCGTTACAATCATTTCTCACTTTTGGATTTTGTACCTGGGGTTAGCAGACATCTTGTTATAGATAGTCAGATGCCTCTCTTTTTGCCTAATGCTCATTCCTTTGACATCATAACATGTCAGCAACGATAAAATAGATTTACTATTATACCTTTTCTTAGTTGCCAGTGTTATTCATTTCACAAGTGGCATTTTTGCTGTTTCTTTTCAACCAAGTCATTCACCTGCTGTGAGACCAACTTAGAAATAAGAATGAATAATGCATTTTAGATTCAGTTCACATTAATATAGATCTGAGGCATATTTAGTTTTATGAAAAGAAGAGCTTTGATCTTGGCAGCAGTGAATTTTAAATAAGTGTACGTTTTTCATAATTTCTAAGTTGCTGATGCACACATTTACATGTACATATGCACAGCTGTTTTCTCGACTGACAATAGCTTTATAAGTCCTTGTTTCAGATGGAACATTTCAGTATTAGGCAATCTCTTTACTTTTTTGGTGCAGGTATTCTATTGTCCACAGCACATATTTAAAGAGATTGTTCAGCATCAATGCACACAATGGAACAATCATTATAACTAAGCTTCTCGACCGAGAGACAGCTGCTTGGCACAACATAACTGTTACAGCCACAGAAATGAGTGAGTAAGAATTTAAGGAACACTATGTTTTATATCCTGCATGCACTTAGTGTAATTATTATCTGAACATCCCTTCTTTTAAATGGAGAATACATGCTACTTTCTCATTATATTGCTGTTTCTTGTTACATTAAGGAGTATTATTAAAATGATGAGTTCAGTGGAAGCAGGATGTTTTTGAGCTCCAAGGTCTTGTGCTCTTTCATAAAAGATGACCTTATAAAAAAAGAAGAAAAAGAAGAAATTGTAATGAGATGGAGACTCTAACACTTTCAAGTTATACTGAAACATATGAATTGCTCCCCCAGTGCAAGATCTTATGTTAAATTAGACCCTGGTTAATTTCACAGCAGATTTTTGACTAGTGTAAAATTAGCCAGGGTCTAATTTAACACCAGTCAGAAACCTGTATTTCAAATTAATGGTTAATGTCGGGCCTAAATCAGCTAGACTTCTCTACAGTGACAATTAAATCTGGAAAGCATCCTTTATATAGATTTCACCTGTCAGTTTTTTGTCTGAAAGTCAAATGCAAATTGCTTCTGTTTGTGCTTTCAGTTATCCAGCTGCCCTGTCTTTGGGACAACATTATGGAAAATGTTTACTTTCTAATTTGGAACTGGATATGACAAAATGTGTTTCTTCCTAGTTAAAATTAATCACATCATCCACAGGAAGAGAAAAGGTCAACAAAATAGGAGGATATCAATGGATCAGCTACTTATTGCCATGCATTTTTAACAACTAGCATGTGGTTCAGACATTGTGTCATATAAATTTGTTTTTTTATGATGACTATTTAGAAATATGAGTAAGACAAGGTGGTTAGGCAATATTTTTTATTGGACCAGCTTCTTTTCTCTGGTGACAGAGACAACCTTTAGAAATATGTTAGTCCAATATATTCCCCATAAGAAAGCATTCCCAGATATATATATAATATCAGAATAGTAGATGCAATAGTGTGCTTAATATAGTGAAGTTGGTAGCAATATTTACTGCAATCCTCATTTTATATTTTTGAATTGATAGCCTTTTTTGACTTCTTAGTTTATCTATGAGTTTTTAAACACAAATGTATTTTCTTTTTCACTTTGTTGGACAGCTAGCAGATGATATGGTGTAATGGAAAGCACCTCTAGGATATTTTTGTCATACCTTGAATAGGTCTATGGAAACATTGCAAGATGACTTCAGTCTAGGATTGTGACTTTTCTGTTTAGCTAAATATTAAAAAGGGAGAGAACCAGATGTTACAATTGAATAAATGTCTCCCGAACCAGAAGAAATGCCAAGAGATTCAATGTCAAGAAATATTAAGATATGTGTTGCAAGAGGAGGGAGTCCTTCTCATTTTGCTATATTTATTCTCCAGCTCTTTAATGATAATATGGTCACCATTTAATAAGATGATATCCAGAGGTATTAAAGGTGTTTCACATTGGTTTGGATATGCTTGAAGGTGATTTACTTTATCAATCAATAACATTGAACACCTGAAATATAATCATGTCTATCCTGTGTACTTAGCAATCTTTTCTTGAAAAACAAAGAAATTACAGGTGAAATTTTGGCTGCATTGATGCCAATGGCAAAACTACCATTGATGACAGTAGAACCCGGATTTCATCCCATATGGGCCATGTACGGTTACAGCCTCTTTGCACCAACCAGGTGGCATAAATCCAGCTTCAAATCCCATAAGTGTCCTGGCATCTGCACCATAGTCAGACCTCCATCGCCCACCATTTCTCAGTATAGGGGGCTGAGGGGCACAGGGACAAATTCCATGGCAATCTTCCACTGATGTAAGTTGCATTAAGGAGCGTGCATCAGTGGCACAACATATGGTTTGTATACTTGTGCCAGGTCTGACCTTGAGATTCTCAGAGCCAGAACCAGCTGCTTAATGACCCTGCCTCCATCGTGCGCTGAGTGGAGTTCCAACTCAACAGCGAATCAAGCCCAGTATTTTCTGTCTCTTGGTAGGTGTTAATCTGCCTACATAGAGTACACAATTCAAACCAGAAATAATAGCACCTAATAATACAAACAGAACAAGAAAATGTGAGTCACCAGACTGACTTGAAGGTGATTTGTTCATTCACAAAAGGAAGGTCATTAGGCGCCAAAATGTTTTCTGCCTCCTATTTCTGTCAATTGAAGTATAACTCTCCATCAAGTACTTCTGATGGTAACAGCTGACTGAAACATGGGACAACTTTGTCTCTAATTTGTTATTTCTTTGGATGTCCAGAGGTGTGGTTCACTACCAGCTCTAAGTAGTTACCAGTAAGAAATAGCAGAAAGGACCATTTGTCCTGAATAGTTCAGCACACCACACCTTTTATACCGAGCTTCAGAATTTTCTTTTGACTACAGAATTCACAGCACTCTTCAGCTCTTAAGCATGGAAGGTAAAAGATTTAACTCACCACTCCAGTTTTGTTTAATAAGTGTGATTTTTTTGATTAGCCTGTCAATTTATATATAGTTCTTTTATATTTTTACATTTTAGCATTACCATTCAATACTTCCTTCCTCCTCATCTCCACTAGGAAATGAGGTAGGAGAACACACAAGTCACAACCTGGCTCAGCCTAATCAAGTAAGTGATCTGATTTTTTTTTCCATTTAAATTTTATCTACAAGTGAGCTTATTGTGGGGAGGGAAATACTCACTGCCTTGTTTCTCTCTTTTTGTCTTAGGTTTCCAAGGAATTCTTTTCCCTGATGGTGCACTTTAATGATTTCTCCCAGCAATGTTCACATTTCACTACCTGATTCAATACACAGTATAATTATTTAGGTCAATGTTTTCAAAAATGGATGCTTATAGATATGCTCCTAAGTTCATAGGTAGGCCCCTAAATGCGTAGCCTGATTTTCAAAAAGGCTGAGTAACCAGCAGCTTCCACTGAAGTCAATAGGAGCTGCTGGGTGCTCAGTACTCCTAAAAGTCAAGCTATTCAGACTAAGTTTGGGCATCTTCCTATAATTCCAAATATATATATATTTCATTTAAATCACATTTCTATCTTTGAAACACTCTCCACTTCCTCCAGCCCAATACTCAGCGTGAAAACCTGGCCCTATAATAGTCAGTGGGAATTTTGCCATTGACTTCAGTCAGGCCAGGATTCCATCTGTAACATTTTCTTTGTTTCTCATTTTAATTAATGCTTTTAGCCCAACACTCTTCTGTTTGCTTCCTATTACACACGCACACGCACACGCACACACGCACACACACAACTTCACTCCTTCCAGTCTGATAAAAAATGCCACTCCCAACACATAGGGTGACTCCCGTCAGCCACAGCAACAGAGAAGATTCTGGGAAGTTCTACCAATATTGCTCTTCTCTTTCACACTATTTCTGGCTCTGGAAAGATTCTGGACAATAGTGGATGTCCTCTTTCAGCCATGGTGTGGTGCATCTCTGTGCTACTCTGAAGCAAGCCCATTCCCTCTGCATTTGCTTAATTGTTACAATCCATCACATACTACTCTTCCCAATTAATCAGCAGTGTCACAATTTTGTTTCACTCTCTTTCTTACAGCTTCTGTTAATAACAATAAATTACTTTGAAATCCTTTTTGGTTTACACAGTGATGTCTGAGGTACCTTTACTTGGTTATGTTGAGTATAAATGACTTATTGTTTTCCTTAGAGCCCTCTGTTTCTTCCCAAGTGCATATTCCTCTTGGCATCATGATTAGTCCTAGGCTTTTTTTTCTCCTACCTCTCACTTTGGATCGGCCTTTGAGAGTCCAGAATTCTTTAGTTCTCTGCACCTATTGGATAGGATTTTATCACTGAGGCAATCACATAATGTTAGCAAACTTTGTTTTGATTTCTGCATGATTTGGCCAGTTTGGTCTCCAATAATTACTGTTACAACCTTATTTTTTTTTCCTAAAGAACCTTCCTGGACACCAGCCACTCTGTTACTGTGAATCTCTGACTGTCTTGGAATCTAGTTGTCTCTCAGCTTTCTCTTTCCCTCCTGCAGACTGTGTTCTGCTTAGTAAATGTTCTGCTTACCGTATCATAGGAGCTGAGTAATATAGCTATGCTCAGATGCAGACATCCTCATTTTCTTGTGCAATGGATAAGTGGTGAGGCAAAAGGTGTGTCTTTCTGCATAGATATTGAAGCCTTTCCCTTGCCATGCAATGGTCTAGCCAAATGCCACCTGGCCAGTGCCTGGGAGTGCAGAAGCAACTCTGTTCCTCCTGCTACCTCAGGTAACATGCCCTGGACAGCTATTACACAGCTGTGACAAATAACTCAATAGTACAATATTTCCTCTCAAGAAAAAACTCTTCTGTTCTCTGAGGAAGGTGAGAACTAGCTAGCTAGTTCTGGCTAGCTGCCAAATTGCGATGTGGGATGGTGCTGGCCAAAAGCTCAGGGAAAAGTTGGGAACCTACCAGTAGAAACAGAGAAACACCTAAAAACACCCAAATGGAAGGGTAACTAACTGGGGAAAGAAAACAGGTGTGAATCGTAGTTCATGGCCAGGAGGAGCAAAATAAACTTCCCACACTCACATTTGCAGGCCAATGAGGTGCCCATGCAGCCTATAAATGGGTCAATCAGGCTCTGAGGGCAGGAACTAAAATCCCCCTACTCCACTCAAGCTCTGCCCATGAAGCTGTCAGGAGGGATGCGTGAGAGGCGCTGCTATTCCCTCCTAAGCTAGTCAGGAACTCAGAGATGTATTTCCTCTGCCATCCCAAGCAAATCTCCTCACCACATACCTGTAGCAAATACGGTGAGGGCTGCAGTGTCAAAATTGTTTTTAAGAATCATGATTAATTTTTCTATGCTTATATTATGTAAAAAAACTAGCCCAATCAATTTTATTAATGCATTTCTGATCAATTCTTATTAACATTAAGCATGAGAAATTTCATCTCAAAAAGAAATATTTCAAGAAAGATATGAAGGGGTTAATATAAAGAGTTATCATGAACTTTGATGCTTCCTATTAAGGCTTACCATATATCACCCCAGCTCCATTGGTTTAAATTGGGCTCTGCCTCTACTCACCAGTTACAAATCTGACCTGATTTATTTAAAGTTGTTATTTCTGATACCATTCCCTCTTGCAGAAGACTCAGAAGTCATCAGCTCAGATTCCAATGTTTTTTGTAAGAAACTAGTGCACTGCACATTTAAAAATTTGTTTGTTTGTTTGTTTGTTTTGCTGTTGATCTTTATGGTCCTTTTGACTCATTTTCCTGAGTAGAGGAAGCAGCCTGTTGGGAAGGCTAGTCAGCAGGCAGCTTATGCTAGCACCTAACAGTTTGCATTGTCAGCTACTGTGAAGGGTCTTTCCAATATCAATCATGCTATTTAGACAGACCAGGTTGTGCCATTCATTAACAAGAATGTACTACAATGGTTCTATTCACTGGAAAATATTATGCTTAAGCTCCTGATCCAATAAAGCACCTGGATTTAAGCACATTAGTATTCCTGTTGACTTCAGTGGGACTATTTATGTGCTCAAGTGCTTTGCTGTATTGGGGCCAAAGTGGGTATGTTTATTAGGGTGCCTGTGACATGTACGCTCTTGAGTATGTCTCTTTCTTTCAGTAGAGGTTTGATCCAGTAATGTGAAGAGTGCTTCCAAAAGTTGTTGATCAGCCTCAACTGCCCCACTCTTATTGACTATAGGAGACATTCTGTGAATCTTTTAATAAATGAGCAAGAATATTTCTAGATCTTATTTGCATACAGATTGTGTACCAATATAACTATTTTGATTAGGGTGTAATTTTTTTTAATGGAGTAGTTATACCAGTACCCTGTGACCCAGGAATTTCTTTGTGCCAACTGGGTGAGGGAATGGGAGGCAGGTCCATGGAGATTTACAGGGATCCCCTGGGTCAAATATGTGCACTATAATTCACAAAAGTATGGCATGTGAGATTTCTACTGAGAGCCAGTAGCTCACTGGGCATCATAATTATCTCAAAACAAATGTACAGATAATAGCTAATGACTTGGGTATCTATCCTGGAAATTATGTTCTCAGTGCCTTGGAGTTTAGGTAAACATGGTGACATGCCTCATACAAGTTCCTTCTAGGCAGAGGGTAACAGACACTATCTCACTGGTTGGGAATTGTGTATTGCCTGCTTCACATTATAGCTCTATTTACATATTGAGCTAAAATTTGAAGCAAGAGATTGTGAACTATACGAGAGAGGATATTTACAGGAAGATATAAAGCAGCAGGAGGAAATATTATTTACGAGTAAAGACAGTGGATTGTTGGAGTGTTTCAGGGGAGCAGAGGTACCCCTGGCATCTTTCACTGAGGAGGCAAACTGGCAGCACAACTTATCTCATGAATGGAAGATCAACCTTGGTTGAAAATCACTGCAAGGTCTTTAGGTGAGCATTCATCTGTAAAACATGAAAGTGGGAAATTAAATAAATCTAAGTTCCCGAATGTGAGTTATGATTTTATTTTATATGTAATCATCATTTGTTTCCAATATTTCTACTTGCTATCATTTGAATCTTTACTTTTTGTTAAATAAACTTTTGCTTGGTTTCACTATAAACATATCTAAGTGTTGTGTGTTAAGGAGTGCTGCGATCTAAGAGGAAAATTGGAAGCTGCTACTTTGGAAGCAGCAAATCTGTGAAGTCTGTTTCTAATGGACCAAGGCTTGAACACTCCAGGGAGATGCTCAGAGGAGTTGTTGCAAGCCTGTCACTAACCTATTTGGGGAAAGTAGAGCCTGCTTTGGTTAGGAGGGGAGTGCTTGTGTTTCCTCTGGCCAATGGAGTCAGGGAGCTGACACACGGCAGGAGCAGACAAAGCTTCCTCATGCTAAAGGCAAGTGGTAGCAAGGTGTCTCACAACCCTGGTTACCCCCAGGAAGCATCACAACCCACTAGTGTGGACACAGTTATAGATGTCCTATACAAGTGTAGTTAAATCCACTTTCCATACCAAAAAAAGGTATAAGTACAGTTACACCAGTATAACTGTATCCACACTAGGGCGGTTGTATCAATATAGTTAAAATGGTACAACATATGCATGTAGACAAGACCTAAGAGTTCATCTTTTTATATGTATGCATATTTTGAACAAAGCTGAATAAGAAGACAAAGGTGCTAGTTCGGGAAAGTTTGAAAATATTCAGGTTTCTGCACCCATCTGTGTGCTTGGAGGCTTGTGGATGTGTTGTTACCCTTGGGCCTCATTTCTCTAGAATAGTTTCTCAACCTGTAGACATGAACCAGAGGCTGGTGCATCCATCCTGATTGGTTTATGGCTAGAGCTGGTGGGTTATGTTTGAAACAGTGGGAATTTTGGTGAAATTTGTTTATGCCCAAACTTATGAAATGTCAAATAAGACCAGCTCTAATGGCATCCATGGTTCTAGTACTCTACCAGTGTTCTACATGGGCAAAGCCCTGTTACATTCTATGGAGCACTCTGCTAGTATAACTGTTGACCAGCTTGTAGTATCAGGTCCCATAGTTTCTTTTTAAAAAATAAATCAATTCATAATACAAATCCAACATTTAATATAGAAAGCATTGTGGATGATTAAAAACAGCTTTGAAGTTAATTGCCTTTTTTAAAAACATGGTGGTTTGTCGGAGGGTGTTTTTTAGTCAGTGAATTAACAGAATATAATATAAAATAATATAATAATTAATAAAGAGAGATTCTGCTTTACAATTTTAGCTGCTTCTCCAAATGACTTACAATATCAGAAATTCTTCTTGATTACAGCTACAATCTTATAATCAGAGGTGTTACCTTGCTAAAATAATTTTACAGCACAATGGATTGGAATACCCAATTTCGAGCAATATCTGTGGACATCAGTAAGGATTTCCTTCTCAGCTGAAGATTGTCATCACTTAAAAGAAAATTTGAATAGCCTCGTTTCTTGAAAATATGCAGTGGGTTAGACTGTAAATATTGATTCTTAAAATCCTTTTCTCCTTTTATTTAGGAAATCCAGAACAAGTTTCTGAAGTAACTGTGTATGTTCAAGTCCTTGATGTTAATGACCATGCTCCAGAATTTCCAGAACACTATGAGATTTATGTGTGTGAAAATGCAAGATCTGGACAGGTAGGAGACTGAAAATTTGTTGTGTAACCATATTGTTTCCCTTTATAGTGATCTAAGATATTTGGCATAGGGTATTGCTATTTGCTTTAACCCAGTTTATTTCAATATAACAAATACAGGGTAATAGTATAGAGTATAATATTTCTTTACAATAAGAGCAATAACCCTGGCAACCAAACAAGGAAACATAATCTTAGATAGGTAGAGAAGAAAACTGTTAAAAAAACACCACAATTTTAATACAGTTTAATGTCACAGAGACAAAATCCTATTGGGACTGAGATTCGCTGCAATTGCTTATACAATTTTGAGAGAATTATTCATAAGAACATAACATAAGAATGGGCATACTGGGTGAGACCAAAGGTCCATCTAGCCCAGTATCTGTCTACCGACAGTGACCAATGCCAGGTGCCCCAGAGGGAGTGAACCTAACAGGCAATGATCAAGTGTTCTTCTCCTGCCATTCATCTCCATCCTCTGACAAACAGAGGCTAGGGACACCATTTCTTACCCATCCTGGCTAATAGACATTTATGGACTTAACCACCATGAATTTATCCAGTTCTCTTTTAAACGCTGTTATAGTCCCAGCCTTCACAACCTCCTCAGGTAAGGAGTTCCACGAGTTAACTGTGCGGCTGCGTGAAGAAGAACTTCTTTTATTTGTTTTAAACTGCTGCCTCTAATTTCATTTGGTGACCTCTATTCTTGTGTTATGGGAATAAGTAAATAACTTTCCTTATCCACTTTCTCCACATCACTCATGATTTTATATACCTCTATCATATCCCCCGTTAGTCTCCTCTTTCCAAGCTGAGAGTTCTTAGTCTCTAATCTTTCCTCAATAGGGACGTCTCCAAACCCCTAATCATTTTAGTTGCCCTTTCTGAACCTTTTCTAGTGCCAGTATATCTTTTTGAGATGAGGAGACCACATCTGTAATCAGTATTCGAGATGTGGGCGTACCATGGATTTACATAAGGGCAGTGATATATTCTCCGTCTTATTTCATCCCCTTTTTAATGATCCTAACATCCGTTTGCTTTTTGACCGCATTGCGTACTGCATGGGCATCTTCGAAGAACTGTCCACGATGACTCCAAGATCTTTTCCTGACTGTTCACTGTAAATTAGCCCCAAATTTCATATTGTTTTAATCATAGTGGGTATTTTCCAATGTGCATATGTAACATTTGTCCACATTAAATTCCATTTGCCATTGTTGCCCAATCACTTAGTTTGTGAGATCTTTTTGAAGTTCTTCACAGTCTACTTTGGTCTTAACTATCTTGAGCAGTTTAGTATAATCTGCAAACTTTGCCACCTCACTATTATCCTTTCTCGGATCATTATGAATAAATTGAATGAGGATTGTCCTAGACTGACCCCTGGGACACCTCTCTCCATTCTGAGAATTTACCATTAATTCCTACCCTTTGTTCCCTATTTTTTAACCAGCTCTCAATCCATGAAAGGACCTTCCCTTTTATCCCATCACAGCTTAATTTACGTTAGAGCCTTTGGTGAGGGAACTTGTCAAAGGTTTTCTGGAAATCTAAGTATACTATGTCCACTGGATCCCCCTTGTCCACATGTTTGTTGACGTGTAGAAGGGTGAGACCAGGGCTCAACCCTCCCTGCGGGCGGAGGGGATCCACACCGGCTCACCACCCTCTGTCGGCCCAGGGTCTGCCCCTTGCTTCAGGGCTGTACAGCGTCACAGAATCACTTGGGACTCTGACGCTCTGCTGCAGGCCTCAGCAAACAAACACAGTTAATAGGTAGCTCAGGCCCTCTGCCGCAGGGCTGAGCAAACAAGCAAACAGTCTAGAAGCCCAGGCCCTGGGGAGGGTGGGGCAATCAGCAATTCAGGTGCACAAAGCTTGGGCCCTGGCCCAGGGCGGGGCAACAAGAAGCTCAGGGCCCAGGCCCTTTAGGAGGGGTTGAGCCAACAAACACCAGGAATGGCCTCCTCAGCCCAGGGAGGAGTCTGCCACCGTTGAAGAGGTGGCAGGGGGAACGCAGGCCCTCCAACTCCACTGCGTTCCAGCCTGGGGCCCTAGCAGCGGTTAACACCACAGACGGTCAGTGGGGGATCCTGACCGAAACACACTGACATCGGCTCAGGTGAGTCTGCAGCCTGACTGGAGTTGGCTGTCCCTGGGCCACTTCCAATCTCCCCCTCACTGGGTACCTGCCATCCGCCAACATCGTCCGGTGGGTCCCAGACCATTGGTTCCTCAAGATACCGGGCATCGGGGAGGTCCATTCCATTCCTCTGGGTATTGGGAGGTCCCAGCCCCTCCTCGGGGTACCGGGCTTGGGGAAGCTTAGACAGCTCCTCTAAAGGCCGGGTGTCGGGGAGCTCAGGCAGCTCCTCTGGGTACCGGGCATGGGGTAGGTTAGGCCCAGCAGGAGCTCGGGCACCAGCATCTGTCTTCTCTGGCAGCCTCTCCCCAACTGAGCACTGGGGCTGGCCTTGACTTCCGGGGGGCGGGAACAGGCGGTGGTGGCTCCGCCCGTTGCCGTGCCTGTTCTGCCCTGTTCCTCTCAGGTGCGGCGGGGAGTGAGGCCTTGTCGCTACATGACCCCTTCAAAGAACTCTAATAGATTAGTAAGACATGATTTCCCTTTACAGAAACCATGTTGACTACTGTTCAACAGGTTTTTTTTTGCTATCTGTCTAACAATTCTATTCTTAACTATTGTTTCGACTAATTTGCCTGGTACTGACGTTAGACTTACAGGTCTGTAATTGCCGGGATCACCTCTAGAGCCTTTTTTAAATATTGGCGTTACATTAGCTAACTTCCAGTCAATGGGTTCAGAAGCCAATTTAAAGGACAGGTTACAAATCTTAGTTAATAGTTCCTCAACTTCACATTTAAGTTCTTTCAGAACTCTTGGGTAAATGCCATCTGGTCCCGGAGACTTGTTAATGTTGAGTTTATCAATTAATTCCAAGATCTCCTCTAGTTACACTTTAATCTGTGACAGTTCCTCAGATTTGTCACCTACAAAAGCCAGCTCAGGTTTGGGAATCTCCCTAATGTCTTCAGCCGTGATGACTGAAGCATAGAATCCATTTAGTTTCTCTGCAATGACTATCATCTTTAAGCACTCCTTTTGTATTTTGATCATCAAGGGGCCCCACTGGTTGTTTAGCAGGCTTCCTGCTTCTGATGTACTTAAAAAACATTTTGTTATTACCTTTGGAGTTCTTGGCTAGCCGTTCCTCAAACTCCTCTTTGGTTTTTCTTATTATGCTCTTGCACTTTATTTGGCAGTGTTTATGCTCCTTTCTATTTGCCTATTCATTGTCTTTTGGAATACAGTTAGGTCTAAATCTTTAATTATGCACCCTGATCAAAAGCCTATTGAAGTAAATTGAAGTCCTTCAGGTCCTGTTAGCATATTTTAATGCTTTAAATGAAAATGCAATGATAGCACTGTAGTAAATAATATAATTTACAAACAAAGATTTATATGATCAATAATTTTTCATTTGCTCATAATTCAAAATGACATTTGTTTCCTTTTCTGAAGTTACTATTGTTGCATAATAATGTTGTGTGCCGATGAATTGCTGTTGTGTTCTGCCTCAAAGATTACTTCTTTTCAGGAGTAAGTGAAGAAATCTCTGAATTTACATATAATTTTTACAGTGCTTTGGAATCCTCTAGGAAAAAAGGCACTGCAGAAAACAATACACAATAATGAGTGAAATCTCACCACACCTATCTGAAATAGGAAAATAGTATTTGCCATATTTTACAGATGGGAAACTATAGAACAGATTTGTTAAGTCACTTGCTCAACACCAAACACTCTTGGAAGGAATAATACAAAATTGTTACTGAAATGCATAATTATCACAGTCCATGATTATGATGTTTTACTTAGTTTAATGATATAAAAAAAGAGATTGTTATGGTTTATGTGTAATAGATATTTTACCTTCCTTTACTTTTAATAGATTGTTTTTGTAGGCTTTCCAGACAGACAGAACACTGAAATTAGTGGAAATCATCTGAAAAGCTTGACAATAAAAATGAATGTAAAAGAAGATGGATATTTTTGGCTATGGTCCAAATCCATCCATCAGGTTTTGAGTGGATTTTTCATTATCCGTTTTATGTTATAGTTCTGCACCTTCCTATAATCCACACATCAACTGCATCGTAGCCAGGAAGGCAGCTTCCTTTTGCACATTGAGAAATCACTTTCACTGCAATACCAGTATTAAATCCATTACTTTCAAAATAATGAGCATGAAAGATGCTATATAAAATAATACTATCCTATTATAACTATTTCTAGAATCAGATCTAATAGAACAATATTAGTAAACCATGTGACTGCTGGATTCTCTTTGGATCTCTTTGACCTTACAACTATATATATAAATCATAGGCTCATCCGTTTTAGGAACTTGTTGACCACACTGACAGTTTTTCTTTATTGCTTTTACTACAGTAGTTACAAACTCTGTTGAATTCTATACCAAAATCTATAGAAATTGCCAGTAAGCAAAATGGACCAAATACATCCCTGGTATAAGACCACAGATGTCATACCAAGAGTGAATTGGGCCCAGCAAGTCTTACTTACTGGGCATTAATGAATTGACTCTAGCTCAAAACTGCAGCTTGAGAGCCTTAAATGTACTACATCAAATGACTTTCTGGGATAGGGTAAGTGATTTGAGAATCCAGAATGTGTCCAGTTAGATGTGACTCCTAGTCTTTCTTCATATCAGGCAAGAAGCAGATTTCAGCTGAAGACAAGCTGCACTGAGTTCACCTACATTTTGAATTAGTGCTGTCTTCTCGAATGTATGTTTGTTTTGCATGAATTCCTATAATTTTATGATCACATATGAACTGACTTTGATGTTGTAGTTTACTTTGCAATTTTACGTACTTGATCCAAAAGCAGAGACTATGTAATCTTCACTTTGAATTAGAGATCAGAAAAAGCCATGTATTTACCCAACTACTTAGCATATAATAAAATAGCCAGCAGTTACAGTGCAAATGAAGAAAATTTATGTGACGTTAGCTCCCTATAAAATGAATTGTTGCACACACACACACAACCCCTCACAAAGAATACCAAATTGTATATAGAAATGGATGTACATAATTCAGGTTGAAAGTGAACAGTTTGCAAAAATAGACAATTCCAAACAAGCCATGTTTTAAAAGAATGTTTGAAATCAGGAGAGAGAAATTAATGGGTAAGACCACATTTATTATTTTACCTTGGTATGTCTATTGATCATGTAGAAGTAGCACATAAAGAACAGTGATAAGAAAACAGGGAGGAAGAGAAATGGGGATATCCCTAACTGCATCTGCTGATCCCCGGGAATCCAGCTTCTGGTATTCTGAGACGGTGTGTACTATGGAGCAAGTTGCCGTATTGTAATTATGGTTAGCTAAAGCGCGAGCTTTTCCTGACCACATAGTTGAGGCTGATCTGGTAGAGTGTGCTCATAGAAGAGTTGTGCAAAAGTGGAAATTTCAATGAATTTTAAGGATGAAACTTGTGAATAATTTCAAACAATGAATACAGTGGATAACTGGTTGTGAACATTTAGCAAAATTTCTGGCAGGCCCATGGTTTACCCAGACTGACAGCTTCATCTACCTCTGACAAATTTGGCAAAAAAAGAGCTGAACTTTTGTGTAAAGAATCAGTGGGCTTGGCCACTCAACGGAAAACCCCAAACCACATCTCTGGGGGAACAAATAATGGATACATTTCAGTTTAAAAACAAATGCACATTTTCAAATTGGCTGCTAGAATATTAGAGCTTCCAGATTAATGAGCCTCGAAGTAACACAATTCATGGCAATTAGATTTAAATCCAATCAGCTAATACAACCTTATAAAAGCAATACCTAAGCTAATACAACCTTATAAAAGCAATACCTAACCTCCTTATCTTTTTTTTTTCCTCACATCAAACAGACAGGCTTTGTAGACCTTGATTCACAAGCAGTTAGTGCAGAACTTCTCAAACTGTGACGTGGCCTTTACTGCACTGAGGTGCCAGCCTGTCCCAGGTTAGATGCAAACAAGTCTAGGGAGACAGAAAAAAAAATATTTTTCCATCCTGGATCATTTTTACTTCACATTTAGAAAAATCAGAGATGTCTGTGCACTCACAATCCTTTATAGACTTATATGGTTGATGCTGATTCCTAGTAGAAATGATCCAATAAGAAATAAAGATTAAAACATTTCCCTGCCTATATGTTGACAGTATTCCTTCAGTTCTAGGATGAAACTCACAAGGTACATGCATATGCTTAGAATAGTCATAAAGAGGCAGGTTTCCCATTTACCCCCACCCCTTTTTTCCTCTCCTTTTTTTTAAAAAGCACAGACATAAACAAGGACAAAGTTAGCCTGTTGTTATTCCAGACTGAAAATTAACTAGTCTAAGTAGTATTAATTTTGATTAGTTATAACTGATACTGTGTGGAAAAAATATATATACAGATAAATAATGTATAAATAAATGTGTGTATTTATTAGCTATCTATACATGAATTAATAGTGAAATAGCAAACCAGCTCCATTGATTTGAAACTGCAGATATTTTGAGAATTCCAAACATGATGGATTTGTAATGTTTTGGTTCCTGATTAGATGGCTATGTTACTAATCAGCACAATGCAATTGCAAATTGAGAGTATCACAACCAAATATATAATGAATAGTTTGTGTGATGTTGCTAATCTTCAATGAGCTCCACGTGACCAAACTACATTGTCTTTGTGGAGATCATTGCTGCATCAGTATCTCGGTTAGCTATATGGTTAGCCAATCATGGAACGGAAAGAATGCCATATGACATGATAAGTAACCAATAAAGCACACATTGCTAATTATGAGGTACCAATTTTGCAATCAAATAGTCAAACATTGAGGCTCAACTTTCATTTTTCTTGAAACTCACATTAGTAAAGTTCAAAAATCGATGGAAAATGACCATGCAGCTGCCATGAACAAAACCAAATTGTAATTTGCTTTTGAATTTAGGCAAATATTTGCTGAATACACACAGCTATACAGTTTTGTCAGTTATAGGCATTACCATCAAAACTGCTGAAATAGCCGCTTTAGTATTGAGTACATGATAGAATAGCACGGGAAGCTGGACCATGGCTTCCTGTCCTGTACTGGTAATGTGCATAAGCAAAGGGCTTCATTCTCTAGTGCTGTCAATATTGCACTGTCTGTGACAATTACATTCACTTTTCAAAAGATAATCTTGCATCTATTCTCATAGCACTGTTGAGGGAGCAGCTTTCCCTGCTATGATTGGGGCTAGTTTTCAGTCCCAGCCTTTCTGCATGTTTGAATCACCCAGGATACTCTCTAGTTCTGAGAAAAGAGGAAACATGTAGAGGACATCCTTTTGTCTGATATGGGAGACATCCCATGCATTAGCAATTGGTGCTCTAGCTCTGCCACAATAAGGCCACATAAGACTTCTCTCTCCATGGGATCTTTACACAGATGGAAGATGGCTTGCTCACATGAACAAGAGGGAGTGGCAAGAATATGGGGCACCCGCAACAGCAGCATATCCTGTTGCTTTCACAATTGCATCTTACATTCCTTAAGTATCATGGCAGAAAAGGCAGATGATGTGATACTCCCATGATTATTATCTTGCTTAAAAGGAAATGATATTTATGTTTGCTTAGAACTTTGAGTGGAAAAATATTTGTTTGTGGGGAGATTTTCAAAGCTAAATGGCAGTTAGGTGCCATTGGCTAAGTGCCATTTGTGACTTTGAAAATCTCCACGGTAGCACCCAAAACAGTGAGAGTCTCAGCTTCACTGTGTTCAGTGGGAGTTAAGTGTACTCAGACTCCTGGAGGCTCAAATCCATATACGACATGAAGAAATAGTGACTGATAAAATAGAGTCACGTTATTCAAAATGGACATGACATTTTCCAAAGTATCAAAGATTCAGGTCTGGATTTTTGGTTTGGATCCTTATCCAATTAAAACATACTTTCAAGAAAGTAGTCTCTGCTAATGAAAGAAACAAATTGGCTTTTGTAGAGCTCTGTGAAGATCTTCGTGGAATGTTGCACTTGATGATGCATGATTCACTGAACTGATAATAATGATAAATATTTGCTCTTTGCAAGCAGAAATATTGCTCATTATATTAACTTCAACTTGGTTGTTTGTTCATAAAGATGGAAGATATTATTTTCAGTGCTAAGATGTTAATTTTGACTTTGTTCTCTTGCAAATGACAATCTGCTTTGACACATTTGTAAATAAAGCCTATTTTGTTTTCTTGAAAACCGAAACAAAAACTTCCACAATCAGTCTATCATAATTTCCAGAATTAACAATTCAGCCCATGGATTTGTCACTATCTCTCACTTACTGCCACTATAATACATCAGTTGAATGATGCTGCTGTGTTTGTGGGCTGGAAGGAAATAGCTTTTGCACTGGAGGGTTGGTTCAAATGGAGAATGATATACTTTTCACCTTGCGGGAAAAAGGAAAGGGCAAAATATTTTATATAGGATTCTTGTTTGCATATGAAAACTTTATTTACCCTTTACATTTTATATTCTGGAAGCTATTTACATTATCCTAGGTCTTTAATGCTTACCTCCCTCAAAATCAGCATAAAATCAAGTGGCATAATGTCAGGACACTAAAAATACATTAGAAAACCAATAACCTCAACAAGATTGCAATTATACACATTTATTTGCAGCAGAATTTGTAGCCTCAGCAATTCATTATAATGTCTGACATATATTGTGTTAAAAGAAAGTAAATCGTGTTTATTCTTAAACAGTCATGTATGTCAATGCTTGTTTGCAGCTAATCCAGACCATCAGTGCAGTGGATAAAGATGATTCAGTAGAAGGCCATCATTTTTACTTCACTCTGGCTCAGGAGGCCACAAGCAACTCAAATTTTACTGTCAGAGATAATCAAGGTAGTGTCATTCATGTAGCTTTTTAAAAATCTCTTCATGAAAGATTCATGCTTTAATAGTGCTCACATCACCATTTTTGTATACTTGTCCACCCATATAGAGAAATGTTTGGTGTTAAGTTTGAAATAGGGCAAAAGAGTTATCATGAGCAAATTTTAATAATAATAATAATTCAATAACCTCGTGTAGAATAGTTCTTTTAGAATCCAAATAACTTTAATCAACAAAAGACAGTATTACAGAAGGGAGAAAAGTACTTAGCACAAAATCAAGAAAAAGAGATTTCTATTACTTAATAGATAGTTAAATATAGCATGTGTTATGGGACATAACTTTAACTCCTAAATTATCACATGTTGGTGTTAAGGGAGAAAAAAAAGAATGTTTTGCAAATAAAATAGAGAAATGCTGTTAATAAGGGTCCACTCCTTTACGCAGTTCAGCAAAAATAGAATTATAAACAGAAGTACAATTCACAATTATGTAGCTTTGCATCCTGTTACATTTAAAACTGTATGCATTGATTACTGATATGATATGAATGATTTCTCTGCATATCTTAATGCTGGACCATTTTGGTATTGATCCAGATGCTTTAAAAGAATGGTCACCAATCGAAACTAATCTGAAGGGAAAACTTAAGTTTAACAGCTGGTGATATTACAGGAAAGATGACCTGTCAAAGTCAGTCTTCTGAGACTTAGAAGAGCTTTTTTAAACTCAACTAAAATACACATTGCTTATATTAGCTTTGCTAATTATTTTAATGTTCTGGCTAGGTGAATAAATCAATGGGACTAACTTTTGGAAAGTTCACTCTATAGGAAAATAGTTCTCTTAATGTCTCCAAAAGGAAAGGCAATGTTTTAATATGTATTTAAATTCCTGGTTCTCATTTACCTCTGACCCACTGCCAGGTGGTGGAATGCTATGTAGCGTTGCCAACTTTCTAATCGCACAGAACCAAACACCCCTGCCTCCAGCCGCACATTTTTTCCAACAAGCTACACAGTTAAAGTGTTTCTAAGCCAATGTTTCTCAAACTGGGGTTGCCACTTGTGTAGGGAAAGCCCCTGGGAGGACAGGCTGGTTTCTTTACCTGCCCCGTCCGCAGGTCCGGCTGATCGCGGCTCCCACTGGCTATGGTTCACTGCTGCAGGCCAATGGGAGCTGCTGGAAGCAGTGCAGGCTGAGGGACTTACTGGCCACCACTTCCAGCAGCTCCCATTGGCCTGCAGCAGTGAACCACGGCCAGTGGGAGCTGCGATTGGCTGGACCTGCGGACGGGACAGGTAAACAAACTGGCTGTCCTCCTAGGGGCTTTCCCTACACCCCAGTTTGAGAAAAACTATTCTAAGCTGAAATGTTCCCTGGCCAAAGTAGCAGGAGCACACTTGGCTCCTGTTTTGAGGTTGTGGATGCTCACAGCCAAGTTTTTCTGTCTCCCCCTGCACACACATCTATCAGAAAGCCGTCCTTTGAATGTTGAACCTTTTGATTAGCCAGTTATACAATATGCTCTATAAGCAGCTGGATAGGATGGCAGCTGGTTGCATGGGTCCATTTCAAAGAATCAGTTAGAATATGGGCTAGGTGTTTTTTTTCCCCCTTTTGGGTTTGAACATTAAAACAAAGTCTGCCATCACTTCTGGAGTACTTTCATTGAAGTAAATAGAGTTACTCTGGATCTACTGATGTAACAGAGCAGAATTTGCCCTCCCCTGGTTACATAACCAACACACACAGACATGCGGACAAACAAAACTGAATGTTTGTGTGTGGGGGTGGGCAGGGTTGTTCATTTGTTTTGCATACTTCATTGAAAAGCTGGTTTTACAAAACAAAAACTGGGGCTTGTTTTGATGAACCATATCAATATTCCAAAGTACAGAAGGTTTGGATAAATAGCTTTGTATTAGGCCCATGTATATATTAAGTTACTAAAAAAATATGCTGTATAAACAGTCATGAGTTGTCCCTGGAAGCTGATTTGCATGGTACATTGTAACTGATGCTTTTTTAATCTATCAAAACTGAAATGCCTATCCCGCTCAGAACACCTTGCATTTTACCTGGTTTTGCTGACACACATTTAAATCAGTATATTTCTCCCCACACTTTTCTTTCCTCTCCAATGACATGCACCTTTTCAGAATGTCATTAATTGCAAATAAGGATAAGTTACTAGCCAGGTTTTTTTTATTTATTTGTTAAAGTGACAAATATCTGATACAGATACTTCATCTTCTAGATAACACGGCTGGAATTTTTACAGCAAAAAATGGCTTCAGTCGACAAGAGCAGTTTGCTTTCTTCATGCCAGTCCTAATTGTGGACAATGGAACCCCTTCACTTACCAGCACAAACACCCTAACTGTCAGCGTCTGTGATTGTGATACTGAAGCTAGTGCCCAGTCTTGTCGATTTGGAGCTTTCATGTCTTCCATGGGTCTCAGCATAGGAGCATTAGTTGCAGTTTTGGCCTGCATACTAGTAATATTAGGTAAGAAAAAATATTTGTGTGTCCTACTGCCTTCTGCTTTATGCTAGACTTGATCATTTGAATAGAGGTTCCTTGGATTGGCTGAGCTATTTAAGCTGTTATATTTATTGTGTTTCACTGATTACAAATCAAATAGGTTTGGTTTACAAATAAAAAAAAAAAAAAAAAAGGTCTTTGTAACTTCCAACCCTGAAAATCTGGCCAAAGTGTAGGTGTGTTCCTGTATGCACATCTATCATCAGCTGTCATGAAGATGTGGAAGGCTAAAATCTTGTCTTAGCACACCTAAAACTAAAGCAGAATTTAGCCTTACTGTTGAAATTTAGCTGACAGGTCTACTGATGATGCATGAGAAGGAATAGAATCCAATTCTCTCCACCATAACTGTGTGGTTCTCTAGAGCTAAGATAATTTGTTACTGTTTCTTTTTATTTATTTTTGTTGTAAAAGAGGCAGCTATGACTCTGAATACAAACAGTTGATCTGTTGAATAATAAAGTGACAAATTTACATAGTCACTTCTTCAAATACAACGACTCTTATGCTACTCGCTCCTCTTTTCTTCCCCCACCCCACCAGGGTTGATACAAATTTGAGAAGCACAGTGCTAGGCTTGTTGTCACATATACAGTGTGTGCACCTAAAATGTTTCCTCCATTTAGATGGATTCTACTACTTTGAGATATATTCCCTATAAATATAGGGATAGGGTATGAGTTAACCCCTTATGCCTGCACAGGGATGAAAGTTCAAGCAAGAAGCTTCTGTTTTGGCATTGCTATGAAAGTACTGCTCACAATAGCAGGCTCTGCACTCCTTGCACTCTGTGAGTAGAAACTGTTTGCTTCTGCTCACTCCTCAGCCCAACCCCATTCAGAGTAGAGCTAAAGCATAAGGGGAACCAATCTGGTCCATCCAAACTTTCAATGTGAGTTTGAGCAAGACTCAAATCCAGACATCCAGATTGTAGTCCAAGTGCCTTAACTCACAGGTTGTCAAATTGTGATGTCATCTGCCCCCAAACATGCCTGGCCCTGCTCCACAAACACTGCATCAAGAAGCTTCCATTTTGGTCTACAAAATAGAGGCCTTCACACAGCATAACCTTTCAAGGTCCCTTCCAGTTCTGTGAGATAAGTATATCTCCATATAATAATAATTAATAATACGGTGCATGCGAGGTCATGTTGTGCAGAGGTTCCCATTTTGTAGATCAGAATGGCAGCCTTGCAGTATGACCTAGCATATATGTGTGTGAGGTCACATTGTGCAGAGACCACCATTTTGTAGAGCAAAACAATATCCTCTTGGTGCAGCATTTGTGGAGCAGGTTCAGACACGTTGGCTATGTGGAGATTGCTGCACAGACACCAATTTGGCCATTTGCACTATGCAGCTGTACAAGTATCCATTTGAGGGACTTGAATGCAGAAAATCCTTATCTGTGGTAGCAGCCTCATCAAGAGAGACTCCTCTCTGCTTGAACTAGTAGGAACCTGTGCTAGCCTTTTCTTAGATGGGAATCTGCACTAAGGCAAAGTCCATATCTTTCATGCCACCCTGAGTACTCTTGTAATTTGAGGATAAAGAATCATTTTGCTGTCCTAGTATCACCAAGCAGGGCCTTCCTAAAATCCTGGCTTCATTTGCTGAAAAGTGAATTCCTCTTTCAGATTTGTGGTAAGAGGCACACAGAGGATTCCTTTTTTACCCAGAGTATCTGCTTCAGCCTCCAGCAGTGAATCTTATGGTGCAGTTATGAACAAAAAAGTCCAAGAAACGTGCTTGAAAATATGATGAGGCTTTCTTTGATTATGACTTCACCAGTGATTTCATCAAGACAGACAAAAGGCCAAAATGCCTGCTATAACACGGTGCCACCTAGTGAAAACATGAAGCCTAATAAGCTTAAACAACACTTCACAAGGAACACAGAAAAACGAAGGTTATTTTTTCAGTGTCAGAAAGAAGAACTTTCACATCAACAACTGCAATTCAAGAGAGCCGTGTCCATCTCTGACCATGCTCAAAAGGCATCATTTGTGTTGAGTTACCACACTGCACAGGCCAAGCAGCTTCATACAATTGGAAACACTTTGATTTTGCCAGCCACAATTGATGCGATGAACATGATGTTTGGGGAAACTAAAGCAAACAAGCTCAAAGCCATACCACTCTCCAACACAGTGAAGCAAAGGATCAAAGTGACAGTAGCAGATCAATCAAACACAGATGGAGTATCTGAAAAACACAGAGTCTTTTGCTCTTCAAGTTGATGTGAGCATTGAGAGTTGTGATGCACACTTCTTGGCTTTTGTGAAATACATGTGATGGTACATTTTTTGAAGACATTCTGTTCTTCCTCTTCCTGGACACAAGATGGTTCAATTTGCTACATAGCTACATGCAAAACAAAAATTTACAGTGTGATTGCTTGGTGGGCTTTTGCACAGATGGAGCTCTGTCTATGGCAAGCCACAAAGCAGGTGTGCATGCCTTGGTAGAGAAGCTCCATTTGCTGTGTCAACTAACTGCACAATTCAAAGAGAAACTGGCATCTAAAGCTCTGAGTCCAGAGCTATGTGATGTTTTGCAGCAGGTCTCATCTATTGTGAACTACATCAAGACTCAGCCTCTTCACATGTGTCTCTTTGCAAACCTGTGTGAAGAAATGGAATCTGATCATGATGTGTTGTTCTTCAACAGTGAAGCTTGTTGGCTCTTGAGAGGAAAAGTACTGGGATGATTTTTTGAACTGAGAGACAAGCTGCGTGCCTATGTAATGGATTGCAAAAAATACTGAGTTCATTGATTTTTCTGGGTGACCAAAGGAAGATATGCCTTTTGGCCTATGTCACAGACTTATTTTGGAAACTGAATGAATTGAATACATGTCTGCAAGGAAAGAACACCACATCCTTCAACTGAGTGATCACAACACAGGAGTCAAAGAAAATTGTTTTCTGGAAGAATAATTTGCTGAAGACAAGCTATGAATCCTTCCTGAAGCTTTGCAAGGTCCTGGGTGACACAGGTGATGGCTGAAGGACCAGTTTGTATCCTTTTTCCCCTGACTTGGACATGACAAAGTATGATTAGGTATGAAGCCCCTTTCAGTGCAAGACTGATGCCGTTGGTTTGCCAGCAGCTGAAATCAAAGAGCTCAGAAATTTCCTGTGATCGATTCCTGCAAGGAACATATACTTAATGTTCTTTCCCAGAGAGCTGTGTCAATGTCATGAGATAAAAGGGAAGGTCCTCTTATTGACCTTTAACTGGTTAATAGATAGGAAACAAAGGGTAGGAATAAATGGTCAAGTTTCAGAATGGAGAGAGGAAAATAGTTATGTCCCCTATGGGTCTGTACTGGATCCAGTCCCATTCAGCATATTCATAAATGATCTGGGAAAAGGGGTAAAAAGTGAGGTGGAAAAATTTGCAGATGATACAAAACTACTCAAGATAGTTAAGTCCCAGGAAGACTGCGAAGAACTACAAAAGTATCTCTCAAAACTGGGTGACTGGGCAACAAAATGGCAGATGAAATTCAATGTTGTTAAATACAAAGTAATGCACACTGGAAAACATAAATCCAACTATACAGACAAAATGATGGGGCCTAAAGAGAAAGATCTTGGAGGCATTGTGAATAACTCTGAAAACATCCACTCAATGTGCAGCTGGAGTGAAAAAAGCTACCAGAAGTTTGGGAATCATTCTGAAAGGGATAGATAAAACAGAAAATATATTGCCTCTATATAAATCCATGGTTTACCCACATCTTGAATACTGCGTGCAAATGTGGCCTCCCCGTCTCAAAAAAAATTGGAACTGGAAAAGGTTCAGAAAAGAGCAACAAAAATTAACGGTATAGAACAGCTTCCATATGAGGAGAGATTAATAAGACTGGGACTTTTCAGCTTGGAAAGGAAACAACTAAGGAGGGATATGATAGAGGTCTATAAAATCATGACTGGTGTGGAGAAAGTAAATAAGGAAGTATTATTTACTCTCTCATAACATAGGAACTAGGGGTCACCCAATGAAACTAATAGGCAGCAGGTTTAAAACAAACAAAAGGATGTATTTCGTCAGACGACACAGTCAAACTGTGGAACTCTTTGCCAAAAGATGTTGTGAAGACCAAGATTATAAAAGCGTTCAAAAAGAACTAGATAAATCATGGAGGTTAGGTCGGTCAATGGCTACTAGCCAGGATGGGCAGAGATGCAAAACCATGTCCCTATCCTCTGTTTGCCAGAAGCTGGGAATGGGTGACAGGGGATGTATCACTTGATGATTACGCATTCTGTTCATTCCCTCTGTAGCACCTACCATTGGCCGCTGTCAGAAGATGGGATACTGGGCTGACCCAGTATGGCCATTTTTATGTTCTTATATATGGTCAAGAATGAATATCCTGAACTCTCAACATGCACCTCAGAACTGATAGTACCATTCACGAGTATTACTGTGATACTGGATTCAGCACTCTTGCGTCCATCAAGTCTCACTAACGATCTATCCTTGATGTCACATCAGAGTTTAGATGTGTAATTTCTACCTCACCGCCAGACATGAAGAAGCTGTGTCACAGTACGCAAACCCATGCATCATAGAGAGCATTAAATAATGTACTTAATGTGAAAATTCCTTGGATTCCTTTGCTGCTGTGGTGCTTTGTTGCTATCTTGAGTCAAAGGACACAATAAGCCTCAAAATGGGCTCACACAGGCAATTAATTTATGAAACTCTGTGTTAACCACTCAGCCACCGCACCTCCATCTAAATGCAATACACAGTAATCCCTGCTAGCACTAGAGTGTTTATTTAGCATTTCCTTAGAGAGATGCATCAACCCCAGTGAGCTTGTTAAAGAGCTTGTTTCCTATGGTAACATTGGCATAGCACATCATTTGACATGCTACACTTTCTGATAGCACAACATGGGCAAAACATCATCCATCATCTAAAGATGTGGGTCATCAAAAGCAAGGACAACTTTTCCTCCTCCTTATCAGCTACTATCAGAACTATATAAATTCACCAGCACTAGAGTTATTTCACAAATGGTGTGATTTAAAACTCATAAGTTAGGCAAACAATTTCACTGGAAATGAAATTTTAATTTAAAAAAAGAATAAAATCCCAATTTAAAATTGATTCCACTAGTTACATAGGGCATGATAATGAAGAGGTGTTACTGTTCTAAATCATGCAGCCATGGCATGAATTGTACTTGTTCTTCAAGCCTTCAGAATTCTTCCTAAGACAATCACCACCAAAGATTTACCATCAGAAATGAGAAAAATAATTATAAAAAAGTTTCAATGCATTTTTTAAATTAACAACCCAAACTTGTATGGAGAAATATTTTCTCATATTAGAATCAAATTTGTCAAACAAATTTGTTTGGTTTGTTTTTTAAGCTTAACTGTATTCAGTTTCCAGCTATAATTAGTTACAAACTGAAATCATGCATTGTGGATCCCATTGTGTATTTGAAATGGACACTTCGGTTTGGGATGAAGTGAGCCGGGGTTTAGTGTGGGGAGGTGGCAGGAGGGAATGAATGCTTATTTAAAAAAAACAAACAAATGAAAAATCTTTTCTATCTGAGCCAGTCGTTCTACAATCCAAGCTTTTATGTCAGTTACAAACAAGGTATTTTTACAGATAGAGCTTGCTGGTGCACAGATATGAGGTAAAACATCCTGAAAAACTCTCAAATGTGCAAAACCAATTACGAGAAACTATTGGACCAGATCCTCACCTGCTTAGCTTAGCTTCATTGAAGTCAAATTGACTCCAGCTGAGGAGGATCTAACCCAATAACATTCTTTATTATTTCCCAGCCCTTCTAGTGGTTTTGATCTGAGAGAGGGAAATGAAAGCTTGAATGCAGCATTGATATATTATGTAATAAAACAAACTAGTTTCAAACAGGATAAGTAACCTGTGATTCCCTCACTGCTCCAAACTCTCATTGGCCAAACAAATTGCTCCATTTCCTTAACCCATTTTATAAGTCCCTTTGTAGCCATTTCCCCAACAAAAATACTACATCTTACAACCATAAATCCACAAAAAAAAAAAACCACAGCTCTACAGATCCACCTAGATTGTTTGAGTTTGCACATGCTTTGACATTAGGAAGTTTTACCACCTTTAAGACTTTCCAAACACACAAAAAGTCTCTGGTTCTTTTCCTTTTTCTTGTCAGTGTTTTTTTTGGCAATGCTGGTTTTAAGGCAGAGGAGGAAGCAGTCTCTATTTCCTGACAAGCCTGAAGAGTTCAGAGAGAACATTGTCAGGTATGATGATGAAGGAGGGGGAGAGGAGGACACAGAGGCTTTTGATATTTCAACACTCAGGACTCGTACTGTCATGAGAGAGCACAAGTCTAGAAGAAACATCACAACAGAAATCCAAAGCCTTTACAGACAATCTCTGCAAGTTGGTCCTGACAGTGCTGTTTTCAGGGAATTCATTTTAGAAAAGCTTAAAGAAGCTAATGCAGATCCTACTGCTCTGCCATATGATTCCCTTCAGACATATGCATTTGAGGGGACTGGCTCATTGGCTGGATCCCTCAGCTCTTTAGGATCAAGCATATCACATGTGGATGAGAATTATGATTACCTTACTGACGGTGGCTGGACTTTAAACTAGCATGTATGTATGATCCCAATAAGAGTACAAGGGATTAGCAGCCAGTAGGAACTACATTTTCAAAAGTACTCAGCAGCCAAAATCAAGTCTGTATTTGAAAATGAGACCAATTTAAGCATCAAAATAAGTGGCCAGGTTTCAAGAACAGCAGTTCAAAATGATGGTGGATGTTGAGAACCTTTTTAAAATCTGCCTGTGAGTGTCATTTTGAGAAGTGCTTAATGCTCAGCCCTTTTGAAAGTCAGCTCTTATTTAGGTGCCTGATTACAAGCTGTACTCCTTTTGAAAATCTAGTTCCAATGGTGGGTGCTTAAAACAGATCCCACAAGCACAGGATAAAACAAAACAACTATGGTTCCTGGAAATATTTGACCTAGCTTAGGCTTTACAACTATTTCCAAAGTTAAGGCTGACTTGGATGGGTTGTTTTTGTTTTGTTTTTTCATATTAACCAAAGTTAAAGCTTGCATATTTGTATTATGTTTCATAATACAAATACTATTGTGTAAAAAATGTAGACACCAGACATATTTTAAAAGGATTGCCAAAAACACTTACAAAGTCTATTTATTTTTTTTTAGGATAAAACTAAAGCAAATGCAGTTTTTAGTAATGTAGAAATAAAGGCCTGTTACAGTCAACATTTATTCACTATTAAATTTGAATTTTTATTAAACTGTTGGGAAGTGTCAAATTCTTAATTTCTCAGTGAATGCATTCAAAAATTATAAAGGACAAAAAGTATTAGGTTCAAGTCTGAATCAATATTCAACTTAAATACAGTAATATCAACCATGTTACATTTTACTGTGCATAGCGTCAAATACAATTCACATCTGGGCTTTCCTCTTTTATTAAGATCTTGAAAGATGACTGATTTCCCAGCACAGATTTTTTTATTATGGAATATAAAATTAGCTGCAGTACTCAATTTTATTGTAACAGTATTAAAGATCTTTAAAATGCTAAGCTGGTGGATATAAAACTTGATGTATAACATTAGATAGTAGAACACTTTAATGTTAATCCAGTTCAGAAAATGATCCCACATTATTCTGTTGGAATCGAGTCAGACTTCAAAAATAATTTCCTACTGTATTTTTTTTTTTTTTTTTCCACAGTCTGCAGTGAGTATAAAATTGTCTCAGAACTATTCCCTTTCAATTATCTGTATGTATGTATGGAGGATCAGAAATTAATGTTCTAAAAACCATCAAATATATTCAAATATCTGGCTAAGAATAGAAGGGTCTGCCTTATATTTATTCACCATTTTCTATTAGCTGTTTATTTTATAGTATCTGCAACATGTAATCAATTGAAACATTTCAACAGCCGAAAGCTGGCATCAGGATAAGAAAAACAGAGCAATTAGCTTTTTTATTTAAGCTCTCAGGTAAGCGCCACTGAATTACAAAAAACTAGGCAAATCTTATACGAGAAATGAAAATGCGTGAAGCATAGCAAACATAACAGAGCTTGTAAAAGTATTTGTTCATTAAAGAAAAACAAGGGATGTCAGCTAAGCAGAAAGATGCCAGTACAGAGACACTTTAAATGCCTGCAAGTTAAAAATAAAGCACAGGAGAAAGTAAGGGAATTAGGACACAAAGGGATGTGTGTCCAGAAAAGAAAAACTACAGATGCTAGAACAATATTGACAAGTATGTGACTAGCAGCTGATGAACCAGCACATGTATAATGGGGGAAATTTTTTTTTTTTTGGTGAGAACAGTGCTAAAGTTCCTCAGTAGAAGAGTTACCACAGAGTAACTTCAAAAGATGCATGTCAATGAAGCATTGCAATGATAGGTCTAATGCTTGTATTCAATGGCACTCAGACAGATGTGACAAAATGGTTTCTAGTTAGATAATATTGTGCATATCAATCGTTAGCTCCGTGGAAAAGAATAGGAATGAGACAACAAATGAGCTTGTATTTGTTTGTTTTGCGGAATGGGAGTATGATGGGCTATATACAACTCACACAGATGAGGAAAGGACCAGAGTCCCTGTGGGGGGTGGGGCTAGTTCCATCCCTTGGTCCTGTCAACCATGTATTGGAGGGAGGAGACCTTTAAAAAGGAAGAAACTACAGTCAGCTGGGAGGAGAGACTACCTTCAGCAGGAAACTGCTGGAGCAGTGCCACAGAGGGGAACTTCCATCCAGAAGACCTCCACTGTGACCCTATCAAGAGTCCAGCAAACTCCCAGAGCAAGCATGACAGCGTGAGTGTGATTCAGGAACCCAGCTAGAGGGACTCCTTGAAAACCATTGCACAGATGCTGTATTATTGGACTTTTTCCATTTGAGGGGCCCAAATGAAAAGTTATTTTGCAGTATGCTTGGGTGTTTAACTTTCTTTATGATCCTCCTTTAGAAGGCCCACAAAGAGGAGTGTCCCCTTGCAAGAAGTAAGAATCTGGGCCCCGTGCATGAGCCATCCACTGTAAATACCTGGGCGTGGTGAGTGTCTTCCACCATCTGGGAGAAAAACCTAAGGGGACTCTTTTACAGAGAGTACATATCTACATTCAGATTCTGAAACCGTAAGAGGTACCATACTCCACAGTTGGTCCCATTGACTTTAATTGAACGTCCTGTGGAATGGAATAGCATTCATGGGAAGAAGGATGTCAGCCTTTGTATCTCAAAGTGGATTGTAAGAAAATGATCACTGTTCAATTGTTCAGACAGAGGAGTAGGATACAATCCATGTTTATGCTAATATTGCCTTTGATCCTGTTTGATGTTGTGCTCCATATATGATTCAGTTTGAGTGTATGTTCATATAATAATTAAAATTATTTAACTTTGTCCTATTGGTTCATTATGTTACATATCTCTTTCTAGTAAGTGCTCCATATAAAAGACGAGACTACTACTGTTACCAGCTAAAGAAATTTCTCTTCTAGCTCAAGTGATAGAGGACCACGCTTCTAGTAGTGAGAGTCCTGCAGTTAAATTCCACAGTAAGCAGGGGTCATTGTAAGTTGACACTGGAATGGATTTCAACAAGATTTCTGATAATCAGGCCCAATGTCAACCTTATGGACTCATGTTTATATATGATAAAAAAAAAAAAACAGTAAATCACTGGTCTGATAAAATGTAACAATTCCTGTGTTCCTATATGGACATGATCAAACGTTATATGAGCAAACCAGGTTTAAATTGGCCAAGCAATAACTAAAGAGGGATATTACTACATGTCTACAAATATAAAAAATGTAAACACCAAGAAGAGACAGGAATTACGTAAATAGATTAAAGGGATATATAATAAGGGATAATGGGATAAAACCAATAAAGAGAAAGTGTGAATGCCAGGCAATAATTCCTGATTGTGAGATCTCTTACTCTGTGGAATATTACTTTCACAGCATAAACAAAGAGCAGTTAGATAAAAACAAATACATTTGATGGAAAAGTTGCAACTTAATACTATTTCTTATAATTCAGAACAACAACACATGAAAACAAACAGCAGAGATGGACAACTCACCCCACCATTTTCTAGGCTGTCTCTTTGCATAATGAGTCTGATTTCATGCTCTCTTACAGAGCCCCCTATCTTGTACGCATGAGCAGGAAATCTCCCCTATTCTTAAAGCGATACCTTGCAATTTCAACTTAGTCATCAAAACACCACATGGAATAGTCCTCCTAAGGAAAACCTCCATTACTTCGGCCATCTAAACTCAGACTGGACAGTTCAGTTGAATAGGTATTATAACAAAACAATCTTTCCATGGCAGGAGGTCATTGGTTCCTAGTCTGGGGTTCGTGACCCATGGGAAGATTATAAACATGTTTCAGTGGAATCATGACCGCTCTCTCTCATTCTTCATGTCTATAAGGGACAAATATATATTTCTTTTCTTCTGTAACAGAGTAACAATTTGGAAAAGGTTGAGAACTGCTGAACTAGACGATCTAATTCACATGATAGGATAAATCACATGACCGGAGCACTGTCATGGATGGATATAAACTATTCAGGAAGGACAGGCAGGGCAGAAAAGGTGGAGAAGTTGCATTGTATATAAGAGAGCAGTCTGACTGCTCAGAGCTCCAGTACGAAAATGCAGAAAAACCTCAGAGTCTCTGGATTAAGGTTAGAAGTGTGAGCAACAAGGGTGATGTCGTGGTGGGAGTCTGATATAGACCACCAAACCAGGGGGGATGAGGTGGAGGTGGTGTTCTTTTGGCAACTAACAGAAGTTACTAGATCACAGGCCCTGGTTCTCCTGGGGGACTTCAATCACCCTGATATCTGCTAGGAGAGCAATGCAGCAGTGCACAGACAATCCAGGAAGTTTTTGGAAACTGTAAGGGACAATTTTTTGGTGCAAGTGCAGGAGGAACCAACTAGGGGCAAAGCTCTTCTTGACCTGCTGTTCACAGACAGGGAAGAATTAGTAGGGGAAGCAAAAGTGGATGTGAACCTGAGAGGCAGTGACCATGCGATGGTCAAGTTCAGGATCCTGGCACAAGGAAGAAAGGAGAGCAACATAATATGGACCTTGGACTTTAGAAAAGCAGCCTTTGACTCTCTCTGGGAACTGATAGACAGGACCCCCTGGGAGAATAACATGAAGGAGAAGGGAGTCCAGGAGAGCTGGCTGTATTTTAAAGAATCCTTAATGAGGTTGCAGAAACAAACCATCCTGATGTGTAGAAAGAATAGTAAATATGGCAAACAACCAGCTTGGCTTAAGAAAGCTGGCTAGATCATCGGGCTCAACAGGTAGTGATCAATGGCTTCATGTCTAGTTGACAACCAGTATCAAGTGAAGTGCCTCAAGGGTTGGCCCTGGGGCTGGTTTTGTTCAATATCTTCATTAATGATCTGGAGGATAGTGTGGACTGCACCCTCAGCAAGTTTGCAGATGACACTAAACTGGGAGGAGTGGTAGATATACTGGAGGGTAGGGATAGGATACAGAGGGACCTAGACAAATTAGAGAATTTGGCAAAAAGAAATCTGATGAAGTTGAACAAGGAGAAGTGCAGAGTCCTGTACTAAGGAAGGACGAATCCCATGCACAGCTACAGACTAGGGACCGAATGGCTAGGCATAAGTTCTGCAGAAAAGGACATAGGGGTTACAAGAGACGAGAAGCTGGATATGAGTCAACAGTGTGCCCTTGTTGCCAAGAAGGCTAATGGTATTTTGGGCTGTATAAGTAGGGGCATTGCCAGCAGATCAAGGGACATGATCATTCCCTCTATTTGACATTGGTGAGGCCTCATCGGAGTAACTGTGTCCAGTTTTGGGCACCACACTGCGGGGGGGGGGGGGTGGAAAAATTGGACAGAGTCCAGCAGAGGGCAATGGGAGTAATTGGGGGCTGGAGCACATGACTTCTGAGGAGGGAACAAGAATTGTTTAGTCTGCAGAAGAGAAAAATGAGGGGGGATTTCATAGCTGCTTTCAACTACCTGAAAGGGAGTTCCAAAGAGGATGGGTCTAAATTGTTCTCAGTGGTACCAGATGACAGAACAAGGAATAATGGTCACAAGTTGCAGTGGGGGAGGTTTAGTTTAGATATCAGGAAAAATTTTCACAAGGAGAGTGGTGAAGCACTGGAATGGCTTACCTAGAGAAGTGGTAGAATCTCCTTCCTTAGAAGTTTAAGGTTAGGCTTGACAAAGCCCTGTCTGGGATGATTTAGTTGGAGATTGGTCTTGCTTTGAGCAGGAGGTTGGACTAGATGACCTCCTGAGGTCCCTTCCAACCCTGATATTCTATGATCCTAATGATAGTTCTTTTCACCTCTAACTTCTAGTATTTTCGTGATTTGACACTTTGGGATATAAGGAAATAAAGGATGTCTATAAACTTTTGCTTTGTTATACCAAATTTATAGTAAGTTATGTTAACACATTGTGACTTATGAGTCATTGTTCTGATTCAAGGGGGGAAAAGTCTTGCTCACTCACTTCCCAGTAAAATGTTTCATTTGCATTTCAAATTGTAGTTTTATGATCAGAACACTGACAAACTATCTCTTGGTTGCTGCTAAAAATAATCATAAGAACATTATTCTGTCAGACCAATGGTCCATCTAGACCAGTATCCTGTCTTCTGACAGTAGCTGGTACCATTTGCTTCAGAGGGAATGTGCAGAACCAGGCAATTATCAAGTGGTTCCTCCCCTGTTGTCCAGTCCCAGCTTTTGGCAGCCAGAGTTTTAGGAACATCCAGATCATAGGGTTGCATCCCTGACATTCTTGGCTAACAGGTATTGATGTACCTATCCTCCATGAACTTCTCTAATTCTTTTTTAAACCAGTTATATTTTTGGTCTTCACAACGTCCCCTCACAAAGAGTTTTACAGGCTGACTACATTGTGTGAAGAAGTATTTCCTTATATTTGTTCTCAGCCTGCTGCCTATTAATTCCATTGGGTGACCTCTAATTCTTGTGTATATGAAGGGATAAATAATACTTCCCTATTTCCTTTCTCCATGCCACTCATGATTTTATAGACCATTATCATATTACCCTAAGTTACCTCTTTTTTAAAGATGAACAGTCCCAATCTTTTTAATCTCTCCTCATATGCGAAACTGTTCCATAGTCCTAATCATTTTTGTTGCCCTTCTCTATATTTTTTCCAGTTCAAATACATCTTTTTTTGAGATGGGGCAACCAGAACTGCATGCAGTATTCAATGTGAGGGCATACTCTGGATTTATTTACTATCATTGTGATGTTTTCTGTCTTTTTATCTCTCTCTTTAACAGTTCCTAATATTCTCTTAGCTTTTTTGACTGCCATTGTACACTGAGCAGATGACTTTAGGTAACTATCCATAATGATTTCAGGATATAATTTTTGAGTGCTAACAGCCAGGGCCGGTGCTTCTATTTAGACGACCTAGGCAGTCGCCTAGGGCACCAGAATTTGGGAGGGAGGCATTTTGCCACTCTTGGTGGCAATTCGGCAGCAGGGGATCCTTCTGCACTCTGGATCGTTGTCACCAATTCTGCAGCGGATCCTTCACTGACTCCGGGACCCACTGCCGAAGTGCCCCGAAGACCGGGAGCACGGAAGGACCCCGCCCCCCCCGGTGCAGAATTGCCACCAACAACGGGGAGCGCGGGAGGACCGCCGCCTAGGGTGCCAAAAACCCTGGCGCCACTCCTGCTAACAGCTAATGTAGACCCCCATCATTTCTGTGTATAGTTGAAATTATATTTTCCAACATTTTAGAGATAATCTTAAATTCACATAATGTATCCACATCTCCTGCCATAAATACTGTCATTCTTATACTAGGTTTGCTTGCTAAATTTGCATTGGAAATACAGTTGTTTTAGCATGCATACTTAATCGTACAGGGTAACCATGTCAAATAAGAGGAATATGACTCAGACAGCATAAATTATGCCTTAAAGTGGTTTTAATGCACACTTTTTCTCTGAAAGTTCCACTCTAGAAGTGGGAGTTAAGAGAGTTTATATATTACATACTGGCAAAGAATGTATTTTACCCTTGGCTCACAAATCAGGAGAATAGAACACAGAATTGTTTGACATGCCAGTAAGAGTGTGTATACATAAAAATATGGTCTGGTATTATTTATGTACGGTTAGACTCCTTTTCACAGCAGTAATTTACATCATATTTATATATCACAAAAAGATTAATCCTTCACAAAGAGGTCTACATTCTCCTCTCAGTTCCTACACATAGGGTGCAAGAGGGCAGCGGAAATTAAATGGTGCCCTCGTTGTGTGCTGGTCCTTGGCACAGGGGTGAACTCTCCCCATAAAGACATAGGGGAATATAACAATGATCGAGACCACGTATGAGGTTCAAACGCAAATCTACAAGCATTGGGAGTAGTGAAAAGCACCTGGAAAAAAGGGAAAGTAGTAATAGTGAGAGGACACTACTTTAGAGAATGTTAACAGCGATCTACAATAACAAAGGCCAAAAGAATAATCTGTGCTATCTGAATGTTGAAACTTGTTCATTGTGTTTCAGAACTGTATTGTTTTCTTTAGTAATATAGAGGTCAATATACAGGTCAATACAGGCCAATATATAAAGTAATGTTGTTTACTTCTGTGAGTTCTAATGAAATCGGTATGTGAAAAAAAATATGGAATAATTTAGATATGCCTGATACCATAGTACAGTTTTTTTAGGAGTAAATTCACCCCATCCCTACACAAAGCACAAACAGACACGTTTTTCAAAGAGAATTTTGGCCCTCAGCAACAGTTGTTCTAACCTAACATCTGTTACAGCCTCTCTGCATTCATAAAAAAAGATTCCAGGTAACTGGATAGTATTTAATTGCAGTAAGTGCATCTGCAATCTACTCCAAGGGGCCTTCTGCATGCGGGCTGATTCGGAGACCCACTTCAGAGAGACAAAGGATATGCAGAGGACCCCTATGCAGCTAGTTCACACATAGTGCTACCATGGAGGATTAACAATGAAGAGGACCACCTTCTTCATCATCACATTGTGGACCAAATTCTCTTTTCACCATCAGAGAATCTAATCTTGTAATGAAAATCACCTCAAAGCCAAGTCTGTTCTTCCTCTGTTATGTGGACTGGGAGAAGGACGTAAGGATCTCATGCTATCCCTAATCCTTCAGTACTTTCCTTGAACAGCAAAAATGTTTTTTTGGGGTGGGGTGGACAATCAACGAACAACTACACAAATTCACCAGCTATTCCCCACGCTCTTCAGAAGGGGACATGTGTGACTATGGTATAGCTCCATTGACATTTCCTGGGCTGAAAAGGAAGATTCTTTCTTCCCTAGAACCAGTCATGTGCAGAGTCCATATCTTCAAACTCTGAGCATAAAAGGAGGATTTTGTCTTCATTTAAGAAGGTTTAATCATTAGAGAGGAACGAACCAAGTATGCTTTTATTTTTACATTTGAGGCCTATTTCGAGGGCTAGTTTTCAAATATTTTTGGAGAAAGCCAGAAAAATTACAACACAAATTTTAGCAATTAATATCCATTTCATAAACTTCTCTTTACAGTGCTTATCTGACAATCTTGATCTGATGATTGTTTTGTTATATTATTGTTGCATTTAGAAGCCCCACTAAACATCAGTTGTCCATTGTGCAATGCACTGGAAAAACATATCATATGGGGGCAGTCCCAGTCCTGAAGGCTGTACAATCTAAAGACGCTAGACAGACAAAGGATGAGAGGGGAAGCATTCATAAAGAGGTGAGATGACTTGCTCAAAGTCACACAGCAGGCCAGCAGCTGCGCTGGAAATACAACCCAAGTCTCCTGATTACTAGTCCAGTGCCTCTCTCACTAAAATACATATCTTGTTTTTGATGCATTATTGGAACATTTCAGTTAATTGTTGTAGCTGTAGGCATAATTCCCCAGTGCCTCAAGGGAATACAGCCATTAAACTAAATATGCTGGGTTCATCTGAATTGACTAGGTCTCTGTTTCTGTAGGTCACACTGAACATTTTTTCTCATGTGATCACTGTGAAGTCAGGTCAAAGTAATGCAACTGCTTGTTTTTGTTTATGATGATTTTCCCCCGTAGAAACTAAACCATGAGGGCATATGAATGGCTTTTTAGATTACAGACAAGTGCAAGTTAAGGGCACAGTATAGGAGCAAGGCTGTATGTTAGAAATAGAGTACCACAAACATTTTAAAGAATGCTCTTTTTATTCTCCTTTAACTGTATGTACCTTTTCTTAGAGCTTTTCGGGTTCCTTGTTGCAGAAGGGAACAAAGCAGAAAGTCCACTCAAATGTGGATTGAGTCTCAAAGTAGGTATGGTGATAAATTCTAATCATCCATGAAACTCCAAGTGGTTGAGTTGTAGGGGAGAGGTGTGATGAAATGCGATAAGAGGAAGAGATCCCTCCTGCCCCTTCATGGCATTCTCTCTCAGCAACTAGGAAAAATTTCAAGATGCAATTTAGATGGGAATTAATGGTGTGCCACTCCACTTTAACTCCCTTCTGCAGCTTCCAGTACACCTTGGTGAATACTGACTTGCAAATGAAGGAGTAGGTGGCAGCATGACTCCTGTATGGTCTGTGTCAGCATGAGGAAGGGGGCTCCACTAAACACAGAGAGATTAGCCTTCCCTACAGATGTCCCAGGATCCAAAAGAGTTAGGCCCTCAGTTCTTCGTGGAGCCAGACAACATGCAGGCTTTCAAGGTTAAATCACTTGAGCTCTCACTAAAACATTAGTTTGAAATGCTTCTTACCCCTGAGTTGAATATTCTCCAACTGCAAATATCTGCTATTTGTATGTATCTACCAAACAGGTCAGATGAATAATTTTCCCACTACTGATTTCTCACAAACTGTTGATTTCAACTGTTTGTTTTTCAATATTTGAATAACTGCTTCTCGATCAGAGGACAAACTTTATCAGAATGACAAAAACTTTCAGGGTACGCAAATATGTTCAGGGACATGAGTCGCTATCTAAGAATTCACAAATAAGTTAGCCAAAGAACTCACAAATATAAGATGAATTTGGAATTTTTTTTTGTAGTGTTGTTTTTGTTATTCATAAAAACAACAACAAAATGTAAGTCATTACTTAGACAGTATATAGACTGCAGTGTAACAGCTAATGCAAAATGAGAACAATCTGGTGTCATATTCCATCTCTTGTAGGTTAAATGGGTCCTTGCAAATTTTATTGAAATAATGTATTAGGTCGGGCGCAAGAAGTGATCCAGATAAAAAGGAATAATATTTCTTGATACTGATTAGCTCTGATTTTCTTTTGCAGTGCGGAGGGCATGAATCTACTGGTCCTGAGATTCAGTCATTAATATTACAATTTTTAGGCTCTCTCTCCAGAGACTATCCAAACAGTTTCAGCTTTTCAAGTTATATCTACTTATTGATCTACTAGCCTGAACAATTTTACCTGGTGTGCACTTTTTGGTCAGAGCATTTCCACTGATGAGCCCCTCATGCTATTTAGAAAGCAAATCATTTTTTTTCCAAGCAGTAAATTCCCACAAAGCATGGCCAGAAAGGAAATAAACCCAACAAGCTATGTGAGACTTCGGCTAGGTCTATATACTATTGCAACACACACTGTCAAACACACTCAGAGCTGGATCTGCCTGGCTGCTCAACTACTTATAGTCTGATGAACAAACATGGAACTTCACTTTTCCTTTGCAAGGCACAATATGCTATTCATATCTATATTGACAAATATAAGAAGAGCTATTGTTTTAAATGCAGGACTCGATATAATTGTGACACAGTAACAGCAGACTCTTGAAAAACTATTAGGAAAGGCTAGTCAGGACAATTGGTTAAATAAGAAAAGCAAAAGTCTAATGGCAGAGTCCACTGTGTTAAAAAACAACACAAAAATAAAAAAACTACTAACATTAAATAATAAAAAAGTAAAAAGCATCTACCCACCCTATGCAATAAAAGTAAAACTACATTTCCCATGAAAAGAAGGCTCTTTGCGACTATAAGATCATCAGGTACTGTGGTGGTGAGGGACATATAAAGTTACATATAAACCTACAAGGTCAGTAGACTATTAAGGAACATATGGAGGGAGAACATTAGACAGGCCAAACAGTGGAGTCCATAGATACAACATGGAAAAGCTTTGACCTGGTGCAAAATAAATGAAGTACATATAGTATGGTGCACTTAGTAAACACCTTTGTCATTCACTGAGCCCCATAGTGAAGTCACTTTTTTTTCTCAGAGCAACTTCTCTAAACACACAGGTTCATTCTATTTGGAGTTGCAGTTTTCACCTTTGCAATGCACTAAAAGAATTAGGAGCTGTCACTCTACTTGAGTATCCATAGATCTTGCTATAACTAAGTGCATTTTGAATTCTTTTCTTAATCCAAACCCATTGAGTGAAAATGTGTTATCAACACCAGACTTCTAGCTGTTTGCAATTTACTGCCTTGTATTTGTAAGTGTGGACTGCTACTGAAGTTGAGATGTGGACAATTGGTATTCTAGCCCAATGAATGAAATTTCACCTATTCCTCAACTCAAAGTCTCACTCTCCATCCTTTAAAAAGTATAGAAGCTGTATGAGATAATGCTTAGCCCTTACTGTAAATAGCATTTTAAAAGTTCTGTAAACTTTAATTAATTAGCATTTGCCACCTTACTCCCAAAAGTAGGCATTCTTAGAGTTTTACAGAGGTGGACATTAAATGACTTGACTTTGACAACAAAGCTAATCAGGACTAGAACTCAGGAGCACACAGCAGCTTTGTTCATTCTTTAACTATTCCCTTCTCTACAGGCAAAGATAGGAATATCATACAGAACCAGAAAAAGAGCCACTAGATTAACATTATTCCATTACATGCAGGCAATCAGACGAGAGAATCATAATGGTTCCTTCTGGCTGGAAAAATCTATGACTACTGGAAGGAATTATATGGGAGAAAAAAAACAGAAGAGGGTAGCTATTACTACCTGAGTTAAAGGAATTGCAGCAATAAAACAGAAAGTAGAGTTTGACCCATTATGTATAGTATTTGTGTGTCAAGGCTCCTCAAACAGGAAAGCTGTTTTGGTAACTTAATGGGCAATAAATTTTTAAGGGCTGGAACTGAGTGATCTTATATATTATATTTAAAATGATTCTAGCTAAGGGGGAAGAAATTCACATGCTATTAACTAGCAGAAGTCATCTAGCTACCTACAAAGCTGCTGGCAGAATCTGAGCCTCAGGCAAAGGATATTTTTTTAGCCAGATTTGTGGGAGAGGCAACTAAGTTTGCTTCTTGCATTGTAGTTCATATATTCAGACAAGGAGAGCATATAAACCCCAAGTTCTTAAGTGACAATTATTTCTATAATATCTAACAATTCTTTGCTATGCAAAAATGATAACAGTTAGATCAAGACTTGAAACTATCCAAAATTTACCTGAATTCATGAATTATTAGAAACTTAACACTTAGAGCAGGTTCATCAAAAGTTCACAAACATGGCCAAATTTTAGAGTGAAGCTGAGCATATCTTGCATGGTTTTACTGTGAAACCATTCATTTGCAATCCACTGAAAAGCCTAGTGAAAGTGCATAGTTTGACTGAGCTTTGAGTTCATTTCAAGTTGAAATTCAAAGGGAAGAATGGAAAGAGCAAGGAGACAGAAGGTGTGGGTCTATCTGGTTCAAAACCAAAGGAAAAATATTTTTTGCAATGCCCCTGAGAAACAAATCCATTGGCCTTTGTATAGCTCTGCTAATAATTTAAAGGTACGCATACTAGAAATATTTCCATACATCCCCTTCTGAGAGGTGGTTGCAATGCACAAATGCCCTATTTCTCTCCTCTCTCAGTACCTTGCAGTAGTAGCTAGTGCCCTTCACTCATCTTCTACACTCTAAAAAAAGTATTTATTTTTTAATGCCAGGTTTTGGTTTCCCTATCAAGAAACAATTTTGCAACCTCCTCTTCCCCCCTTTTAGTTCATAAACTAATCATTGAGCAGGGACACATTTCAGGCAACAGTCCAGTACCAATTGATATTTCATCTTTCAGAAACTTTTGTGCTCCCAGGTGCCTCCTTTTTATCCTCCGTGCTTCCTCATCAAAAAAGCTAATTATCTAATTTACAACACGTTGGAACACCTAATGCCTGAACCTGGTACACCAAATCCCCAGTGCACAATTAACCACATCATTTACAAAATAAGAGCAATGAAAACTATCCTTTAAACTCTATTTTCAGTTCCCTAAATTGCTACATGGCATAGCCTGCAAAACTGATACTAGAGAAAGATGAGATTTTTCAGTCTGCTGTAGTTTCTAGAGCTTGTGAGCAGACAAGCGCCCATCAAAGCTCAAGAGAAAAAAAGTATTCCTAGAAAACCATTGCAGTGAAGCCTCAATGACCAATACTGAATAACCACATAAAAGATCAAGAAAATATATATATATACTGGAGATATTTTAAAATTCTGGGATATTTTAAAGTGGTGCTTTGGCCATGAGGTTACTTATTGCTAATGCAAGCTTACTAAGCCTAATATTCACCAAGAAAGAAACACAAAGCAATAACATAACTGTAGCATAGAAGACTGCGAGTTCCTTGATCAGCAAATAGGTCTATTAAATTGTTTGATTTTAATTTGTTCACCTTCTGCATTTGTATGAGTATATTATTCTTCAGTTATCATAAAATATTAGGGTTGGCAGGGACCTCAGGAGGTCATATAGTCTAACCCCCTACTCAAAGCAGAACTAATCTTGAGACAGATTTTTGCACCAGACCCCTAAATGACTCCCTCAGGAATTGACCTCATAACCCGGGGTTTTACAAGCTAATGCTCAAACCACTGAGCTATCCCTGCCCCCAATGTGCCCCTGAAAGACTATTGAAAATATTGGTCCCGGTCTTGTGTTATGCTGGGGCTGCTTTGCATGGCAAGAGCATTCCAGGATTGCCCTGGAGTGGAGAGAAGATAGGCCATAGAGTTTTTGAATTTTAATACAGTATGTTGATACTGGAATCTCTATAATAAAACAAGTATTCAGAAAGAATCTGCATCATTATAATGTGCCTGTGAAAAACAGATTTTTTATCAGCAGTTTTTTTGCAAAATTATTAACGTTAATAATTCTGGCTATGTTTGCAACTTTTTATTTGCTGACAATGGAAAATAGTTTTGTCATCTATTTAAGTAGTGAATGTTCATGGCTTTATGAGAGAACTCTAGAGCCAGTGCTTACTGAGAATTACTTTACAAGCAGCTTCCACTAAGTAGGTGATTATATAGATCCTTTCATGCTCCCTTGTTAGGTTAAATGCTGATTATTGTGTTTCGTTTCTTTTCTTTCTTGCTTGCTTTTTCTTTAGCTTAAGGTGATTTATATGGGTTCAAGTCTGAGCACGTAAAGCATAGATGTGCTATAATAGGGTCTCTATTTTATAGCACAGAGCTTGTTGGTGGGAAAATCCCAATATCCAGGATTAGCTTCACATTGTGATTAAACTTTTCAGTTGCAGCTAGATGAGATACATACATTTATTAAGCCCCGGAATGAAGTATGTTATCAGCATAACATTTCAGTTGGAAATATTCTACTTTAACAAAAACCATCTTTTTAGTCTGTATTCTCTTCTTTATTCTCTCTTTTCTTTGGTTTCCTACTACACATTTCTGCAAATAATACTTAAACATTGACTTGCAAAATAGACATAGGGAAAGTTTGCAAACTTGAAGATTTCATGAGTCTCTTCAAATAGTTTTTTTCTGGTTTCAAAGCTAGTAAAAGTTTGAAACATTTTCTTCCCTCTAATTTAAACTTTTATTATTCAACTATGATTTTTTTAAAAAATTCCCCTTAGCAGCAGAATCATTTCTGGTGCAGAAGCACAAACATGAGATATTCTGAGTGTTACTCTTGACTTCTGTTCCAGATGTGGGGTTTGAGAAACTTCACTTCATCACTCACAAACTAGACAATTCTTACTCTTGCTTAATATAATCTAGCAGCCATAATAGGCCAGAATCTCCTCTCACTTATATTGGTTTTACAATAAGCTTTCATGGAGTTTCTCTCAATATTCACAGGTATAATGGGCAATTCAATCTGATAGAGTCCAGGATCAGTGGAGACCATCAACACTTCTCTCAGAGAACCTAGGGTGCAACTGGTAGAAATTTGCTCAGGAATATCAATAATACCATTCTAGATTAATCCACTGGTCGTTTTAAACCAGTGCCTTCCTCTGATGGTGGCTAGACATAGATGGCTCACCGGAAGCTGTAAGAAACCTGGCACTCACCTATTATGGAGTTACACACTCAACACAGAGGAAAAATTTCTTCAGGACCAGTTCATTTGAAGGTTGGACGCATCTACAATTTGATTTTTATAATCCTATCTAATGAAACTAAAGTTCTCCTTATCTATCTATATGCTGGGATTCAAAATAGGATTAAACATTTAGGTCATGCAAACACTCACTATCATGAGTGCAGTTTACCCTCGTGAGTAGGCCCATTTTCTTCTGTGAAAGGTGAAGTTGATCAGCATCTTTGAAAATCAGACTACAAATTTAGGTATTGAAATATATACAGAGAGAGGCCTGATTTTAGGCATCCAAATGTGATTTTAGGCAGTGTAACAGGTTGGGGACTCACCGCCTGGCACCTCCTGCTGGTCACTCCCGGGAATTAGCTCGTTTCCAGTGGAGCGCCTCTCCTGGTGGTGTCCCGTCCGTTATTCTGCCCTTGGTCGGCATCTCTGGACCCGCATTGCTCCCTGCTCGGCGGCGTCCTCTTCGAGGCCACTGCCCTCCGGCAGTGCCCCTCAGTCCATCTGCGTCCCCTTCTGGGGATCGATCGTCAGCAGTCTCACATTCCAGCCTTTATAAGCAATCACCCGCCCTCCAAGTCTAATCCCTCTTGGCAGGGATCTGACGTGGTCTCTATGGCTTGGGGCTGGAGGTACTGCCAGCAGGCAAGGGGGGGGACCCAGGCCCGCCCTCTACTCTGGGTCCCGACCCAACGACCCTCTGGCGTTAGCCTTGCTGTCCTCCTCCTTTTCCTCCTCCATCTGTTTCCCTGGGCCACTTCCCCTACAGCCCCTTGCACCCGCTAGGCCCTTTCTTTCAAGGCCTGCGGCCTGGCGGCTAGGGACTAGAACTTCCTAGCCTCCTTGAGCCTGCCCAGCACTGCGCTGTCCGCAATGCTAGTCTCCCCCCTGGAGACTGACCTTCCCCTGTCAAAGGCCTGGGACAGACTGACTGCTCCTGCTCTGGGCTGCCTTTATATACCTCTGAGCCAGGCCCGATTGGCTGTCTACAATCTAGGCCCTGATTGGCTCAAAACAAGCCCTTTTCTAATTGGCTCCTGGGTTGCGCAGGCTCCCTGGCCTGCCCCAGCCTACTCTCCCAAGGAGTGGGGCAATCCGCCCCACTACAGCATCCAAATGTGCTTCAGCTCTCTGTGTCTCCATTTTCCCATCTTTAAAGTGGTAACAATGAGGTTTCTCTACCTTTTCAAAGTGCTTTGGGATCTATGGCTGAAAAAGTCTTATATCAGCCAATGATGTGGTCTTTGCATCTGGTGGCCCAGTCCTCTTCGATGTACCATGCTGTGTCACACAAATTCTTGGGCTATAGTTCTCAGAGCTCTTCCTGATGGGATGCAAAATGAAATATTCTGAGAATCAGGCATCAGAGAAACTGAGTTTAGGTTTCATGAATGAATCTAGCAAATTGCAGAATGAAGAATATTAGAGAACTATTGGCAAACTGCCACATGAATATATGTTCTATGTATAAGATCATAACTATATGTAAACATGAAACATTAGCTCATTAGTTAGTGTAAATTCATGTAACACTCATAAGTTCAAGTCAGTTGAAGTCAATGGAGCTGTGCCAATTTACACTAGCTGCGGATCTAACCCATAATTTCCAAATGTTTATTGAAAGGTAGATTAAATTTCAATTCAATTGGGATTTTGAGATAGGAAATCCATTACTTATCAAATTTTATGGCTTTGACTGGATGTACAGAGCAGGAAGCCTCAAATATTTGGCTTAATAATATTGTGATCAAATTTACTCCAACATTTAACTGTACAGCATTTCATGAAATCATTTAGAGGATAAAATGAAATATCTTGATTTCTATGAGATTATATGTAGTTTAAAAATGAATGAAATGTATTTGATGAAGTAACACTTAGGGCCTTAGGATGTCCACTGTGAATGCTATTTAACCTTTATTGTATCACAGCAAATGGTGAATTTACAGCTAGTTTGGAATGGATAGCTATGCTCCCATAACATTTCATGAGTTAATCTTCCAAGTTGCAATAACCTTTATCTAACTGGTTTAATTGTAAAACAGAGCAGTGTATGTGACAGCAAGTGATTTACAATGGAAGATCCACTTTTGTAATCTGTAACGTTCACTAAATGCTTTTAGAATGTTGGGCCATAAAATTCTATTGTTTGTCCCTTTGAGAAATTGCTCTGTTTACTACAGTAGATCTGGTGGGCTTGTATGTGTGTTATTATTAAGTATTATTGTTATTATGTATAATAATAATTAATAATGAATAACAGCAATATTTTTTTCAAATCATTCTTAGAATAAAATAAAAGAATGATGCATAAGGAGTTCTGAACCACTGGAAAATATTATTGTAGTAAATGCAGAATAATACTTACTGCAAGCCTTGAGAAATCATGCAAAAGGAAATACAGGGAAAGGGAGGATGGATCACGGACTTGATCTTTTTCCAGTGTCTCTTCTTCCCACATAGGAGCTACTGGTATTCTGAAGCCCAGGGCACTGTGAGAGAACTGTGAATAAAACAACCAGTTCACTCACATGGGTGATGGATCTTGGAGAGTGGTTACTGTATCACGATCAGTGGAACTGCAATCAATGGGGCCATTTTTCCTAGAGGGACTGTTCTCGATGGATCACCAGTGAAACAGAGAGTTTGGGAAGTTAGGCTGGAAGCAACTCTGTTTTATTCACTTATTCAGCTTAAACTGTTTTCATCTTCACTCTTTGTGAATGAAACAGTTACGAATGCCTTTCTCATCCCTTTCTCTTCATATCTTGCATTTTGCATACCATCAGAACTTACCCACACTGTCTTGTCCTCATCAGTGCTATCAGCCATTCCCTTTAGTGAGCAACATTTTCACATTGAAGCCTAGAAACAGACTTCGGTGCTGACTCTGTGAGTGCTCCAGGACTCAATCATCCAGCAAAACAAATGCTGAGCACCCCCAGGGCCAGATTAATCTTTTGTGGGCCATGGCTCCCATGGCCCTGCCCCCTATTCCACCTGTGCTCCACCGTGAGGCCCTGCCCCCATTCAACCACTTATCCCCAAGTTCCCACCTGCTGCTCACATGGGGGTGGAGGGAGAGAGAGAACCACCCACTGGCAAAAACAAAAGTCAACGCCTGTGGAAACAGACACACTTTAATGATGCACTAAGGGGAGTAAGAGAGTTACTTGTTACCAGGTTGATTATGACAAGGGTGCAGTTTGCATAATTAATTAAGGGGATATTGTGCAATAGTAGAAAAGTCTCATTCCCTAACTCATGAGAATCACAGCACCTAACTTCTACATGCCTAGAATATCACTGGGATTCCCCAAGCCTGAGTTAGGGCTCAGGATCCCTATACAATGAATAAAGGGAGACAGGCACCTAAGAACTGGATTCACTACCACCATCATGAAAAGTGTCTCTCTGACTAAACTGGCCAATGGGAAATGCTGAAGAGATGGGTGTATCTTAAGCCCCATTCCACTCGCAGAATTCAGTGCCTCCTTCTCCTTGGGATTCTCAGTGGATTTAGGGCATCTGAGGTATTTTTGTGAGAAAGAGGAGAAGCTCCCTCATAACTCTTAGCTCAGTGGTTAGCCTATTCATCTGAGGTGTGGAAAAGCTCCCTAAGCTGAGGCGAGGGAAGGCTTTGATTTGGGACTGCCACCTCTCAGGTGACTGCTCCAACCACTAGGCTATGGGATAGTCTGAGGTCATATTCCCTCAATTTCTCTTGTTGAAGCTGTTTCACTGTGTATAAATAATTTATTGGAGCAGGAGACTGGATCTCCCACATCCTAGATGAATGTGGTAACTACCATTGGGTTAGGCATCTGGACACCTAGAGTAAGGCTGTTGTGCATGTGGCCAGAGGCTGAAAACACTTATAGGTGCCTAAACTCATTCAGCATCTAAGGTTCGAGAGATGCTGAGTGGAGGGATTGTGAATCCCAGTGGGACCTGCTTCTGGGATTTAGGTGCCTGTGGTAGTTAGGCACTTGAGTCCTTTTGTGAATCTAGTCATGAGCATCTTGGTAAGGATAATCAAAACAAAGAAGATGCTTAAGTTATTTCCTTATATATTTTGGTGATATTTCATTCTCTGTCATGTGCTCCTACAAAAAAATATGGAATAGGCAAAAGGTGAACAACCAGAGAATCATTTTGTGATGTTCCATATAAGATGGAATTAGGGAAGTTAAGCAATAACTACCATCTAAGCTCTGAAATAATAATACAGTCATACTTTTGCTTGACAAGTCTATTATAAAAGGTATCAGGAGTTCAATATGAAGGCACTGGAAATGCCCAAGAGAAAATGAAAGCTACAGGTATAGTTTCAACACCCTTCCACCTTAAGCTCTAAGGCTTGATTCTCCTCTCACTTACAATAGTGAAAATCAGAAGTAACTCCACTTAGGTCATTGGAGTTAAATGCATATAAAAGCTGTATATGTGAGAAAAGAATCAGTTCCAATAAACTCTGTGTCATTAATGGCGTGCTTGCAATAGCAGTTTCTACATTTACACAATCCTTGAGGGCTATGCCCCAACTCTAAATGAGATTCCTTATTAAGGGTTTGGCTACACTTGGAAATGTGCAGCGCTGGGAGTTACAGCTGTGTTCGTACAGCTGTGTAGGAACAGCGCTGCAGTGTGGCCACACTGACAGCTACCAGTGCTGCAGTGTGGCCACATTTGCAGCAGTTGCAGCGCTGTTGGCAGTGG
>NC_133770.1:203901077-203955685 GCF_003597395.2 Chelonoidis abingdonii
GGCATTTAAAGGGCGGGTCACCTGAGCCCAGGGCAGTGGAGTGTGAAATGATGAGCAGAGTGGCCGAAAAGGTATGCTGGGATACCTCCTAATACCCTGGAGGCCAATAACAGCGCTTTTGGTGTCCACACTTGATGATCAGCGCTGCATCATCAGCGCTGGAATTGCTACACCCCAGGCAGGCCAGGTGTACAGCCAGCGCTGCAGCCAGGGAGTTGCAGCGCTGGCTGGGCTTTCCAAATGTGTACACAGAGTGAGTTGCAGCGCTGTAACCCCATCACCAGCACTGCAAGTCTCCAGTGTAGCCAAGCCCTAAGAGTAAGTGAAGGAGAAGAAACAGTCAAAGAGATAAATATTATTTTGGAAGAATATTTCAGACAGGGAGATATAAAGCCTTTCTGTATAATTAGTTTTGACATAGTCACACTTAGGGTACAGATTGTTGCAGGCATATTGATTTTTAGATTCATAGATTTGAAAGGTTAGAGAGACTATTATAATCACCTTGGATGATCCCCTTGGCCCATAGTCACGGACTAGGCCATGCCTTTCTCATTAATATCTGGATCCCACAAGTGTCTCTGAAATGGTGGACTCCCTGCTCCCTTAAACTGCTCTATGAAAGTCAATGGGGATCTACATAGACACTGGGGTCTTGCTGCATGAGTTCAATTGTAGTATTTTGGGTCTAATTCAGATACATTAGTTTGTGTGAAAAATAAAGTCTTTAAAATCTAAAATGGCTATGTGTGGTGATCATCTTCAAATATCTGTGTTTTACAAAATGTGTGTGAATATCTTTGGGCATATTTTTTAAATTCTTTAATAAAAGAGAAGAGGAACAAAAAGATCTATTTCAGAGTAGCAGCTGTGTTAGTCTGTATCCACAAAAAGAACAGGAATACTTGTGGCACCTTAGAGACTCACAAATTTATTTGAGCATAAGCTTCTGTGGGCTACAGCCCACTTCATCAGATGCATAGATGGAACATATAGTAAGAAAATATATATACATAGAGAACATGAAAAAGCGGAAGTAGCCATATCAACTGTAAGAGGCTAATTAATTAAGATGAGCTATTATAAGCAGAAGAAAAGAAAAGCTTTTGTAGTGATAAGCATGATGACCCATTTTAGACAGTTGCTCAGAAGGTGTGAGGATACTTAACATGGGGAAATAGATTCAATATGTGTAATGACCCAGCCTCTCTCAGTCTCTATTCAAATCCAGGTTAATGGTATCTAGTTTGCATATTAATTCAAGCTCAGCAGTTTCTCATTGGAGTTGTTTTTGGAGCTTTTTTGGTTGCAAAATTGCCACTTTTAAGTCTGTTACTGAGTGATCAGAGAGGGTTGAAATGTTCTCCCACTGTTTTTTGAATGTTATGATTCCTGATGTCAGATTTGTGTCCATTTCTTCTTTTGTGTAGAGATCTATGTTTGCTTTGTTTTGTTTTGTTTTCAGGAAATGATTGCACTGGCCAGTGGGCACTACCTGACTAAGATATGAGTCTTATAAGAAGTGCTGTATGTGGTAATCACTCTACTGACTATATTCATTGCAAGAAATGGTAGCAGTGGGAAAAATTATGGCTGAAATGTAGAGTGATATGCTGCAAACTAAAGTTATTTCAAAGTCAAATAAGCTGCTGCTGAATCAAAAACCAAACAAAAGTAGAGGCAAGAGTACTGAATAAATAGCATCAGAACTTGCAAAGTTTACACGAAGCAGCAAAGAGTCCTGTGGCACCTTATAGACTAAGAGACGTATTGCATGCATGACATGCATCTGACGAAGTGGGTAGTCACCCACGAAAGCTCATGCTCCAATACGTCTGTTAGTCTATAAGGTGTCACAGGACTCTTTGTTGCTTTTACAGATCCAGACTAACACGGCTACCCCTCTGATATCTGAAAGTTTACATATTACATTTGGATTAAAAATGGCTTTTTTCCTCTTACGCTAAAATTTTCACAGAGAATTTTTATTTCTTTTGAAATTTTCCTTTTTTTTTTTCAGTTAAAACCTGAAATCCACAAACTTTTTTATTTTTGAAAAGTGAAAGAAACCAAAATGGATCTAAAAACATTTTGGAAAAAAAAAATCATCTCCTTCAAAAATGCCAATGAAAAATATTTACCATTTTCTAACAAGTACTATATACACATATGCTCCTTTAGTCAGCAAAGAGGAATGCATTAATGGCCCTGAAAGGAAATACTAACAAAAATGGTATGAAGGATGAAAATATGGGGATGTTAATATTATATTATTGAGCTCAGTGTCTTACTACCTGGAATGATTGAAAAAGAAATAAATATATCACTCTAGGTACTTCTGGCAAAGAACTAGTTAGTTTGCACCTATACAGCCTTGTGTTGTGATCCCATCAGATGTGACAAGCTCTGGAGCAGTGGATGGGTCGTAATGAAGACAATTTTACAAAAAATAGTAATAAAACTAATATAATACAAGTACTGTAGTGCAATCTCTTTATTGAGAAAGTGAAACATAACTATAGAATTCTTATATTTTTATGTAATTGCACTCAAAAACAAAAGAATGTAAAGTTTTAGAGCCTACAAGTCAAAACTTATGAATGTTTAGCATGTCTGGCACATAAATACTTTGTAATGCCAGCTGGAACAGTGCCATATGAACTCTTGTTCCCACTTTCAGGTTACATTGTAAGTAAGAAGTGGGCAGCATTATCTCTTGTAAATATAAACAAACTTGTTTTTCTTAGTGATGGGCTGAATAAGAAGTAGGACTGAGTGGACTTGTATGAGGTGAATTGAAAAATACTATTTCTTTTCTCTTTTCTACAGTGCAAATATCTGTGATTAAAATTATAATATAAAGTGAACACTGTATGCTTTGTATTCTGTACTGTAATTGAAATCACTATATTTGAAAATATAGAAAAACAAAATATTTATAATAAATTTAAATTAGTATTCTATTATTGTTTAACAGTGTGATTAAAAGTGTGATTATTCACAACAATTTTTTAAATCTAGTTTTTTTTTTTGCCATGATTGCATGCATTAACTGTGATTAACAGCCCTAACAATTACAATAAATCTTCTTACCTCATAAACTTGTAAGAAGAACCGTCCTCCTTCTCCAAATAAAAAAGTCTGGTTAAACAGAGGAGCTATTTGTGAAGCTGAATGACCAGATGCCATGGAATCTGATGCCAGGTATAGTAAACCCTGTCACAAGCTAAGGAACATAGAGTTAGTAATCCCAGCGGGCAAGATCTACCAGTTTTAGGGCACCTTTGTGCTGGTGGAAGAGTAGAAAGGAGCCAGACCATGATAGCATATTAGCCCCTGTGTGCGTAATTTTGTAAGACATCATGGGAAAAAACAACAACAAAACCTTCTCATATATAGGTACTTAGAAATACATAGAACTGTTGCTTGATGCATGGCTGGTACAGGTAAAGCTCACCTTGGTTAAACTTTGTTTAGTATAAAAGTAGTGTCCTTCCTTGCTAACAATTTAACACATTTTGAGCACTACATTATTTTCTATAGATCAATCATCAAGCCTAGCGTTACTGTCAGCAAGGCAATCTACCATGAAGGCAGAGAGGTTTATTTCGCAAGCAATGAAGTCCTTGGAAAGCCTGAGGCCACTAAAGCGGATAATCTTAGCTTTGTTCTCTATTTAACTTTCTTTCCAGCAAACTAAGACACATCCATGTAATATAACACATCCTACTTCTCTCTCTTTTTTGGGGTACTTTATGCTGTATATGTGTGTGTGTGAGTGTGTGTGTGCGCGCGCGCGCGCGTGTGTGGGAGCATGCAGTTGCATGTACATTCCCATTGTGAGAACTAGAGACAGTGTCCCATCAAATAAAATTACTCAGGCCACAATTTCTTAATACTCCACTTAGAAATTTTACACAAAGAACAAATACAAATACTCATTCTCATTTTTTACCTTGTTTTCCAATTGCTCCCCCCCCAGAATTATCATTATTATTTATTTATTTATTTATTAACTGTATTCATTATAGTTGTGCACAGTACCACCAAGAAAATTAGGGACCCCATGGGTGCTGGAACAATTTATATAGTGAGGGAGCTGAGAGCCATTAAACCAAACCATAAACTCTGTATATTATGGAAACCACTTCAAGCTGCCCTGCGCCCCTAGTTTCAGCACGTATGGGCCCCATTGTGCTATGTGCTGTCTGAAAAAAATCAGATTTGTATTTATTTTGCATTTCTTTGTTCTTTTACTATTTTTTAATCTTCTGCTATTTAGAGTCAGCCAGTTGGTACCCTCCCACACTGTAATTTAGAAGCTTAATTTCTGATAATCACAAAGCAATTTTGCTTTTTACTTATTGAAAAAAACAACTCAACTGAACTTGCAAAGCTGTTTCCTCCCTAAATTTAGTATTAATCTGAATCATTTATGTGCTATCATTACTGCAAAAGAAAACACAATTTTTAGAAATATGTTAAAAGGCAAATTTTACTTTTAATGTAAAAGTGACTAGTAAAAAGGGCACTTTCATAGTCGACAAATATACAGGCCCACTAAACTCTGTTTTCACACACAAAAAGTAACATCTCACCAGGTATCAAAGGAAATACTGAAGCTAAAATTGCATGAGTAAAACTGTTCTGGCTGAGCCACATTTTCAAGAATATGGCTGCAAGTACAATACATAGAAATATTATACAAAAATGTGCAATTATATAATATGAATACAAATTGTGGTAAACATAGGTGCAATCATAGAGAAACTTCTGCATGCTTTTTTGTTTGCATACTTGCACATCCAAGACTCGATCCTTCAATACATAAACAGGGGAATCTCCAGTAGGAGTAGAAAAGCTATTGTATCTCTGTATTCCTTCAGGTCAGCTCCCAGACTGCTACACTGGGCAGCACAGCATGGGGAGGAGGTAACCAGCAGTCCGTGGAGAAAGAAGTGGTTCAGGACTATTTAGAAAAGCTGGATGAGAACAAATCCATGAGGTCAGATGTGCTGCATCTGAGGGTGTTAAAGGAGTTGACGGCTGTGATTGCAGAGCCATTGGCCATTATCTTTGAAAACTCACGGCGATCAGGGAAGGTCCCAGATGACTGGGAAAGGCTAATGTAGTGCCCATCTTTGAAAAAGGGAAGGAGGAGGATCTGAGGAACTACAGGCCAGTCAACCTCACTTCAGTCCCTGGAAAAGTCATGGAGCAGGTCCTTAAGGAGTCAATTCTGAAGCACTTAGAGGAGAGGAAAGTGATCAGGAACAGTCAGGATATGACAGTCAGCATGGATTCACACAAGGCAAAATCATTGCTGACTAACCTATTGCCTCTATGATGAGATAACTGGCTCTGTGGACAAGGAAAAGAGTGCATGTGTTATTCTTGACTTTAGCAAAGCTTTTTGATATGGTCTCGGCACATATTCTTGCCCCAGAAAGTAAAGAAGTATGGGCTGGATGAATGGACTATAAAGTGGATGAAAGCTGGCTAGGTCCGTAGCTCACAGGAGATAGTGATCATCCGGCTCCCATGCCTAGTTGGGCAGCCAAGTTCAAGCGAAGAGCCCAAGGTTTGGTTCCCTGGGCTGTTTTGTTAATAATCTCATTAATGAATCTGGAGGATGGCGTGGATTGCACTTTAGGAGTTTTGCAGATGACACTAAATGGGAGGAGTGATAGATAAGCTGGAGGTAAGGAGGATAGGACTCAGAGGGACCTGAAACGATTAGAGGGATTTGGCAAAAATGAAATCTGAGTGAGCAGTTACTGACAACGGGAGAAGTGCAGAGTCCTGCACATGGTTAGCGCGGGCGAACGTCGAATGAGAAGAATCCATGCACAGCTACAGACTACGGTGACACTGGAATGGCTAGGCATAAGCTTCTGGCAGACAAAGGACATAGGGGTTACAGGGATGAGAAGCTGTGAATGAGTTTAACGGTGTGCCCTTGTTGCCGTAAGAAGGCTTAACATAACATTGTGGGCTGTAGATAAGTAGGGCATTGCCAGCAATCGAGGGACTTATCGAGGTCCATTGCCCTCTTTGCAATACCTTCGAGGTTTCGATGAGGCCTTCATCCTGGAGTAACTGTGTCCAGTTTGGGCACCACAACTGCCAGGGACGGATGTGGAAAAGAGTGGATCAAAGTCCACAGTGAGCGGTACATTGGGGTGTATCTGGGGGCTGGACACATGGATTTCTGAGGAGAGTCTGAGGTGAACTGGATTGTTTAGTCTGCAGAAGTAGAAGAAATGGAGGAGGGATTTGATAGCTGCTTCAACTACCTGAAGGGGGGGTTCAAAGAGGAATGATTAGACTGTTCTCAAGTGGCTACAGGATGAAGAACAAGAGTATGGCCTCAAGTGTCAGTGGGGAGGTTTAGGTTTGGATACTCGAGGAAGAAAATCATTTTCACTAGGAGGAGAGTCGCGTGAAGTGTGGAACTGGGATACTTTAGTGAGGCTGTGGTCTCCTTCTTCTTATGAGGTTTTTAACGGTCAAGGTCTTTTCAAAAGCCCTGGCTGGTCTGATTAGTTGGGGGTTATCCTGGCTTTATGAGGGGTATTGGACTGGATGACGCTCTTCAGTCCTTCCAACCCTGATACTGGATTCTATTTGTATTGATGTTACTGCTTGCTAGGATACTGTTGTCAGTTCTGAATGTGTCCACTTCAAGAAGGATGTTGACTAAATGGGGGGTCCACGCAATATAGCCATGGAAAATAAATTAAGGTATTAGAAATACGATATATTAGATTTTAATAAGCTCAGTAATTTAATTTAACAAATCAGAAGTTAAGGAATAACTGGGATTGTTTAGTCTGCAGAAGAGAAGAATGAGGAGGGATTTGATAGCTGCTTTCAACTACCTGAAGGGGGGTTCCAAAGAGGATGGATCTAGACTGTTCTCAGTGGTACCAGATGACAGAACAAGGAGTAATGGCCTCAAGTTGCAGTGGGGGAGGTTTAGGTTGGATATCAGGAAAATATTTTTCACTAGGAAGGTGGTGAAGTGCTGGAATGGGATACTTAGTGAGGCTGTGTCCTCCTTCCTTAGAGGTTTTTAAGGTCAGGCTTTTCAAAGCCCTGGCTGGTCTGATTTAGTTGGGGGTTAGTCCTGCTTTAAGCAGGGGATTGGACTGGATGACCTCTTCAGGTCCCTTCCAACCCTGATATTCTGTGATTCTATTTGGTATTGATGTTACTGCTGCTGGAATACTGTGTCCAGTTCTGATGTGTCCACTTCAAGAAGGATGTTGACAAATTGGAGAGGGTACAGCAAAGAGCCATGGAAATGATTAAGGTATTAGAAAATAGATATATATTTTAAAAGCTCAGTCAATTTAATTTAACAAAGCAAAAGTTAAGGAATGATTTGATTACAATCTATAAGTACCTATACGGGGAACAAATGCTTGCTAATGTGCTCTTCAATCTAGCAAAGAAAGGTATAACATAATCCAATGGGTGGAAGATGAGGTTAGACAAATTCACACTGGAAATGTTTTACAGTGTGAATAATTAATCACTGGAACAATTTACCAAGCACTGTGGTGGATTCTTCATCATTAGCAATTTTTAAGTACAGACTGGATTATTTTTTATAAAGATATGCTCTACAAACGATTTTAGGGAAGTTCTCTGTCCAGTGTTGTACCTGAGCTCAGACTAGATGATCACAATGGTCCCATCTGGTCTTGGAATCTATGAATACTTCAGCTTTTGAATATTTGTCACAATAAATATTTTCTACCTCAAATATATATCTTTCAAAGATAAAGTATTAATTCGTAACATCTTTCTCCCCTTTTTAACAGACCCTTCATCTATGTTATTTGTATAAATCTGTGGGATATAACATAAATAAAATGACTTTGATATGGTATCTTTAAAAAAAAACTCAGAATACTTCACAGTACATACACAAAGGGTTCTGAGTGTGTTAGAACTAAGGTAAGAAGGAAGGAAGCATTCTGAAGCTATTGTGCTTGCTTTGCATGCTGAATTGTATTCAGGAATACAACCAAATGAAAATGGATCCAATTAGTGAACAGCATAGCTTCCGTGTTTTTAGGCAAGATTGCCTTTTGCATATATTTTTTCAGTGCTCAAATAACTAGAAACAACATTAATGAAGTAATCAGAGGGAATAAAGGGGTGCACATATGATATGATGGCAATATAAAGCTTTTTCTGATGTGAGTTTGGGACAACCATAGTACTCAGGAGAGTCAAAAGTATGTGGCAGGTCATCTTAAAAGAAATAATAGCAATTAGTTAAATTGAGATACGTGTGATGGGGGGAGGGGGGAATTCTATACTTGGAGTCAGGTTCATTTTTTTTTCCAAATACCAGCTGTTTGAAATTATTTCTTAAAGTAAATAACCTGCCAGATAACTGTTACCTTCTATTCTTCTAATGTGAAATCTCCTGTCTCTTCCCACATTACACTGCTTTGCGATGCACCGTTCTGAACAAGTGACAAGTATTAAAATATGCTATACCCTTCAAGATTAGAAACCTGATCTTTATACCCTTGGAAAGAGAAGATTCCTAATTTAGGACAGGATAAATAGCATTTCCTTCTTGACTCAAAAGACACTGAAATATTGCACTTTAAACTGTGACAGTTTGGGGCAGACCCTCAACTGGTGTAAATTAGTAACATTCATTAATATTGATCTACTCTAATTTACATCACCTGAAAATCTGACCCTTTATATATACAAACTCTAGGTCATTTTCCATGTGTTGTAATGATAATAACTGCAATTTTCCTCCCTTTGAGCCCTGAACAATTTGATTTATGCTAGTTAAGCCACTTGGATCATGGTAACGAAGGCCTCAATCTCACAAGGATTGTCCAACTCCAAAATAGCTAAACATTGTTTCTTAATCCAGTTTTCAAAAATGATTCAACTTTGGACAGACAGAGACCTAGAAAATTTGAGCTGTAAAGATGAAGGTTTCAGATATTTATGGGGGAATGAAAACTTGAGGGGAGAATTATTAGAGCTGGTTAGAAAGCTGCAGGAAAAATCACAAACACTTTCATAACATATTGTTTCTGTTTCAGATGAAATTTCATTTTCATTGATATTTTTTCTAACTAGCTGTAGTAAGAATAGAAACTTTAAAATAAACTTTACAAGAGTTGCTAGTATCACTTGTAACATGTATTCCAAGTTCCAGTCCAAGAAAGTATCTAGGCAGATGCTTAACTTTAAATCAATGGGATTAGATTAGGTCACACTAAACTATCACAATGGTTCCTTCTGGCTTTATAACCTATAAGTCTATGAATCTATTAATGTGTTTAAAGTTAAGCATGTGCTTAAATTCTTTGCTGGATAGGAGTCTAATAAGTAAAGGCTGTATGAAAATCAGATAGATGTGATTTATTGGTAGGAACACTTCACTATAAACTAAAATTGTTTTTGAATGAAAGGCTAGAGGCATAATGTTATTAGAGGAATTCTAACTCTTCACTGGGCCCAAGAGACCAAGTCTCCAAAATATTTGAATTTGGAATTTTTAAGAAGGAAAGGAAAAAGAACAAAACAAAAAAAGAAAAAAGGGAAATTGAAAGATTAGAAGGAACATTAATCTAATATATTGCTACAGCCCAAGGAAGGCCCTGTGGCTGAAGAATTACCTATAATCTTATTGTCTCTTTCTAGAGCGTATTTTGTTAACGCATTTTTGTACTAGTGAGTGAAGGAACACCAACCTTTTTCCTTTCATTTAAAATGAATAAGGAATATATTACTGTGTTCGGAAAAGACGGCAAAAGAAAAGTCCTTCTGTTGCAATAGGACGGGGTAGGCAAACTATGGCATGTGTGCCAAAGGCGGCACGCAAGCTGATTTTCAGTGGCGCTCATGCTGCCCAGGTCCTGGCCACCGGTCCGGAGGGCTCTACATTTTAATTTAATTTTAAATGAAACTTCTTAAACATTTCAAAAACATTATTTACTTCACATACAGAAATAGTTTAGTTATATATTATAGACTTAGAGAAAGAGACCTTCTAAAAACATCAATATATATTACTGGCACACAAAACCTTATATTAGAGTGAATAAATGAAGGTTTGGCACAGCACTTCTGAAAGGTTGCCGACCACTGCAATAGGAAGTATAGTGGTTAAAGGAGAAGTCTGAGCCTTAGGAGACTTGAGTTCTATTCTGGTTCTTACTGCTTATTCCGTGAACTCTGACAAGTCATTTAGCCTCTCTCTACTGCAATTTCCACAATTGAAGTATAATGTCATTGTCCACATCTCTAATGTCATGTCGTAGGGATGTAGTGAGGCTTTAGTAATTTCCCTGTTGCATTATTGTACACCCAAGCACATAGCTTGAGATTTTTTCAAAGCATTGACACAAGATTTGGTTATACATCTTCCATTACAGTTAAGATGTGTGGCTAAGTGCCACGTAGTGCTCCGAATTTCTCAACCCTAGTTCTTAGTCCCAATCATATTAATTTTTGTATATTAAACTATTTTTTTTGTGGGGGGGATATTCAAAACTATCAGTAAAAACTGAAATGGTCCAGAAACAACTCTTTTTCAAATTTTCAAATCATTTGGGCAACTCATTTCCCCAACATTATTTATTTTTCTCTGTTTCCTGTTTCTATTGCTGCACTTCTCTTCTGAATAATTACAGCTCAAAGGAGGGAGAAAGAAACTTCAGACACCTGAAGGGGTGGATAGAAGGTGATTCTGTCCACAGAACAAAATATTTGTATGATATACTGATTCTGTGTCTCAACATTGCATGATTTAATTTATAAATTACTGAACAAAGAGAGAAACACAAACTGGATAAGAGACAGACCCAGGCAATCAGTTCATGTGTTAAAAAAAACATCTGTGTGTGCACCCCACATATAAAAAGAAATCTAATTCCTCATCTGGGGCTTGCTCCTGCCTGTGGCACATAGGATAGGCTTACCACACAGATTGCATGTACAACAGTGCTAAGGACAGCTCAGTGACCCTGCCAGTGAAAATCCCCAGTTGCACTTGGTGCAGGGAGTTACACAGATATGGCCCCCACATAGTGGAGGTGGCTTACATGCACTTACTGCGGTGGGCAGAGGGAAGAAGGGATATGATGATGGACAGAGTTGGGACATGGTGCTATACTCACTGAAGATGTACTATCCAGGAAGATGGACCTCCTCCCATCACCAAATTCCCCTATGCCTACTAGCTACAAGTGTAAGGGCCATCTGCACATACAGGGAGGGACCTGTTGAAACCATGAAGCTGTATCACAAGGACCATGCACTTGAACTCAGGCAACCCTGCTACAGAAGGCGCACATCTGAAAATTGGCTAGGTCATGGTGTCCCTACTTCAGAAAGCCAAAGGGCTAACTTCAGACAGAATTCCTGTCCCTGCTCTATGGTAGAGCCATGTGCTCCTTTGAAGTGCATATATCATCTCTCCAGGACAGCCTGTCCTCTGCCATATGAGCAGACTTTGGATTGCATTCTGATCTGGAGGGTTCTTGGCATACGCTGACGGGCTCCAGGCATTCAGCAGTGCCCTGAGAATAGTGCTGTGGCAGTATCAACTTGCACTGGTCATAGAATTTATACCAGTACGCATCAGGCAGGGATTTGGTCCAAAGTGTGTGAAATGTGGAAGGGCTAAAGAAACCTATTCTCTCGGTCCAAGGTCAATTAATGAGGCAGATGGGCAACCCTGTTTCTCCTCTATTGTGTACCTTCTTGCCATGATTACTGTTCCAGATAAAGACCTATATATCTTCTGTGTTAGTTGTTTGGAGTGTTCAGTCCACTAGATCTGCTCAAAAGGAGTTGTGGAGGTAATCACCCATATTTATTAAATGGAGTATTCCTAAATTTAGAGGTTTTCCTGTACTAAGCATTTACGTTAGGTTCTTCATTAAAATATTGGGGCCAGTCCTCAACCCTTATTCCCCCCCTATACCTAGCTTATGTGAGTAGTCCAATGACTCCACTGGGCATATTATGTGATGATGGGATGCAGGACCAGGCTCATATTTTCTAAATTAAATATAATAAACATTTTCTGGGTAAAAGCTTCAACCAGCTCTACATTTCAATAAAATATTTTAAAATATGCTTTCTCTGAGACTATAATGCACCAGACTCCCATGGATTTAAAACATGTTGAGGTCTAATATATCTTAATTATATGTAACATCTCAGTAATATAGAATGCAAAAAAATCTGAACAAAAATGCTAACAATGCTTCATCCTTTCTGTAAGAAATTGATCTTAATGGTGCCAGTCTCCTGAGTGCAACTATGAAGGGAGCTTAAAGTGGCCAAATTGTCAAGTATTTGTCAAGTAACTAGTCTGATGGGTAGCGGGAATGTGGTGGACATAATATACTTGGATTTAGTAAGGCTTTTGACACAGACCCACATGACATTCCGATAAGTAAGCTGGAGAAAAGTTGGCTTGGCAGAACTACTATTATATGGATACAGAATTAGTTAAACAACTGCAAACAAAGAATAAGTATTAATGGAATGATGTCAGACTGGAGGGAGGTCTCAGATGGGATACCACAGGGATCTGTTCAGGGTCTGGTATTGTTTAACATTTTTGTTGATTACCTGGATGTAGGAACAGAGAGCATATGGATTAAATTTGCACGACACAAAACTGGAGGTAGTTGCCAACACTTTGGAGGATAGAGCTAAAATTCAGAGAAGCCTTGATAAATTATAGAACTGGGCTATAAACAACAAAATTAAATGTAAGAAAAACAAACATAAGTTTCTACACTAAGGGAAGAAAAACCAAATGTGCCACAACAGAATAGGGGATAACTGGCTTGGCAGCAGCACTGATGAGAAGGACTTGGGAGTTGTGGTGGATAACAACCTCAACATGAGTCAGCAATGTGATTCTGTAGCAAAAAAACAAACAAAAAAAGCAAATGCAATTGTAGGTTGCATTAATAGAGCCATTGCATGCAAGTCACAGGAGGAGATATTACCTCACTACTTGGTGCTGTTTAGGCCTCATCTGGAGTACTGTGTACAATTTTGGTCACCAATGTATAGAAAGGATGTGGAGAAGCTGGAAAGGATCCAGAGGTGAACAACAAAGATGATCAAAGGGATGGAATGCAAGTTATATGGTTAAAGGCAGAAGGAACTGGGTATGTTTAGTTTGAAAAAGGAGATTGACGAGTGACATGATAGTTGTCTTCAAATACTAGAAAGGATACCATAAAAGGATGGAGGCAAGTTTTCTCTCTTACCACAGGGGACAGGGCAAGAGGCAATATGTTCAAACTAGATTAATTCTCCAGGAAAACTTCCAACTATAAGAACTGGAGGACGATGGTACAGATTGCCTCGGGAGGTTGTGGAAGCTCCTTTGCTGGGGTTTTTCAAAAGGAGGCTAGATAGCCATCTGTCTTGGATGATTTAGACACAACAAATCCTTCATCTTGGCAGGAGATTAGACTAGATGGCCGTTGCAGTCCTGTCTAACCTTATGATTCTATTTTAGCCTCCAGTTCTCCGGATATTTGGGCTAGTGTGCGCACCCTTCATTTGATTTTCAGTATCCAATTGACTTGTGGATAGATCCATTCTAGCTATCTCTATCTGCAAGATCAGAGCACTAGAAGCTGAAGAATAAACGGAGGAAAAAAGAGGATTAATTTAAGTCTTTGCAACATGACCATTTTAAAAATTGTATATTGATACTGAAGTGAAACTGAGAAAGAGAAGGGAGGAAATAAAGGAAAGGGATGCTAAAAGAAGAATATAGACCTTTTTACTGTTCATAGGGCATAGATCCTATGAATATAAAATGCCTAGGTAGATGAAAGAGAGCTTTTCTACAGGATTGTTGAAAGACAGCTTTTCTACAGGATCTGTGAAAACTACTGGTAAAGTTCATTAAAATCAACCAAAAAAATATTCCATTGATAGTTTTTCTGACAGATATGGTAATGTCCTGCCACACTTTGGAAGACCCTATTGAATTATTTTAAAATACATTTGAGGTCCATTGTATTAAATTAATGGTTTATATATTACTATGGCCCAGAATTGTATACAACCTCTCTAGGGGGGAGACATAACAGATGAGAGGCTTGGGAGTTCAAAGGACTATATTGAAAATGTTCCAGACAAGAATAAATTTTTGGGACAATAAATGTGAAGTGGATTCCTGAGAAATACCTAGGGAGAGGTTAACACAAATTCCCTACCTTTGTTTATATAAAAATCCAGCCTTTTGAAACTATGCCCTTAGGAGAGGGTCTCTGTCTCCTGATTACCTGTTCCTGGAGACTGGAGAACAAAGATCCGAGCTGTACAAAGAAACAGTTGAACTTCCCAGCCTGGGTTATGGTTCTGAATCTGAGGCAATTATGAATTTGTAACTATACAGAAAAACTTTTTGTGGGTTTTGAAGGACTGACACTTACCAGAACCTGAGGTTAGAGTTGAGATGACCTCTGGTAAGCTTTTTTAGGATGCATATAAGTTCTCTTACTGTTTTCATATTTTCTCTGTAATGCTTTCACTTTAAGAATAAATGTGCTTATTCAGGAATATATGTGCCTCTGAAGAGAAAGCAAAGTGCAGGCTAGCTTTCTGGGAATATCACAATGTAGTGAGACTGGAAATTCTCTGTTCAACACAGGAGGAAGATGCGAGTCTTCACTTTGGTGGCGTGATAGCTTAGGAGCTGTAAACTTTTACATGAGTGGCCTGGAAGGACCATGGAGGGGAAATGCAGGCACAATTTCCCTGAAATTGTGACGTTTTTATTACTATGACTTTACTATGGGGATATTGTATTTTAAGGAAAGTGTTTCGTAATATCTTTACTCAATAAACCCAAAAATTTTTAGGTCACAATAAATTCAGAACGAGATTGTTACTTTAGGCACAAACCTGAACATGGCATGATGAGTAAGCTGCACCACCCCACAATTACTACCAGACAGACGAGGTTCTTTAAGACAAATATAAGTCACTTCACTCTTATGTGGAATAGTTTATTCTCTTTTGTGCATCCAGCCAGTGCTCTCCCAGTGATTAACAGAAGCAGAGACAGGGTTATTACGTACCCCACTTCCCTCCACCCCTATTTTGCACATTTTCCCTCAGAGGGGACTACTGGGCCAGTAAACCCCGCTCTCCCGACTGCGTCCAGATTCAAGTCTTATTTTGCAACAGGTTTTCCCTCCATCTTGACTGAATCATAAGGAGGTCAAGTTGTCTGAGATATCCTAAACACTCCTAATTCTGCTGGTGTGGCTCCTTCTTATCTCTTAAATGGATCCCTCCCTGGTCCCGAGAGATTCAAAGGTCCCATGACTTGTTCTTACTCTTTATCCCAGTATATTATCCAGTTGGGGAACTGAAACAATTCTTTGTAAATATACATGCCAATCACATTTGGTAATGGTGGATAACAAATACACATAGCAAAGAGAGCTCACAAGCAACCCATAGGCTGAATTATGGCAGCATAAAGTGTTTCTTACACAATTTTAAGTAGCAAACACATTATTTAATATTAAAGTCTGTCTGCAAATTATTCATGAACACACAAATAAAAATGGTTCTCCATCTATAGTTTGCCTACCTTCACTTAGAACTCTAAGGCCCTGATTCATCGGTCTTCCCCATTCAGCAAGACACTTAAACTTATGCTTAATTTTATCATATATTTAATCCATATTAACATCAATTTAGTGTTAAATATGTTTACACCAACACAGTTATAAAATATTTACTCGAGTCAGAACGCTGAAGAGGATCTGAAAACACAGTCTAATGTTCAGTGTCTGATTCAATTATATCAGAAAAATCCATCTTTGATTAAAAACTAAGCCAAGAATTGACATTTCACCATCTAAAAATATTTCATAATATTAGTCACCTTTTCATGTATTGGTTTAAAACCCCTATGGATTTTAACTCTTTTCTTTGGAGTGTGCATAATAATAGCTGTTCTCATACAGTGGTACGCTGAATATATTAATGCCTGTTTAATGACACTACACTACAGAATATAAATATTCAACTTTTCATCCTCAATCACTATTGTTTTCTTCTGGTTTTATTTTTTCATCGTAGAACCTAGTGCCAAATGCCTACAAAATTGCTGTTTACTAGTCTTTTGGGGGAAAAAAGGTTTTATTCTAAGATATAAAAGGATGAAAGACATCTGTAAAACTATTATTTTCAAAATATTTGTAATAATTATAGCTCATCTTGTTCTAATTAATCTAGATGTTTTTATTATTCTTTCTTGAGGTTGTTCTTAACCATTGAATACAGTTTATTGCTCAAATCAATTGAGCTCTTTTTCACTTCATGTTTATTTTATTTATTTTTAATCTTTATTAAACGCAGAGATGTGTTGATTCTTCACTCTAGTCTGTCACGTTGGGATGATTTTACCTAGTCTTGCCCACCAAGAGTAAAAAACTAACACAATTGCTGCAGAATTTACATCATAAGTTGAACTCCAAAGAGTATGTTAATTTTTATCTCTTGATTGTATTATATTAGTTATTGACTGGTTATTTAATGGCCATATTTTTAATGGATTTTTTTTTCCTTTTGGAATGTAAAATATTGTATAGGAATATTGTCATTCTTTGAAAGTAGGAAAAAAAAAACATTCTGGTCTTTCCTACAAAAATGTTATCTATTAGAACATACCTCTGAAGAGTTTGGTTAATTAACCTAGGCCCTGATTAGGGCCTTGGTTTCATGAAAAATTTACTCCCATTTTGTAAAATTAATGAGTGGTATCAGTGGCAATAGGGTAAAACATAAATATATATTAGGAGAATCATTAAAGGGCTTCTGATGCAGAACTAGGCCAGAGATCTGAGTCTTACCTTGTCTTTGATAAAGAGCCACAGTAAATAACTGGCTCTCACATTTATTAGTTCAACACTCACGGTATGTCCACAGTACGCAAGGACCTTTGAAATATCTTCCCTTCTGTGAACCACTTGCTTTCTTATTTGTCATCAGCCATACCACACAGCCACTTACTCACTCTCAGCCAAACATATGTATCTTTACAAAGAGAAATCCAGGATAGCTTCTGCTCAAAAGTATCTACTACAGCACTGAACTGGAGTTTTCCAGAAAGCTGATCTGTACACATGGTAAGTTAACCTCAGTATCCGAGTTTTTACAGACATACAGGCAATACTCATGAAATCATAACTATTGCAGTATCAGAGGAGATTACTAGTCCTTCTTGTCCAGTGTCTCTCCTCCAGTAGTGGCCTATGCCTAATGTTTATGAGGAAGGCAAACCGATCATTCACATGGGGAACACATGCTCCACTTCCATGAGGCTTGTAGCAAAGAGAAGATAATTTTGGACACATAAAGGCTTTCCCAAGAATAAAAGAGAACATCTTGCTGACTTAGAGGGAATTTTGCCTAAGTGAGGACATTATGATAAGGCACAGAGCATTTCAAGGACTTTATTGTAGTATTTTAATATGAAAAATCAATTGGACTGTGCCTAGGTCATGGGATTAGCACTTCCAAATCAAGATAAAATTTTATACCTTTGAAATATCAACTTTATATTGAAAAATTGTCACTTTATGCTTCTAAAGTAATTTGCTTTTCTGCACTCCCCATAAACTTGATAAGCTCAACTATGGACATGGTTAATAGCAATATAAACCACTGAAGTGCACTTTTATACATTTTGAAGCACTCATGTTATATAACTCCAAGTGAAGTTCTGGTTATTAGTAAAACAGTAGAGAGGCAAATACCATTCTTCATTTCTAAAAATATATTAAGACAGTCACTAATATATACTGCTTATGTACTAAGGCAATGGTGGCAATACACTCAGTTTCAGTGGACAGAATGTCAGCCTCAATCCATAACTCATACAGCACTCACTTTCCCTGGTATCCTCTTTACCCTGCCTTTCTCCCTACTCTTCAAATCTGCTCCAAAGAAATCACTGTACTTCCCATCTAGCACATGCAGAACCACGCATAGCTGCCCAAAAGGGGGAGAACTGGAATAAAAAGTCTTTTAGTATTTTGCATTCATTATAAAATTGTTATTTGTTCTTCTGAAGTACATTACAGAAGGAACTAAATCCTCTCCTATGAAAAGAGTCCTAGAGAATATAATAGGGATGAAAACGTTAGGTTTCTATAGACATTGTCACAATAAAATGCTGCCTCCCTTCCCCCGGCGTCCCCTGGGTAAGAATTTACTAGGTAATTATATCCATTCTATTGGATATTTGAACCATGCTAACAAATTCCTTATCAGGGACATCATGGTCTAATAAAAATGTAGAAAGATCCTAATTTTTATTATATTCTGTGGGATGCTGCTTTCTTAGAATACAACGCTGCTAGAGTTCTTGAGCAACATTATTAAAAGCATCTAAGTGTCTTATGAGACTAAGTCCTCTTTTCAAAAGACACTCCGGAACTTGGGGCCAGATTTACAACAGCATTTATGCTTCAAAAGATGCAAATAAGCATCTTGTGGGATTTACAAAGATTTCTAAGTGAATTAATTGCCTATCTCCCACTGTATTTTAATAGAAATTAAATGCCTAACAGTATTTCAGTAGGAGTTAGGCACTGAACTTGCTTAAGTAACCAATCAAAGCAAGTTTCTAATTGCTCATGTATGCACATTTCAATTTTGTAGCCTCACCAGAACCCTTGCAAATCCCTAGCTAACAGTTTTCAGTTCAATTTATATCATTCCTTTGACTATGTTCTTTGCTTTCTTTCAATAATAGTTTTGCACAAAGTGTTCATAGGTGAAAATGACCTTTTTGTTCCTTCTGCTTACCTTAGGCAGTTTTAGATTCTAATCCAGTTGTTCAATAAAACAATTATCCCACACACACTTGGTAAGTACGAGCCAAGGTACCTGTGCAGTCAGCCCACACTCACTATTCCTGTCTATGGGGAGGAGCAAAAAAGAACAACTAACTGTGCCTGCACTGCAGATATTTTCAAATCAGTGAATGTATATTATGCAAAGAAACACAGTCTAAAGTCTTTCTGCATTCCTGCTTTGCCTATGTTCCCCTTCCACAGTGAGTAGTACCTTTTACCTCATAGTCCTTTCCTCAGAACATAGGTGGATAGGAAATAGGCTTCCACAGATTCTGCTGAATGGATCTCCATAAACAAGAAACACTGAGCCTAGCTCTCATCTCACTGATCCAAGCTTTACACCAGTGCATTTCTATTGCATGCAGTGGTGTTAATCCTGATTCACACTGGAGCAAGTGAGAAGAGAATCAGACCTACTACTTGTGTTACTGCTGCACTGTGCTCGCGCATGCAGGAAGGGGTTGATATTCCCAGTATTCTGTTGTGCAAGTTTATAAGGTAGTTTCTATTTTACAAACATTTTCCCGTAGCTAATTTAATCTCTAATTATTTTCTTTGTGTAATACACATAAATACTGCACATTACAGGTACCTGCTGTAGCTGAATACAAATAAAGAAACATAATTTGCATTTTCATTAGCATAGACATTTTATTTTCATCACATACACACCAATTGTCCAATCTGCACTAAGTGGTTGATGGTAATTACTTCTGAGATTAGAAAAAGATGTGATTAAACTAGTGAACCTCATTAGCCTTATTTACATGAAGTATAAACTAACTCTAATCTTAGGGAAATTCAGAAAGGAATATTTTTATTCAGGGTTACATTAAAATAATTCCAGTATTGTGTGTCAATAAATTATATCCCTTTTAATTTAGTATGTAGAATGTAGGGAGGACGTTAGCGATATTTTACATTTACCATATCTCCAATCTTATTTACTATATAAGTAGGGATCAGCAACCTTTGGCATGCAGTTCGCCAGGGAAAGCGCCCTGGAGAGCTGGGCCAGTTTGTTTACCACCACGTTGGCAGGTTCAGCCGATCGCTGCTCCCAATGCCTGTGGTTCACTGTCCCAGGCCAATGGAGGTGGCGGGAAGTGGCGCGTGTGAGGGATGTGCTGGCTGCAGCTTCCCGCCATCCCCATTGGCCTGGGACAACAACCACAGCCAGTGGGAACTGTAATCAGCTGAACCTGTCAATGCAGCAGGTAAACAAACTGGCCTGGCCTGCCAGTGTGCTTACCCTAGCAAGCCGCGTGCCAGAGGTTGCCAACCCCTGCTATATAAGTGTGCTGAAGCAGATGCTTCTAAATTGTCAGTTTATGACTAAGATGGTTTAATAATGTATTAATTTATTCCCACTTATTGTATAATTGCACATCAACAAAATAGACCGAGGAAGGGAAAAGGTACACTCTCCTTACCAAATAGTATAAAAGACTCTTTTTATGGCCACTTGCGGCAGCTGAGTTCCTGGAAGCAACCTAGCATCAACAGAATTCTGAGACTACAACCTGTAACTCAAATGGCTGGAATATGCCTTTTCATTAGTGATGCTGATGTCTCCTTCATTAACTCTCATTTTTAATGTGCATATGCAAGCAAATTACAAGTCTGTTTTAATAATGAAGGAAAGTCTCCTATTTAAACCATTCAATGACTCAAAGATTTAAAAAAAAATAAGCTTTTTATTTTCTGAGACAAAACAAATCTACTGGAAGAAGACATTATTTTGATATTTCAGGTCACAGAATTAATTCTCGATAAAATGTAATTCTTCAGTGGTTAAATGAAATAGTTCCAATTCAGCGAGGTATTTAAGCACACGCTTAACTTTAAGTGTATGAGTATTGTCATTGAAATAAATAAGACTATTCACATGTTTAAATATAGGTTTCTGCTTAGTTACCTTGCTGACACGGGAACTTCGGGCTTGATCCAAAGTGTACTGAAATTAGTAAAAGACTTTATTTAAAAGAGCTTGGATCAGGCTTGTAGGCCCCAATTCGGCAAAGCATTTAAGCACATGTTTAAGTCCATCCTTATGTAGCAAAGCACTTAAAGATAGGCTTAACTTTAAGCACATGCCTAAAATTAAGACCATATTAAGCACTTCTGTGAATAAGGGTGGGTTGCTGAATGAGGGTTGTAGTTTGCAAACATTTAGAAATAGTGTCTCTTACAAGATGCTCATCAAATAGTTACACTACATATTGCAATTCTCTAATTTTAGAGAGAATTTTTATTTTTGGTATACTGCTAACTTTACATTAAAAAGAATATAATATATATAATTCAATTGTTTGGTATCTTTCTTCCTCATTGTACTACAATGAAAAAATGTTACATTTAAACATTTCTGACTACATGGTACTTTTATTTGATTTTATTAAAATGTCACCACTACATGAGTAAACTCAAATTAGTGGATGATATTCTACTTTAAATGATATCCCATGTGAAACCCCATTGAATTTATTTCCAAGTGTATAAAGTACTTACTGAGCCATATGGATAAAAGGACAGACATTTTATGTGACACATGTACATGTTATGCTGTTTGGGAGAAGCAGGAAAATGTTTACTTTTCATACCACCCAGAACTCCTCCTCTTACGCGTTTTTGACTTAAAAAATAGTTAATAGTGAAAGAGTTAAGAGAACCTCTTCCCATTTGTCACAGTATCACAGTACACTCTTGGGATGACATAAGATCTTGTATTTATTGTACTCAGTAATATGACATAGAACAATGAAATTAGTTGATACAACAGTGAATTCTCCAGCCTCTTTTCTTAACACTGCATCACCTAACACTTACAGTCTTCTGCCTGATTGTCAGGCAATTCTCTTTTCCACCCATCAGCGAATAATCAACTTAGTACAATGGTAAAAGATGGCCAGAATTTTTATTGGAGCTTATCAGCCTCCTGATACAAGACATGACTTCAGTAGCTTTAATACATTTGCCAGGCTTGTTTGAAGGACATTTTATTACCAGTACTTAAAACATTGACAATGCTTGCCTTTTCATGTCCTCCCCAGAATAAAGAAAGACACCAAAACACTAGATATTAAACAAAACTCCAATCAGAGCATATCTGGATCTTTCACTTTTAGGCTCTTCCTGTGATAGTAAGTTTTGAATTTCATCAAAGCCCAGTCACCTCAGCTTTGCAATTTTTGAAATGTTCTGATCATGTCCTCATTTGATCTCTGGATTTTCTGCCTGCTTTAGGCTCCTACATGCTCTCCAGTTGCTCTAAACTATGTAGCACAGGTAACTGGAACATGTTTCAGGGCTGCTTTTTTATGACATTTTCTACTCACTGGGATGTATCATTTCGCTATTGTTTATGACTTTGTGTTTATAGGTTCAAAGCAAGTGGGCAATAAGAAGAGCATGCTATTTCCAAGATTCTGCAGCCCCTTTTCTATCTACACATTTCCCATTACCCCTAAGCATCTAAACACTTTTTCAGCACTAGAAATGACAATTACATTGACTGCTTCTCTAAGCCTCTTGAAAGCTTGCCACCAGTTGGCACCACATCCTCTCAGCTGTTAGATATGGACTGTGAGATTGCCAGTAATTTCAGAGGCTGACAAACCAGCAGAGTTTCAGCCCAGGAATTACACAAACATTTACCCTCTTTGGCCACTGGCTCAGCCTGTCAATTATAAGATTTAATCTAGGAAAGCATCTATGTGCCAATTTAAATTGTTGTCAGTAAGCCAGCATGTGTCGATGCAGATGCATGCCATTGCTATACTGCATAGGACACAATAACAACAGTAGGGCAAGTCTAGATGAAAATGCCAGCTACCTGTGGAAAATCTATCAGGCTATGAAGCTGCTTTCAGGCAGAGAACCCTTTTCAGATTTCATAACACTACCCCTGAGCAAACCAAGCTTATGTGATAACATTTTATTATTCATTTTGTTACATTTTTCTGTCAAACTTGGCTGCGTAGAATGGGAAGTTATACATTATCTGTTATCTGTTCAGTGAAATTTTCACTGCCTGTATGTTAAACAATGCATCTTCCAAGAATGGTATACACAAAAAGAATACTTCCCCATCTATTTATTTACCCTTCCTTCCATCCATCCATCTGTGCTATATCCATCATTGTGATAGCTGAGGTATTAGTATTCTGCTGCAATTGGAAAAGAAATTTTTAATACTGTTGGTGACAGATTTTTATATGCCTCTTATTTATAATTATGAAGTCTGGGAGACTCATAACAGCTTGTAATTTTACATAAGATAGAATCCATAAGCTTTTCCAAAAAGTTAATGAACTAGAAATATGACAGGTAAACCTCATCTTCTTCACAGAATGAGAAAGCAGGGGGAAATTAGGCCTTCAGGTCAAGAAGCCAGATCTTCAGCTAGCGGAAATCAGTGTAGCTCCACTAAATTACCTCTGATTTATACTATCTATGGGTCTGGCCCAACATGTTAAATTAACCAATCCTTCCCACCATTTCTTGACCACAGGCTAACATCAAAACCTGCAAAATGGATCATAAGGCATCACACATAGCTATGTTTTATTATGTTATTAATGATGTATATAATAACTACAGTGTGTTAGGCATTGTATTGCCAAGTAATAAGAGAAGCCTCCCTGCCTCAAAAATCTTATTAGGGTCTGATCCCACAATCCCCTACTCATGTGAATAGTTCCCTTGACCTAATTAATTATCTACAGACAATACCTTGGTATAGGCTACCTCTCTTACCACAATCACACATATACTGCTGAATACTGATCTAGCTATAACAATCCTGGGGCAGCTGTAAATCAGTGTAGCTCCCTGAAGGTCAGTGGAGTTACTCTTATTTGTATCAGCTGAGGATCTGGCACCTTGACTATTAAAGAAGGAAAGTAACTTTGTGACAGTTCCATGAACTTTGCTACTCTAAATAAGAAAAATGAAAATTATTTTAGAAGTGAAGAATATATAAAACACTATATGAATGCATTATTAGACTAGTTATATTTAAGACCCAGCAATAGAAAGCTTGTTCTCCCTCTAGTTTTCTGCAGCTGAGCAAGTGTAGTTCTCCCATTTTTTCCATTTAGTAAATGTGTAAGAGCTATGAAAGATACAAAAGTCAGTGGGAGTTTTGCTAATGACTTCAACGAGACTGAGATTTCACCCCTTATTTTTTAGTGCCAAATAGAGCCGTTTTCCAGGCAACAAAGTGTGTTCAAGTGAAATTAGTGCATATTCTAAGGGAAAAGTCTTCCTACTCATTACTTGTCAAACCACGGAGTTCTGGTCCTATGCTATCCCCATCACAAATGGGGAATTTCAATATTCTTAAGAACACTTAATGTGCCTTCACTATTGGTAATATTGTGGTTTTCAAAGATGTCCTACATATGTCACCCTGAAACTGAATGCCATGAACTCCCATTTGTTAATCTGAATTAATGGACAGATGATGTCCAGCTATGCTGGAAATTAGTAACTATACATTGTTAGGTTAATAGGTATACATATATAGCATATTTTGAGAAATATGTCTCATTTTAAATATTTGTCTGTATTCTCCCTTCCTTTCACACAACCCTAAATGGTTTGTATGGTCATAAGGATAGTGATTGAGCCAACCAGAGAAAGACATGTTTATGTTAACTTGATTGTGTGTTTGTTTTTGTTGTTTTTTTTGCGGGGGAGGGTATATTTTAATCAGAAATTCTTGCAATGATATAGTCATGAGACAGAGGACAAAAATATATTTTGTGGTTTTGTGTTTTTAGTTTTAAAGTAGCAGTAAGTTCTATTACTGAATGCTCTATTTACATAATTGTTTAATCTAATACCACCCTATCTTTGGCAATTCTACAGCACTCATCACCTCGGAATCTATTGAACCTGGTAGATTAGAAGTATATGGCATGGTCTATGGTGGACATTATAGTGTCTTTTACTCTTCCAGACTCTGTTTGGCTAAATGAGTTCTTCACTTTTTTGTTTGTTTCTGGGGTAATTTAGGAGGACATGATCAATATAGTATTTAGCTCATATTCTACTTCTGTTATAGTAATAAAACTTTAGCAAAGAAGTGCTTGTGTGTGCTATACAATGGCCGTGCTACTATAAGCAAAGAAACACTAACAGGTAGTACACAGAGATCATAACCTCATGGAAGGAAGGCTTTAAGCCATAAGACAGCCTGATTCTGGGTTGTGCCCAGGACTGGCAAAGCCCTTGGCATAACAAAAACAGCCTTGGGGATTTGTCTAAGTTTCAGCAGCCTTGCTGAGTCTACCCCATAGACTACAGTAATGTCTGCAGCATTCTGTGTTATTTTGTGCCTTTTGGATATTTAAACACTTATTCAAAATTATATAATGTGTAATCATGTCAATAATGTTTTTAGTAAAACCTTTTAAAATAAAAAAAATTAAAAAATAGTCAATTTTGAACACTCAGACAAAATCAGCTTCAATATTTCTCAAACAATATGTTTTTATTTAATGATCTGCACTACTCAGAGGGGAGGAATGGGCAGGTCTGTGTCAGGTTAGCCATCTGTTTGCTTTTTCACATACTCATAAAGTTCAGTAACACAAGGCTCAGCTGAATCATCGGATCTCTTGTCACCTTTTCCTGTACTGCAAGGATGATATCCCAGAGCTAAGGACATTCCAGATCTCAGTAACTGTCTTTTCTCTTCCTCCTGTTCTGTTGATAAAATGTCAAAGGCTTTTATCTTGCTGTCTGCATGTGAAAACAACTTCCCTTCTTTTATTCCAGTTCATAGGTGCAGGTAATTTACTTTTCTGTGGCTGCTGCAATGCTAAAACTGAACCAGTTTGGGACAGAAGAGGGTAGTCTGTCCCAAAATGAGCAAATATCCAGCTCAACCCTGGACACTGACAACCTGCCCAGTCTACCACTTATCTAACTTTTCTCCAGGCACTGTTTCTGTCTCTCTTTTGGAGTATACTGTTCATCATCTAGTTCTGTGGTAGGTTTTTAAGGCTTTGTTTTTATAAGAACCCTTAAAAAGCAACCACACATCTCTAGAATGAATTATATAGGCTGTAGAATCAGTGTTTGTGCAGGCAGTTTCCTACAAGCAGTGAGTAGAATGATGTATTCTACTGAGCGAGGCCCAATATCAACACATTTGCTAAATGCCAGTCAAATAAGTATTGGTAACAGTATTTTATTTTAGAAATTAGACATGGGCACAGTGGTGAGATTTATGATAGAACAGAATATTCAAAGTTTTCATTAAACTTTGGCATTTGAAGAACGTTGCCTCATGTCAAAAAGTTTAATTGTTTTTGATATCTAACAGAAGCCAGCTTGAGAAATACATTTTCAGAAGAAAAGTAAATCTTGTTGTAAAGGTATTTTGAGGTCTTATTGGTATAGATGAATAGCAGGAAAAGAAATAATAAATCAATGGTGACTAAAGGGCAAAAATGTAGGAATACAATTTTTTTTTTTTAAGATGAGTTTCAATGAAACAGAAAATAGATGCTAAAATGATATATAAACATATTTCTTTAGGTCTTCTATAAATTCTTGAAGTTCAAATAGTTCTGCTCACCAAAGGAACATTAAATACATTTTAAAACTTTAGTATGGGTCTTTTTAATTCTGGGAAAGCTTTTGTTTCAACTACCTAATTAAAACATACACAGCCATAGTAAAAATCTTTTTTCCCCTCCTAAAATACATTTTCATGCTAATGTTAAATATTAATCTGAGAAACTTTATTTTAAGAACAGTCTATTAATATATTAGCTACATATATGATCCAGATCCTCAGCTGATGTAAATCAGTGCAGTTGCTTTGGATTTGTGCCATATGAAGATCTAGTCAATAGATTTAATCGTACATACTGCTGAGTATTCCTGCAAGGTGTAGAGAACCATCAATTCCTATAGAAGTCAGTGCTAATTTAAGGCAAACAGCACAGAGCAGGACAGGATAGCGACCCTCTAAGCAAACATGCTAGATACAGGGTTAGATAAAGTAAAAACCTTATCTTACATAACACAAGTGCTACAGTGTAGCCCAGAGGAGGGGGCCTTGGCCTTGGCCTCAACCTCGTTGAAAGCATAGTCTAGTCCAGTGAATAGGTTCCATTCCCAGCTCAGACACTGTGCTATTGTGTGACCTTGGGTGAATCACTTCATCTTTCTTTGCATGTTTCTCCTCCCATCCTTTGTCTTGTTTATTTGGATTGTAAGCTCTTTGGGGCAGGAGCAGTCTCCCACTACTAGATGTTTGCACATTGCCCAGCAGGAGATGGCTTCGATCTCAGTTGGGATCTCTTCAGGCTATTGTAAAATGAACAACAACCCTACTATATCACAATAGTTATAAGTAGAGCTAGTTGTATAAATGTAGCAAAACACATTTCTAGGCAAATATATACACATTTAAATGAATTCACACTGACTCCTTTTGTGTTTGCTTTCTGCAAATGTTTTAACAAATAAGTTTATTGGCAGAAATGTTAACTGGAATCATGATTTTTAAAATATCAAACATCAATAAAAAAGTGTTTCGTAGACTTTAAGGCCAGAAGGGCCCATCATGATCATTTAGTCTGATCTCCTACACATTGTAGGTCACAGACCCTCACCCACCCACCCACTCCTGTGGCTTAGTTACTGGAGTCCTCAAATCATTATCTGAAGACTTCAGGTAATACAGAATCCACAATTTACATTAATTTTAAGACTGAAAGTAACCCATGCACCATGCTTCAGAGGAAGGCAAAAACAACAGCAACCAGGATCTGGCAATGTGACCCAGGGAAAAATTTCTTACCAACCCCAAATATGGTGGCCAGTTGGACCCTCATCATTTTGTCAAGACCCACCAGCCAGACACCTGGGAAAGAACTCTGTAGTAACTCAGAGCACTTCTCATCTAGTGTCCCATCACCATACAATGCAGACATTTGCTACTAGCAATCACAGAAGCGACAGAAGAGGAAAAACGTGGGTCTTTGGTTGATCACAGGATGCCTATGAGCCATGGGAAAAAAGAAAGATTAATGCAGTCCTAGGATGCATCAGGCAAGATATTTCTAATAAAGAGAGGGAAGTGTTAGCACCATTATATAAGGTACTGGTGAGATCACATCTGGAATACTATGTGCAATTCCGGTCTCCCATGTTTAATAAAGATGAATTCAAACTGGAACAGGTACAGGGAAGGGCTACCAGGATGAGGAATGGAAAACCTACTTTATGAGAGGATACTCAAAAAACTTGGCTTGTTAAGCCTAATCAAAAGAAGGGTGAGGGGAGATGTGATTGCTCTCTATAAATACATAAGAGGGTAAGTACTAGGGAGGGAGACGAGTTATTTAAGTTTAACACCAGTGTAGACACAACAAGTGGCTATAAACTGTCCATCAGCAAGTTTAGGCCTGAAATTAGAGGAGTGAAGTTCTGAGAAAAGTTCAGGAACGCCCTTCCAAGGGGATTAGTGGAGGCAAAAAACTCAACTGGTTTCAAGACTGAACTTGATAAGTTTATGGAGGGTATGGTATGATGGGACTGCCTACAATGGCATTTGCCCCATTATCGCCTGCCAGTTGAAAAAGTCCCCAGCTGCTGGAAATAGGACATTAGATGAGCAATCTGAGTTACTACAGAGATTTATTTACCAGGTATCTGCCTAGTGAGTCTTGCCCATATGCTCAGGGTCTGCTTGCCATATTGGGGCTGGGAAGGAATTCCCCCCCAGGTCAGACTGGTTGAGACTTTGGGTTTGCTTTTTGCCTTCCTCTGCAACATGGCACAGGGTTATTTGAAGGTTTAAACAAGTGTAAATTGTGAATTCTCTGACACAAAAGTCTTTTAACCATGATTTGAGGACTTCAGTAACTCAGCCAGATGTTAGGAATTTATTTCAGGAGTGGGTGAAGTTCTGTGGTCTGCAATGTGCAGGAGGTCATACTAGATGATCACAATGGTCCCTTCTGACCTTAAAGTCTATAAATCTATGTTTTGTTCCAGGGCACTGAAGGAAGAACCGTGTGGCAGCCTGGGTATACTGCTGCATCTGGACCTTTCCGATATACCCACTGTCAAAAGGACCTTTCCGATATACCCACTGTCAATGTCCCACTCATATAGCTGTTGCCAATGCTCTCCAAAAATAGTCAACATCTGGGTGAAATTCAAGTCAATAATTTGGTATTAAGCACAAGCGAGAAGCAGAGGCAGGAAGAACGAGAGACAGTGAGAAAGATGTAACAATGATCAGACAAATGAATGGAGACATGCAGGGCCAAACAGACATAGTGGCCTTCATGGTATAAAAGCAATCCAATCTACCCCTGAGACGTGACTGGGAGTAGCCTTCAGCCAAGAGTACTGCCTAACAGTGGGGTGAAAGAACCTTCAAACATCCACTAACCCAAAGGTCTGCAGTAGACAATCCTTGGCTGATGGAGAGTTCGGCTCCCCACAGCTCCTGTCTAAAACAATCTACATTGCAATTGAAATCCCTTCCTAGAAAAATAGTATTGGTGTCACAGCCAAGCCTGGCATGGTCCAGTGTCTGCAAAAAGGAGATAGTCTTTCCCCAGTGTGGGGGCACACACAGTAGAAAGACTAAACACAATAGTAGCAAAACATCTGTACCCTTGAGAAGCCAGCCCTGCACAACTTCCTTGTCAGAAAGGATCTGTGCCCTGGCACCCTGGAAAAAGAAAACAGCTACTGCAGCAATGACTTTCAAGCCATGGCTCAAGAAAACATCCTTTCAACCCAGTTTCACTGATTATCAGGGTTTCAGTACATCTCTTGAAAGAGGACAACATCAGCCTATTTTGTCTGAGAAATTTAAAGAGATTTATACCTTTTTATGACCATCCTGGCATCCATTAATATTTAGAGAGCCAAAGTTGAGCAGCACCAGGGAGACTAGAAGGAGAGAGTCAAGCAGCAGAGAAAGGCAATGGAAAGTGAAAGTACTTTTAAAAAAAGGACCCTGGGGAAACCTATACATACTGAACAATCCCCGCATGCATTCTCATATTGCTCAACAAATTCTGGAGACAGAAATGTTTTATCAGATTAGCTAAGGTATCTCTCAAGACAAGGGTAGCTGAGTGAACACTATGCTGTAAATCAGGGAAATAGGACCTGACCTCAACTCCCTGCTTCCCTTTATTTCTGTCCAAAAAGTTACTAATCTCCTTCAAACTGTATCCCATCTTCCTATCTAGCTGACTGGCCGGGACCTTAGGAACCAATGAGGAGTCAAAGATCACTGTCATCCTCTTCATCTCCCTCAGATTCCAACAGCTCAGAAAAACATTGAGCCACCACTGTAACATTCTCAACATACATAAAGCAGAGAGATTCAGTGGCATCTTTACTTCCAAGAGTAGCATGTAATGCAGCCCCAAGTTGGGAACTAGCATCATCATGAGAGCATGCAGGATCAGAAGCCTGAAGACTCACCATGCCAAGCAGACATGGCACCACACAGAGAGCTCCAGATATGACTCTGTCGTAGCTTCCTACTCAGATTTGAACTTTAGCGTTCAGAACCTGAGAAGCTAGCATGAACCCCTCTAAGCTTAATTACCAGCTTAGATCTGATAGGCTGCCACCAGCCAAGAATTTCCAGTATCTTGGCTCACTCGGGTCTCCCCAAAACCTTCCCTGGGGACCCCAAGAACCCAAATCCCTTGGATCTTAAACAAAGAGAAATAAACCATTTCCTTCCTCCTCTCTCTCAACCCAGGCTTTCTCTCTGGGCTAACCTGAGAGTACTGATGCAATCTCTTTACATCACAATACCAAGAAGCATGTCTCCTCTATTTCACAAAGAGACAACCCCAAATACAAGGAAACAGAAATGATTCTCTCTTCTTCCCCTCCCACCAATTCCTGGTGCTGCAGAGCTTACCCTCCATAGATCTAACACAAAGAGAATTCCTTCCTTTGTTCCTTAGCCTACCCAGAGAGAAACTCACACAAGTCTTAAAAGAAAGCTTTATATAAAAAAGAAAAAAAGACATCAAAATATTCTCTGTATCAAGATGACAATATACAGGATTAATTGCTTAAAAGAAAAATGAACAAACAGTCTTATTCAAAAGAATAATTTTACATTCCAGCAAACTACACAATGTAAATACAAAACAAACATATAAAAGCCTATTGTTTTGCTACCTTTGTACTTACAACTTTGAGAACTAAAGATTAGAAGCTTGAAGATAGAAAGAAGCCTCCCATAGCTGAGAGACAGACAAAAGGACTCAGACCCAACATTCCCTCCCTGAGTTTTGAAAAAATCCAGTTTCCTGATTGGTCCTCTGGTCAGGTGTTTGGTTCCCTTTCTTAACCCTTTACAGGTGAAAGAAACATTAACCCTTAGCTATCTATTTATGACAGACGCTATTGCCTAACCCAACACCATCCTTTTCAGGCACACAGCTCCATCCTCAGCAGCTGCCAGCAACTCAGGAGTGTCTAAAGTCTAAGCCTTTTAGCAATAGTCCTGCATAAATCCAGCACAAAAGTCTCTTCTTCACACCCATTTCTAGAACTTGTCTCTGATGTTTCTACCTCCAGGACTCACTTCTGTCCGGGGACAAGTGATGTGGTGACAACACGGGATTCCTATAGGGGAGTGGCTCCCTAGACAAAGGCAGACCATGTACAGCAAAGGAGGGGAAACAATCTAGCAGTGCAGATTCAGACTATGTCCCAGCTCATACATTACTATCTTGTGGTCCCAAGTGGTTACTACAGCCTCCAGAGCTAGCAGTGAATGGGAAGAAATGCCTCAGATTACCAGGGTCACTGTACAAGAAACATTGCATATTTTCAGAGGTAGCAAACACTCCTTGCCGTCTATGTGATGCTTTAAAAGCAGCTTCAAGAGCTGTTCAGTGTTATTTAAAACTATGTCAACCTGGTACTGGAATGATATAACATGAATCACATTTGGGTTCTTTCAGTCTACAGAATCATCCTAAGAGCACAAACTACCTCCCCATAATGGGAGAGATCAGACACTAGTATCTCATTGTGAAGGGGTAGGGGGGAAGATTAGGAAAAAAATACTTTAGTAGCAGGAATAAACAAGGGAAAAACTGGAACTAAGGACTCCTTGACCTAGAGTCCCTCCTATACCAAACAATTCACAATCTGCTTCCGGGCCAGGCAAATCATTATAGATTTATTCATTTGAGTATCAGCTTTTATACTAGCTGAGACAATAACTTTACCTACACTCAGCAACACATCCTCCACAGTACAGGGAAGACAGCAGGCACACACCAAACCCCAAATTAAGGGACAAGCCATGAAACCCATCCAAAGGGAACCTCATGAAGAATTCCCCCACTACCCCTCCAGAGTAAAAGGGGAAAGAAACACCCCCAAAACAAAGAAACAAACAAGTAACAAAACAAAGAGACAGACTTAAGAGAAACCAGCTAGTGAACACAAGCACAAACTCACTCTCAGAAGTTCCCACATTCGAGAGAGAGAGTGTAGATAATAGCCTGGTAGTTAGGGCACTCACTAGGGGATGTAAGCAACCCACACTCAAGTCCCTGCTCTGCAGGAATCAGATGACAATCCAGGGGCAACTTCCTCTTGTTCGCAATTCAAAGTGGGGACTTATACCTGGGTGTGCCACATCCGAGCTGAGTGCCCTGACTACATTGTTATTGGTTATGCTTGGCTGGCCTGCACGCACACTCTCACTCAGTGCTTTTGACCTGAAACCCCTTATCTTGTACTAAGAAACCTGTCCAAAACCAAGTTCAGTTAAAACTGATCCTTTCCACTAAACGTTTGTTTCTTGCAAATTAACATTTTCCTACAACAAACATTTAATCAAAAAAAATCCTGGCTAGCTCTATTATACATTAAACATTTGTTAAGTACTATGGGTGAAATCTTGGCTCCACTGGGAATTTTGCTACTGACTTCAAAGGGGCCAGAATTCTTGCATGGAAGATGCTGAAATATAGATGCTAGGTAAGTGGCAATTTATTTTTTTATTTACATACGTTCTTGTGCATTTAGTGATTCAGGCTGTGCATGGCATGTCCTGGATCTAACTCTTTAATGCACTATCCATTGTAAACTACTGTACAGTATATCCAAATAGACATGCACAATATACAATTAGCAAATCATTTGTAATTAAATGTGTAACCTCTAAAACAAAATGCTTCTATTAGAGGCAGCTGTTGATTTATGAGATTCAAAGTAAATGATACTTCACTATGAACATTAAGTAAACATTTTGCAAGCCAATTATAATAAGCTCTCAACTCTTGCTCTAAAATAAAAACATTTGTAATGGGTGCTGATGTTCTATAATGGCTGTGAGTTGTAAATACACTGTATAATTACTTAATGAAATATTTACATGATAAGAACCTATCTGTATCATATTGCTAATTTTATAATTCACTGGCAACAACTGAACTGAAATCTTCCTGATCTTGATTAGTCCTCGTCTGATACCTCTAAGATGCTAATTGTGGTCTGGTTCTCCTTTGAGTTATGCTGGTGTAAGTCATGAGCAACTCTGAAGACAAATTTAGCTACACTAGTATGAAGACAGTGTAAGTGAGAGGAGAATCTGGTATCACCATTAGAAAAATGGATCTCTTCTTTCAGAAATATTCAAGGTATTAAAAAAAGAGAGAGACTGGCAGAGAATTCCTCAATCATTAGCTTGCAGATTTTCCTAATAATCTCCCCATCCAGAAGAGGTAGCAATTTTCTTCTCACAGCCCTGCAGAACCTGCTTATTTACAGGGGAAGTGCCAAAAGTGCCAACATTGCCTCTCTGCCCTGATGCTCTCATTGCCCCTCTCTATTAGCAGCACAGGTGTTGCAAGGAGACTGTTGCTTTTTGCCAAATGTCATTGGGGCCCTGTTGGGTAATCGGTGAAATTGGGCTCCCAGTGGGATGCTGTTGCCAAAAGGGCTAATGTGATCCTGATATGCATAGACGAGGGAATCTCCAGGATCAGAGAAATCATTTTACCTTTGCATTTGGCATAGGTGTGCCCACCATGTCCAGTTTCAATTACTACAATTGAAGATGTATGTTGATAAATTGGAGGGCATTCAGAGAAGAGCCACGACAATGATTAAAGGTTTAGGGAACATGCCTTATAATGAGACACTCAGGGAGCTTAGTCTATTTAACTTTAGAAAAAGAAGATGAACGGGTGACTTGATCATCATCTATAAGTACCTATGTGGGGAATAAATGTTTGATAATAGGCTGTTCAATCTAGCATAAAAAGATATAACGCCATCTGATGGCTGGAAGGTGACATTAAACAAATTCAGCCTAGAAATAAGGCATCATGTTTTAACAGTGAGGGTAAATAATCACTGAAACAATTTACCAAAGGTTGTGATGTATTCTCCATTAATGACAACTTATAAATCAGTGGATTTTTCTTTCTAAAATATCTATTCTAGGAATTATTTTGTGGAAGTTCTATGGGCTGTGTTATACAGGAAGTTAGACTAGATGATCACAATAGTCTCTTCTGGCTTTGTGTAAGGGTGTGGACTCACCCCTGCTGTGCCTCCTGTGGGTCATCTCCAGGAATTAGCTCTCAAGCCATTGGAGCACCTTCTGCAGGCCAGTGATCTGCCTTACCTCACTCTGGTCCCCGTGTCCCTCCCAGGACTCAGTGCCCCATTATCTGGGGTGGGCCCCCCAGCAGTAACCCCACAGTTCTGGGTCTCCCCCTCCCATGGGAACCCCCACCCACTATCCCCACTTTGCTTCAGTCTTGGCTACTGCCAGTCATCACTTAGCCCCCATTCACTGGGGCAGACTGCAGTGTATCAGCCACTCATCACAGGCAAAGGGGTTTGGACCTGCTGCCTCTGCCTACCCATGGGCTGCCCCTTTGTAACCCCAATACCCAGCTGGCCTTATGCTATGCCTGCAGCCTGGGGGTTTCCAAGCCAGAGCTCCCCAGCTCCTCTTGCCTTCCCCCAGCCCTGCTCCACCTTGGGCATCCAGGTACACTCCCTAGCAGCCAGACCCTTCTCCCTCTAAAGGCAGAGAGAGTACTTACTCCTGGCTTCTCTGGCCTTTATAGAGCCAGCTGGGTCCGTTTGGGGCATGGCCACAGCAGAGGCTGTTTTTCCCCCAATCAGCCCAGCTCTTCCTCTGCCACAGCTCTCTTGAAGGGCTGTTTTAAGCCCCAAAGGGCAGGAGCGGTAACTACCCTGCTACAGGGAGCGCTCTTCCACCTGCCCCTGGAGGAGGGAGGTCAGGGCCTGAAGTGCCTGCGCATTCAGGTCCACGTCTTCTGCCTCCAGGCACTGCGGAGGCTTCTTTATAGTGTGGGTAGTCCGGCATGGAGAGCCCTGGTGCACGCCTTCCTGCGCCGCTTCCGAGGGCTCTGATACGACCGGCAGCTCCTTTATCTCGAACCGAGGGGTCTTCCGCAAGACCTCTCCGGGCTGCCGGTCTTCTACCAGGACCTCCTCCGGACCTGGAAGCTGTTCTCTGCGACCAGGTCCGTGGCGGCCACTGAGGGGGCATCTCCTCGCGGAGCCCCTGCTACAAACAATCCCCAGCTTCGTGTGCAGGTGGCGGAGTCCCCGCGTGCGCCAGAGGTTGGTCCTGGCAGAAGCTACCAGGGTTGGAGACCTCCTGGACTAACGAACAGGGCGGCTGGCTGGACTCCCCTGACACTTGCTCAACACATGGGGCTCTCCAGACCCTTATGTACTCCTGGCGCATGCTCCAGGAGGTGGAGGCCGCATTTGCCCGCTCCGCATGCTCGGGCCTACCTCGACCAGGTCCTGCGGGGAGGGCATGCCCTGGCCCACCCCCACCCTGGGCCCCCCAGACCTTTTCAATCTTACCGCCCTGCCTCATAGACCCTACTGGCCCCCACCACCACCCTTCTCCGCAAGCCAGCTGCACCGATCTGCAGCCGGTCCGTTTTCACAACCACACCACGAAAACAACTCTAAACGCGCTCCATACCCTTAAGTTCCTCACCCTTGTGTCGCCGCCTCGATACAAAGTGGCGGGAGCCTCCTGCCACCTCTGGAGGTGAGGAGCCCGTGGGCCAGCCTATACTCCACGCAGGGCTGGCCCGAGGCACCCGCCGGGGGTATCAGTTGTGCGGCTCCTCCATGGGGCCGTGAGCACGGGCGTGTATTTGGCAGCGGTTTACCCCTGATCCCAGACACCTGCCCCTTCTGCGGCATGAAGGGAGACCCTGCGCACCCTGTTTACTTAGAGTGCGCCAGGCTTGCAGCCCCTATACCGGCTCCTCATAATAATCTCCTGTTTGTGTTTTTGGCTGCACTTTTCCCTCACCCCTTCTCTACGCACTCCCTATCCGTGGCCCCACGAAGTTCCGGGACCTTCTGGTCAACCTCCTCCTCGCCCTGGCTAAAAAAGCCATCTACACGACCAGGGAGAGGAAGTTGGCCGATGGAGACTCCGGTGACTGTGGGGCTTGTTTCCGGTCCATGGTCTGTTCACGTACCCGGGCAGAGTTCCTCTGGGCAGCGTCCACTGTCTCCCTTGACGCCTTCGAGGAGCAGTGGGTGCTGTCCAAGATTCTTTGCTCGGTGTCCCCGTCAGGCTCTCTTCTTATGACCCTTGGACCAAACTCCTGTCTGTGTTTTTATTAGTTGTCCCCTGAAATCAGTTGGGTTTTTGAGGTCCTGTAAATCCTCCCCTTATGTTGGGAGGGATCCTTTAGCAGTGGGCGGGCTTCTGCCCGCTCAGTTCCCAGAAACCCAATAGGTACACTTTGGGATATAAATACTTTCACAGAACCTCTGAGGATTTGCAGATGGGGAGCCACATGTGAAGCTGGTTCAGCCATCACTAAGTTAGTAGCAGAAATCCAAAAGTTTATCTAGTGCACCTGAGATGTCCCAGTTCCCTTGCACATCTGCAGTGGAGAGAGCTTCTGCTGAATTCCAGGACAGGAAGGAAAAATCAGGGTAGGGATCAACCCTCCCATGCCCTTGCAGTCAGATGTCATTTCTTTCTATTCATGGAATTGGAGAGGATGATTTGGCTTCCATTTAAAAAAAAAAAAAGTAGGAAAAGAAGTGTTAAACATTCTTATCAATGCCATAAAAGAGAGAAGAGTCTAAATAAAAGACTTATTTTCATTTGTTGTTTGCTAGCATTGCCCACACTGTTCTTAGGAGCCACCTAAAAAAAAAGAATACTATTGCTGAGTAATCCAACTATAAAGACAAAATCAAGTCCATTTATAAATATGTTCAGCATTTTGAAGCCAGACTGTGAGATGGTGTAAACTGGTTAAACATCATTGTTATCCTAGTTTACACCAGCTAGGGATCTGATTTTTTAAAAGACCACTTTTTAACATTGGGGTTAAAACAGAATCAATTTGATTTCTAACGCATTGTTGAAAAAGTCAAAATGGAAATCTGATTAGATTTTGATCTGCTTTTAGTAGGAAAGGTGAAGTGAAACATTTAAGTTATCTAAACAAAAGATCTAGAATTGATTAAAAAGTTTTGAGATAAATGAGAATTTGAATGGAAGTGCCAAGTAAACAATAGGCTAGAATATTCAATCCTGGGTGTCTAAACTTAGTCACATACATTCATATGTAAGCATCTAAGTTAACATGGCATGATTTTCAGAGTTGAGCACCCACAGCCTCCATATTATATCAAATTATATACCGGGACTAGGGTCAAGTATGAAACCATTAGCCTATTGTATGTTAAGTAACCTGCTCACTTTGTTCATGCTTCCAGTTGGACTGGCTTCCATGAGACTATGTATTTATTATTCTTTGAAATTAATAATGTGCTATTGGGGAATTTCTCATGCATCCAATCCTTCTCTTTGAAGAGAATGGCAAAACTTCCATTACATTCAATACAAGATCGGGCACCTCACTGGAAACATTTAATAAAAGCCTTGAACTTTTCAAGATAATTGAACTTTAGGAAAGTTGACAAAATACTCATTTCTATCTTTAGATTTTATATTTTTTTCTGACATAATTATAATTGATTTTTATGTTCTCAGTGGGAAAAGAACACTTTCTTTTTTTAAACTTGGCCCACAGAGGCTTGTTAGTAAAGCATAAAATCTAATGTCACTGGCATTCCTTCAGTCTTGTCTCTTCATAAAGTTCAAAGTACTTCAAATAACTTTAATGAAGGACATTGATAGTCATATTGAAAATGTCAGCTTGAATATTGATACCTGCAATTAAAAGTACATAATACAAGTGAAACCTTGCAAAAACTCCTTTACTTGGGAAGGCTGTGTACTTATTTATTAGGTGCCTAGAGGCCCAACTGAGATTGAGCCATCAGTATGCTGGGCACATATGAAAACACACTGAAAGACAATTCCTATCTCAAAGACTTTACAGTCAATCTGTATTGACAAAAAGTAGGAGGATAAACAGAGAGGCAAAGTGACTTGCCAAGGTTACATAGTAGTTCAATGGCAGAGCCAGGACTAGCACCCAACTCTTCTGACTTCTAGTCAAGTATCCAGGCCACTGGGGGCTGCGGGAAGTGGCACGGGCCAAGGGATGTGTTGTCCATCCCTTCCCCCAACCCCCATTGGCCTGGAGCAGTGAACTGCGGCTAGTGGGAGCCACGATCGGCCAAACCTGTGGACATGGCAGGTAAATAAACCAGCCCGGCCTGCCAGGGGCTTTCCCTGAACAAGTGGCAGACTGGCTTTGAGAACCACTGCACTAGGCTATCTTGCAGCCAATTTAAGAGTTCCCTCGCCCCCCACTATGTATAAATGTCTTTTCCTACATGTAGTTTGGCCTGTTAAAATGAACAACACACCTTCTATGTAGAAACATTTCACTGTTATTGACACTACAGTTTGGTTTCATACATTTTGCTTTGCATGTTATATTATAGCTGCCGGCGTTGCTATAGAATTTGTGGGTTTTTTAAATAATCCTTTTTTAAATAATCCTGTTTTTATACTTTACAATTGATGCTATATAATCTTCAGAAATTACACACTGTATTAGAGTTTTAGAGAAACTGCTTGAACTTAATGTACAAATGAAGAGAGAGACTATAATAATCTAAACCAACTGGACCATTTTCTCCCTCACCTTTGGATAAACCAAGTATCAGGTTCATAAAAATAAGCAGGGGCCAGAGGTAATCACAGTTAAGGCCATAGTTTTTGGTACATCTCCAGTTGTGTTTCCCGTCCATGTATTATCCAGATGTCACCTGTGAACTATTGCTGCTCAATGAAAATTCTTGTTTTTATGCTGCAATCTCTTTTATTCAGGGACCAACATTTATTATGTGTGTACAGCACCTAGCACAATGGGGACTTAGCACAAGGCTGAGACCTTTAGGTGCTACCCAATATAAATTAAATAATATATTTGTCATTTGTTCTCTCAAAATATGACTTTGCTGTATCTAACATTATGATTTTATTTAACTCTGAGCTGGATTAATTGACTTTTTCACTGAATTTAGTAAAGTGGGTGGAAAACAGGCTATGAAACTGTAAGCCAGTTTCTGGGCCTCTGGACCAAGGCAAGAAATAGCTAATCTAAAGTCTTCTAATGGCGTTGATCCAAGTAACTGTGTCACTCTGTCATCTGTTACAAATATCTGAAATTATATATAACACTTTAGGTTTAATTGAATTAATTGACTCACCATGACAGAGTTTGGTCAAAGATTAAATTCCATATCTGGGCTACACAACAGCTAAATGTGTGTACCTTTGGTTTTAAACCTATTATAATTTCCAGAATGGCCAATTTACTTGCTTCAGATGATCTCAAACTGAGACAAGCCTCATGCAGGGATAGTGAGTCAGGTAAATACACACTTCCCAAACTGCACTGCTTTATAAGCCATCACAGCAATTTTAAAATCAATTTGATGTTTGACATGGAGCCAATGTGTCTCCCTTAGGATACGAATGACATGCTGAGGCACTTAGTGTGAGCAAAATTCTAACAGCATTTTGCTCAAGTTGAAGCCTGTGCAGCATTTTCTCAGAAAGACTGTAAAATAAAGTATGAGGATAGTCTAACCTCAAGGTTAAAGCTCGAAACCCTGACTATTGTTTCAGCGTGGATATTTGATAGCATTGACTGATTTCTAAGTAGATGAAACCATTACAATGTTGTCACACATCTCATATGACTAGTGATGGATTGGGTGAGGTTCCCATGAGCTTTTGGGAGTCTCTTAATGAACAGGAGACACTATTCAACTAAAAGACTGATTTCACTCCTATTCAGGATCACCATCTTTTTAGATACTACTAAATCATCTCTAAATCATCATCTCACTACTAAATCATCACCAGCTTTTTAGATACTACTAAATCATCTCCAAATCATTTCTGGCCTCAAAAAAATTAATTCTGAGGAGCAGTTTTTGTTTTTCTTTTGCATTTGGAATAGACCAGTTTGTATTGGATGGCAGGTATTTTTCCAGTGAAAGATCCTACTCTGTTTCTCAATACAGGGCTCCTCTTCCCCTCATTTTAAATTGTACAAATGAGCACTGGGCCACACCATCAATGTCACAAAACTTAACATTTTTTTTCTGGAACCATGCACAAATATTTCCAGAAAAGTGCAGTCCCAGTATAGATTTGCCAATTGGTGTTGGGCCATATTTCCAGCTATTGTAGACTGACATAGTTTAATTGAAATCAGTGGAGCTACGTTGATTTACAAAAGCTGAGGTTCAGGTCTACCATCTCCATTACTGACTGTAATTATGAAAAGTGCATTTGTTTAAAATGGAAGACAAATGACTAGATTCTCCCTGTCCCGCATCACACCTGACTGTGAGTAGATGTTTTCCAGATCCATCGTGTTTATCACAGGCCAAGGAGAGAAAAAGTTTGGGAAGTCCTTTGCTAAGTTAAATCATTAGATGTAATGATGTAAAACCAGGATAAAGGTCTGTTTAACTCAAGTTTTTTAATGTTAATGTTCTCTGGTAAAGAAATTATTTTTCCCCATGAAAAAAAGTCAGTGAAGATGAAAAATATTTTCATTTTAATCAAAAGTGTTTTATGAATCTTTTAAAAACAGCTTTGATGAACATGGACATTAGTGTAGTCACCCAAGGCATAGGCAACCCAGAATCTAGTGCCCTTGTTCCACTGTCTTTTTAATGTGGTGCCTGATCCTGGGATTTAGGTACTAAAGTGGTAGTTAGGTACCTACATCACTTTTTGAATCTAGCCCAACCTTTAATTACACAATCACATGCTATTTTTTTTCCATTGGACCATATGTTATTCAGTGCACAAAGCTTTATGAGCATGTGTAAATGGTGATTTCCAGACACTAATAACCAAGTCAAATTTCAGTGAATTTTCACAGGGACAGTAAGATACTCCTCCCTGTATTTTTTCCTAAACTTGTTATTTGAAATCACTAACTTTACTTATACACACATACTGTGGCAGAGCTCTGACCTTGCCCCTATGGGTCCAGCACTTCTAGGCAGTTTATGCTAGCCTCAGTGGCTCACTGTGACCCTCCACATAGCCCTTCTCTCTCTAGGGCCAGGGTTACAGTCTACTCAGCCCTTTTCATCATAGGCCTGCAAGGAGGTTGGAGAGAGAACTCCCACAATCTCTGTTGTCCCTGAGGCTTATTTCAGAACAGTTTAACCTCCTGTCCTGACAGGGGCCTGACTTGCCCTCCCAGGAGATGTTCCTGTAGTGGTGGGTTGGGGGGGGAAACTCAGGCCTGCCCTGTACTCTGGTTTCCAGCCCAGGGACCCTAATGGTAGCAGCTGCTGGCAGCCAACTAATCACTGCCAGAGTTGCTACATTTCCCTGGGCCACTTCCCCACAGCTCTCCTGCTTCTCCCTTCTTCACTCTTACCTTAGGGCTCCCTTAACAATGGTTTGAGGGTATCTTCAATAACCAGCCCTTCAGACACACTTCCTCTCCCCTGCCTGACTGTAGTGAGCCCTTTTTATAGTATCAGCAGGGCCTTAGAGTCAGGTAGTCACATTAACTTAATGGACTCACCTGACTCTTTTCAGGTTAATTAGAGTCAGGTGTTCTCATTAGCCGGGAGCAGCCCCTGCTCTGGTCAGTCAGGGAATAGAAAACTGTTAATCCAGTGGCCAGTATATCTGCCAATAGGCTATTCTGCTGTACCCAGCTGGCCTGGTTTTATCACAATACACACACACACACACCCCCCCCAGCCTGAGACAGACAGCTGGTATAGATATTCTCAAACCAAATGGTTCAAGTTTTGCAAAATTATAAGCTACTGAAAACACATTTTAGTGTAAAATGTTTTGGGACCTGAATTAAAGGCATCACTATCAGCTTTTCCTCTAATAAATTATCTTCACAGAATACTTTATTTATGATCTGTTGAAAGATAGATAAGCATTATTGTGGGAAAACTGACATACAGAAAGGCTAGGTAGCTTGTCCAAGGTCACACAAGAAGTCTGTGGCACATCCAGGAACAAAACTGTTACTGGGCTTTATCCAAAAGATCATCCATCTTTTCACTAAGCCTTCCCTACTTCCAAAAGATGTGCTGCTTTGCTGTTTAAAAAAATTAAATGATGCTTTGTGAGACCAAGAGACAATGACAATGACAGTAAAGGATGGAGCATCAGCCTCTACTCTGAATTTCTATTCAGTTAGACATACAGAACAATACCATTTAAACTTTTGTTGATTTATTGAAACATATTTTCTCCTATTCATTTCTTATAGTTTATCATCTCATTTTGGGTAATTTACTGCTTGAGAGACATTGCTGTTATTACATTTGGGGCCAGCTAGCTATATTTTCCTTTATCTTTAATGCTTCTGCGCTTAACTGTGCTTACAGAACTCCTAGGAAAATATAGTGGGTTTTTGTCCTATGGTATAAATCTTGCAACAAAACTCCTTTTTGTAAACTCTGAATATATTGCTATAAAAAGGAAGGCAGCCATCTACTGACTACTGGACACAGTTAAGCTGTGGTGATTGTGATAATTGTCACTGCAGTGGTGTTCCAAAATGTACAAGATGCTTTTCAAATACAGAGGAAGGCCTCTATGGGCCAGATTTAGCTGGCATAAATTAACATGATTTTACTGATATCAATGAAGCCTATCACCAAACCTAATGAATTCCCTTTTCTGGCCACTCACTATAACTGCTGTCCGGGGAATCCAAGCTTGTGTACACTGTGTTCCTTGTTGAGGTTTTAAGCTTCAAGAGCAGAGGTGGGCAAACTACGGCCTGCAGGCCACATCTGGCCTGTGGGACTGTCCTACCCGGCCCCCAAGCTCCTCTCCCAGGAGGCTAGCCACCAGCCCCTCCCCCGCTGCTCCCTCCCCCACAGCCTCAACTCGCTCAGCCATTGGCACAATGCTCTGGGCAGAGGGACTGTGAGCTCCTGGGGCAGTGCAACTGCAGAGCCGAGCCTGACCTGGTCCTCTGTGCTGTGTGGTGGTAGCAATGGCATGGCCCAGCTCCAGCCTGGCAGCATGGCTGTAGCACCGCCAGCCACCGGTGCTCCAAGCAGCGCAGTAAGGGGGCAGGAAGCAGGGGGGGGTGGACAGAAGACAGGGTAGTTTGGGGGGTAGTCACTGGGCAGGGGTATGGATAGGGGTCAGGGCGGTTGTGGGGGGGAACAGGGGGTTGAATGGGGGCAGAGGTCCTGGGGCGGCAGTGGGGGGCGGGGGTGGATGTGGAAGCAGGGGGCAGCCAGGGGACAGGAAGAAGGGGTGGTTGGATGGGGCAAGGGTCCCAGGAAGGCTGTTAGGAATGAGAGGAGGGGTTGGATGGGGTGGCAGGGGTCCAGGGACGGTCAGGGGACAGGGAGCGAGGGTGTGTGGATGGGGCAGGGATCCTGGGGGGGCTTTTAGGGAACAGAGGGTTCTGGATTGGGCAGGAGTCCTGGGGGGATGCAGATAGGAAGTGGGGGCTGGGCCACGACCCCCTCCCCTAGCTGGCCCTCCATACAATTTACAAAACCCGATGCAGCCCTCAGGCCAAAAAGTTTGCCGACCCCTCTTCTAAATCCTCAGCAGCTGATAACACTGTTTCCTTCCTTGGCCTGTCTGGCACATTGTCTGGGCACCGAGTCCCACCTGCCCTAGGTCACAGAACCTGCACTGACCCACAAGATACCCCAAGTACGTAAACAAACTGGTCTCTCAGAACTCCGCCCCAAAGGTGGAGTTTGCTATTCAGGTTCTTCAGGGGCACACAGCAGCTGTGAAGCATTTAACATGCAGAGAGACACATTGTGCAGTCTAACACGTTTATGCTTTTTTATACTTAATCACGTAAAGTATAAGAGAGTAGAGATAAAACAAAAAAAAAATCTTAATCTGCAATATCCCTCACTTTGTGTCTTATCCTTCTCGTGTGAGCCCTTGGGGAGCCATGGGTGCCCATGGAAGCAGGTAAGGTGTCGTCTCATGCACACTATTGCATGCTAGCTGGTTTCTGTCCCACATAGATCCCCTTCCCAGCTTATGTGACCTTGTTTTCTCCTGCCCCATGCTTCCTCTTTCTGTCTGGCTCTTCATTTTAAACTCTTCCTGGTCACCTAGCCACCTTTGTTCTTCTCTTGATAACTTTCCATTGCTCCTAACTTTTCCCTTTCCTTTAGAAGAATCAGCTCAACGGGTTTCCTAAGGATGCAGCTCATTCATTGTACCTGACATTTTCATTTGAATAAAGTCATTAAATCCCAAACATTTTCTGTTGAATCTATTTGGTGCATACATGCTACAGGACTTGTCTGTGGCTCGAACAGTGCTGACATGTAGACACTCGTGGTACAGCTGATTTTCATAATACAACTTCACAAAAATCAATCGGAAATCAGAAATTATAGAGATATAATTCCACTGATTTACACCAGTTTGGGATGTGGCCCCCCATCTGCCCTGATTAACCAGGGATTAATCTCTTTTTACATTCTAAAAAGAGAAAGGAATGGGAAAGGGATGCAATATAAAGCACAGTGATCAGTGATTCTACCTACATATCTTATTAGCTACATGGTTTTGTTTCTAACATATGATTTCCCTTCCTCCATCTTTCAAGCTCTTTATCTTTTCTTTCAAATGGCTACAGTCATTTAATCAGGCCAAGTTTGACCTATTAAACAAATTATAGCTGTAGCAAATATTAATGAACTGGCTGCCCTCATCTTTTGTTCTTTGTACAAATGTATTTTCACCTAAATCAACACCATCACTGAAAAGGACCTCTCAATGTGGAGCAATTATTACACATTCTTTTTTGTGCCTTTACATAAAGGCAGGCTGATAGCTACTGGAAATAGGCTAGATCTTGATATAAATAAATTAGCCAATTTTGTGACAGTTTGGGGACTCAAATGAGGTAGGGGGTTTAAGCAGACTGAGGTAAAATAGTAGTGCCCAGAAGTTTAATGGGCGAGTCAACTAGAAGGTAACATATTTTTAAGCATGCCTGGTTTTACAACGAGTTGATTTGGGAAAATCCTCAGTTATTTTGTAAAGGTCAGAAATATTATGTAATATATACTTACAATCAGCTCTCCCACTCTCACTCAACTACTTACAGAAGAAACATATCACGCAGGATATATCCTATGAAGGAGTAGATCCTACATATGGTGAATCTCAAACAAACTCAAATATAGGGTTAAATCCTGAGATGTTAGCATTTAAGGACTATGGAAATCTATGAAGATAAAACTGGGCAATAGGAGTCTCCATCCCCTATATCATGTGCTGTGGAAATAATTTTCTTGGCAGGTCTTTGTAGACATGTGAAAGGAAAGGGGAATAGCTGTATCATTCACAAAGAAGAGTGTGTTGCCCGTGGTTCCACATACAGTGAAGATAGATCTACATATTTCAAACCTGACATAGAGGATGTAGTTCATATTAGTTTTTCCACACCCCTCCCACTGTGCCAAAACCAGCAATGGTCATCCATGGATCAGCTCTGTGTGTGAGTGCATGTTTCCTGGCCTGACACACGATGGTGCTGATGTGTCCTTCTGAAAAAACACAGCTTTCCATTTTTTTAAAAAATCCCAACCAACTCTATTCTTTCTCTCAAGCCTGTTATGCAGCAGCTTAGTTTCAAGGGGCTAAAGTTATTTAATAGCCTTGGGTCAGTTCTTTAAATTTTTGGGTCCATTGATATTCCATCTGAAATGAAGGCCAAAATATATATTGTTCATTAGGAGAAGGCAGTAGTTTAGCAAGTACAGTGTAGAGTACCATAGGTAAATACACCACAGTTTAGCTTGGCTTTTAAGAGTCTCCAAAAGACTACTATTGTGACATCGGGCAGTCATGAGCATGGCATAAGGCCCACATATGGACAATCCACTTTTCAGTAATCCACTTCAAAAATCCACATGAACCCAGAGTCCCTGTAATACATAGATGGAGGATTAGTGATAATACAAGTAGACTTCAAGTTGGTGATGAATTCATAATTGTAAATTCCCTGTTTCTCTAGGGCAAGTCTAATTTTACAATTTATCCCAAGTGAAAAGTAGTAGTATGTAGTTGCACTACCTCAGGAGCAGACCAAGGAATGAATTCTAGGAGTCAAACTTTTCCCTTGCTCCACCCTTGCTATTTGAGCATAGTAAATTCTTCACCTCTTAGAATGAATTAGCTTATTTCATTCTGGGTACCAGGCCAGCTACTTTGGTTAGTGAGTAGCGGTGGGCAAAGCCAGGACTCCTCCCCAACCTGTCCTCTTTTTACCCACTTGCTCACCTGATAAATTATGCCCGCAATCACTGCCTTCATTATCATGGACAGCATTAAAATCTGTAGAGGGCCAAGAAGGGGAGAAAAGGGGACCCTTACTTCCTTTAATCCTCCTATGCAGGTGTTTAAGGGTTGTGCCAGTCTAGCCACAAGTTTTAGTAAAATGGCCAGAAAATGATAATTCTGTTCCATGACAACTTTTGAGGTTCTCACCCCCACCCCCACACATATTGGAACATCAAGAGCCGTTGAACGTTTTTTGAAAAATTGACTTTTTTTTTAATCCAAAAATACAAGAGTCAGATCTCAGAAACCTTCCCATCAAAGACATTTCTGAAATTGACAGATCTCTGTGAAACATATTGGCTTCAATGAAACAGCTGTTTTTGGTTTCAACAAAATAAAGAAAAATGCTGAAGATGTTCCAAACGTCTGGTTTTTAGTAATTAAAAACAAACAAAAAGCCCCCCCCAACCTAATCTTCTATTAACATTATTTTACAGGGCAATATTTCTCTACTTTGTTTAAAAAAATTCCACACTAGCTAAATTTTCATTCAATCCAGATAAGAGAGGCAAATGTTTACCAGGTTCAGACCTTAGGCCTAATCTATACTTAAGTTTTGCCTGTATAGCTACAGTTGGTTAGCAGTGAGGGGGGAAAACCAACAACAACAACAACAAAAAACACACACCTCTAACCAAAATATCCATGCCAGCAAAATATCTAGTGTAGATGCAGTTATACTGTCAAAAAAGTCCTTTTTCAAGTAGAGCTTATTTTGTTTTGGGAATCAGTAATGGACTCTTTTGCTGGTGTAAGCTCTGTCTCCAGTGGGACATTTGTCGGTATAGCTATACCAGCATCACTGTACTGGAAATAAAAAACTCTAACGTAAGCAAAGGCTTTCACTGAGTGTTACAGCTCTTTGAAAAGAAAGTGAATTGTCAGGTGAAATGTAAGTTTCAAAAAGTTTTTTTTGGCAGACTCAGCATGGGAATGGAATTTCTCACAATATTTCAGCACTTCCAGTTGAAACAATGAATGCAAGCCAGAAAGTTAATCAAATTTATTTTGAACTTGGTTCATATTGAACTTTGGTGAAGGGTTAGCTCATTTCTTATTTTATTCGGACTGATTCACCCTTGCCTAATTATTTTTAATGTAGTGACAGTGAACATTTTCTGTGAGACAGCTGCTGTTGCATCTTAGATAGCTAATAAATTCAAGAAAAAAAAATATATATATATATATATATATATATGTGCCAGGATTGCACAGAATTTCTGTGTGTGTCCTCATCCATCTGGTATACACACCATATGCCAGTTTCTTTAGCATGCATTGGGAAAGAAATGTTAGGGCAAGAGGAGTCCAGGGAATGAGATACGATAAAATTAGGTAGCACTGTATATGACAACCATAGCTATTTCACCCCTCCTGGATGGGGTAACAGGGGACCTACAGAGAAATTTTTCCTTGGCTCCTGTTTGCTCACTACAGGATATGAGTAATTACCTTTGTAATCAATGGAAATTACTCATATCCTGCCTTCTGAGTTTCTGGAGAAGGTAGAATTAGAGCAGCCAGCTCATGCTACGTAATTCCGCTTCTGTGGACAGGTTTTCTGGCATAAACACAGTAATTTGGCTTTTGAAGCTCTTATATCACAGGCAAAATAGTTAATGGTTGGTTGAAAGTGTCCTGTGGGCTAGATTGTGCAACCTTTACACACACTGGTGAACATCTGTGTGCATCAATGGTCCCACTGAAGTAGATTATTATTATTTACACCATCCAAAAGTGTGGTAGGCACTTTACAGAGCCATTAAAGGGCAATAGACCTGCCTAGAAGAGAATACAATCCATCAATCTCATTGAGTCATCACTCAGCTTCCGTTCAGCCCTTATACAGGCAAAAAACTCTCATTTTGTCCGGGTGAGCAGAAGTGCAGGGGTTACATTGTCTAGCCCTACATGTTTAGTAAGAGGTGATGTATTTCTCTATCATTCTGGAATGTTCTTATATTATGAAGTGTATCCCAGACATATTCTGGAGGGGACATTACACATAAGAACATACTAACAGCCATAGTGGGTCAGACCAAAGGTCCACTTAGCCCAGTATCCTGTCACCCAGAAACTTAAAAAAAAGAAGGCAGAAAGCTTAAAAATAAATCCCACAAATGCATTGCCATCACTCTTGCATGTCTCAAGGAATAGGAATATAGGGCTTTGTCATGGCATTTAGGCACAGCTTGCAATGTGCAGCTTCAGTGTCTCAGCGAATGTCTATGCAGCAGTTCAGGGGCAGCAAATTCCCTCCTGCATGCCAAATGAGTTCTGTCGTATGTGTGTGTGGGCATGGAGAGCAGACTTGCAGCCTTGCCTTCTCTCTACCCTCCTTGCCTGTTGTGGGAAGGGATCTATCACTGGGGGAGCCTCCAGGCAGTGTTTCTGCATTTCAGACATTCTTCAGTACACTTGTGATACTAAGGCTACACTAATTTGTGTTTTGTATTACAGTAGAAAACAACCTTGAGGCGATCTTGTAGCACAGCTAGACTCCGGGGTTTCTGTCTCTGCATTATGCAAATGTTCATACAAGAAACAGAATAATAAATGCAGATCAGTTTACTCACATCGTTTTCATTCCAGTGTTTGGGGTTTTATGTGGACCACATTCAGCTATGGATCCTGGTCACATGCCACCTGAGGCACGTTGCACATACGCTAAGAAGAAGATGGTGTCAAGAGCCTGTTGTGAGCTGAGAGTTTTGCCTTTCCCTAGGGCAGCGTTTTCCAAACTTGCTGCTCCAGGCCAATAAGGGCTGCAGGAAGTGGCACAAGCTGAGGATGTACTGGCCGCTGCTTCCTGCAGATCCCATTGGCCTGGAGCAGTGAACCGTGACCAGTGGGAGCCGCGATGGGCCGAACCTGCAGACACAGCAGGTAAACAAACCAGCCCAGCCCACCAGGGGCTTTCCCTGCACAAGTTTGGGAAACACTGCCCTAGGGTATATCACATCTGAAATTGAGGCCCAAACTTAACTTTCATTCAGTCCTTACACAAGCAGAACTCTGACTGATTTCAACAAGAGTTTTCTTTGTGTAGGACTGCGTGAAAACAGAGTATGGGCCTATGGGTTAATTTTTCAGATTGTATTCTGGGACATGCCATTGCTTCAGCGTTCACATCACACTCCTCATCAATAACTGGCCCAAGCCAGGAACGCTAAGATCCAACAAGTAAATCAACTTCAGTGAGGAATCCTGGTCATGTGCCATCTGTGGCACATTACGCATATGCTAAGAATGGCTCTTTACAGAGCCAAGCTTGCTTTTGGATGCTGTAAATAATAATAATAATAATAGTGGTAAATAGAGCCACAATATTTTTGTATTTTCAAACAGCCTCAATTATTATGCTTAATCTCACAATTTTCTGCCTATCATTACAAGCGGTTTCCATTGTGTCAACATAATTTAGCTTTAGTTTCACTGGGACAGAGTATAAACCATGTAAAGTACATACCATATATACTCAATCATAAGCTGGTTTATTTATAAGCTGACCTTCCCCTCCCACACAAGATGGATAAGTAAAAATGGAAAAATATTATAACCCATTTAAGCCAACCCTATAATTCAGGGGTCAGCAAACTTTGGCTCCTGGGCCATCAGGGTAAACCGCTGGTGGTCCAAGATGGTTTGTTTACCTTGAGCATCCTCAAGCACACAGGTAAACCTAATTAAACAAAATGTCCTGGTGCACCAGCTGCTTACCCTGATGGGCCAAGACAGCAACTGGTGGAGAAATATTTTTCCAGGGGGAGAAGCTGGGAGTCAGAGGAGTAACCCATGTGACCACACTCCACATGACCCCACTCCTAGCCCGAGACTCCCACACTCTCCCCATCCCATCCCTTCCCACCTTATCTGGGGAGGATGTCTCTGGCCTGGCTGGAGCTGCTCTGGCAGTCTGGGCGGCGTGGCCACAGCCTGCTCCGGTGGGCCAGACCAGGCGGCGCGTGGTCGCAGCATGTTCCAGTGGCCACAGCCTGCTCTGAGGGGTGGGGCCAAGCAGTACGGGTGCAGCCTCCCAGTCCCAGAGCTACAGCTGCTTTGGAGGCTGCGGGGGGAGAGAAGTGTGGCCAGAAGTGGAGAGACTCTGGCCCCGCCTCTTCCCTTCTGTCTCTGCTGACTGTGCTGCCTCTCCTTGCTCCCTCTATTGGGGGGGACGGACTGTGTCCCACCTGTCCCTCTCTATGCCCCTTCATAAGCTGACCCTTTTCTCTGGTGCTTCTCTTTTTTACTAAAAAAAATTAGCTTATGAACAAGTATATACGATGCTTTAAAATCCCAATATCGAACCTGCATTCTACACACACCCAAAGATTCTATTGAAGCCAGTGGAAGTTTTAGGTGACCAAGGAATGGAGACGTGCTCGATGACTGATAATAATGGCAGCAATTGTTTTAATAAGGAATGTGCATGATTTTCATCTCATTTTCTATTCATCTCATTTTTGTCACTGGATATTGGAAGCATTAGGAGTCAGATCCTCAACTGGTATAAACCAGCATAGCTCTTTTGATTTTAACAGAGCAACAGTGTTTTACAGCATCTGAGCATATTTTGCTAGTTCTGCTTAAACAAATAAGGTGAGTATGTAGCCACACCATGCACTGCTAACCAGAACAGGAAAGGTTGGGCAGAATATGAATTTTAATTCTTATAGGAGAACACTTGAAAAACAATTACAATTTTACATTTTCTCATCTTTGTATAATAAGATAAAGATAAATTTCATTTTAATAACTATATGTTCCATATGTGTCAGGCATTGCAACTTAGTAACAATACAACCAGAAGCCGTCAATGTCTGTTCTCTAACTGTAGTCATAAAAGAGTTCCTTTCAGAAAAACGGGCCAGTAGCATTCTCAATTTGCAGTTAATTAAAGTGTCATCCTATGGATATATACATTTGTTACAGTGCAAGTATTTTTTTGCTATCATAGAAGGAAATTTTCTAAAGAAATTTGTCACCACTCTCTGCAGGTGACAAAAAACTAATATAATCAGATATACATTTGGTTGTCTCAGTAAATTGAGAAAAAAAAAATTTGATTATGGGCAACCGCTGATGCTCTGACAACCATTGCTTCTGTTTCCTCATTTCCTATTAGATTTGTATGAAAGGTAGTAGACGTTACTACTGTCACAACAAAGCATATTTTTGCATTCACTATACTAACATGATCATTTGGTGTTGCTATACTCTGGATAATAAATAACTTTCATACAGAAATATATCAGCAACATTCAGCTTTTATCTATGGAATAACAGCAAGTTTCTCTTAGTTTGATTTCTGTAAAGCCTAATCCTGATTTTGGATTTGAAAATTACTCATCACAACCTCTTGGAATACAGATCTATGGTTTTTATAATCCCCTCCTGAGGTCCATGGAATAAGATTCTGTTCCTCCCCTTTATGATCATACATAAAAGGTGGCCTACTTTACTGATGTCAGACTGACTCCAAAGGGCATGTTAAGAAAACTCATTGCAAGAGATTTCAGAGACAGACAACTCTGCAGCCCTCATTGGTTTCAGTAGAAAACATACAGGAAAGATCTCAATGAATCCAACTGGCATTCCCAAAACTTTCACTTTGTTAGACAACACCACTGTTATGAAATTGTTAGCTGGAAAAGCATTCAGGGTATTGACTTGCAAGTAAGCACACCAGGCATACCACTGTGTTTTCAATATTACTATGACCAGGGATGTCACAGTAACTTACAGATAGGAGCTGTGTTTAATCAGGTATGCCAAAGCCCTTCAGTTTCAAAGTGGAAGGCCTGAAGTACTCCACATATTCTTCTAGTTCATAGCCATTCTAAATCACTGCTGATGCATGAGCAGTAATGGAAAGATCTATGTGCACTCTCTCATTCAGATGGGGGAAAAGCAGATTGGGGTTTTCTTTGTTTAAAATTTACCTTCAAACTTTTACTGAATGTGTTTGGGTCCTAACTTTCATTTAGTGGAGCCACTCTGAAGAGTTGCAGCAACCTTATTGCCACTGCACCTCTAATCTAAACTGGTCTTCACTGAGGCTGTTTATGCTGCTGTTTCTCCAGCTTTGCTGGCCGGGTGTAGATCTATCCTCCTAGCATCACCTCTTAACACCCTGGTGTCAGCTCTCAGCTTCTCTATCTTCTGCTCTTTTCCCCAGCCCATTGTCCTATTAATCTCTCCTTCCGTACCCCCAGCCTGCAATATTTGTTTCATTCCTACCCATCCCATCTGACTTTGTGTGATGGGACTATAATATTTGAGTATTTCTTCCTTCTGGTTCTCGCCGTATTATGAGGTTGAGCCAACAATAAAGGCTCTGGACAGTGAAAATGAGAGCGTATAACATTTCAACAATATGGGGCCTGATTCCACACAGTTATTTCTGTTTTGCATTGGTGTAACAGAAATGAAATCAGTCGCTGCCATAAAAGTGGAGTTATGCTAAGGTATCTCAGGCCCACAATTACAGATTAAGTAGCATTCATGAAGGCAGTGTATGACCTCCTTGTTGTTATCCGGAAGTGCATACATATTATCTGAAAACTTGATTGGACACATCCACACATGTTCATCAAATTCAGAAGTGAATTTGATGAACAAGTTTAAGCAGATACAACTTAAACTTTTATTCCTGCCTCCCCAACATTTTTGTTAAACCAATTTATACACCCTCTCAGCAAAACAAATAATTAAAGTGCTAGTAGAAGTAGCTGAGCTATAATTAGTAAAAAGCATTGGAATGCAATTAAGGGGATATAGGTTAGTGTCCAATAATAGGACCATTAGTATATGTCATACCTTTATTCTTCAGCACAATCTTTTTCTTAAATTATCTCAATTCTATCTCATAAGAAAGAACAAATTACCAAGAAGAATTGGGAGTGGAAAACTCAGGTTCACACTGCAGGAAGCTGCGTAAAACTTAAATTTAATTAAACTCTTTGGGGTTTTATGGTACCCAACTTACAGATTTGTCCACCTCACAGCAAAACCACTTATGTGTAAGCATGACATAATGGGATGCCTCTCTGAGATATTTCAAAACCAAATAAAGACCTGTTCAGATTAGTACAATGTTTTTTGTTTCAAAAATGGTTTATCTTAACAGCCAGAGATAAATGTAACTGAATTATTATACAGCTATAAACATATTTATTTTTAATAAGCATTACTTTTAACCTCTATGATCACTTCTTGGTTTGGTAATGGCCATTCCTGCAAGAACTTTTATTGTTGGCACCATGCTAACATATTGTATCTTTCTTGTGAAGATAATCTAAAATGGTTCTTTAGTAAACTTCAATTCTCAACATACTCAAGCCAGTTTAAGTCCAATAGCGTATTGTCAGTCACGCAAGTATAAACTTTCAGGAGCAGGATCTGACTTAAAGCCCCAAACTCAGCAGGTAGCAGAAATATGCAGAAGATGTTGCCTTTTGGTTAAAGAGTATGTACCATAGGTAGAGAACCTTATGGTAAATGCATTCCCACCATCCACCCATACATTTTATATGAAGTTAGACATATGCCAAAGATCAGACAGCTGCAGCGGCACAGGAGCCAGCAAACAGAGCTGCTAACAGGGGAGTTTCAGTGGGAGTTCTGTTGGAGGAGCAGGTTTTTGTAGTTTGTGGATTGTATTGTGGAGTTTGTGTGTGAGTGAGTGTGTGTGAAGGCTGCTAGGGGCCGTGTGCTGGGAGAGAGGCTGAGCCCTGAGTTGGGGGCGGGGCTTACCTGATTAGGGGTCCTATATAAGTAGCCAGCCACTCAGGCAGCGGCACAGGAGCCAGCAAACAGAGCTGCTAACAGGGGAGTTTCAGTGG
>NC_133770.1:203960229-204006203 GCF_003597395.2 Chelonoidis abingdonii
GGTTGTTATAAAAGTGGATGGGTAGGGTTCTGTGGCCTGCTTTGTGCAGGAGGTCAGACTAGATGATCATATTGGTCCCTTCTGACCTACGAGTCTATGAGTCTATCATATTCCTATTCTATGAGAATTATCAAATATTTTTACATCACACACATAGGATATTTTTAGTCTCTCTCTCTTTCTATTTATTTATTTAGCTTTTCCTTTTGGTTCTTTGCTATCTCAGAATCACTGCAACATGTTGTCTTGCTAATAAAGGTCAGCATCTGAAAACAGGCCACACAGTGATTTGAATATCAAGCACACAATGTCTAAGAAACCTGGCATACATTTACCTTCAGCTGTTTGACAGGTATTATGATACCAATTGACTGTGAACTTTTACATGTAATTTAAAGGCTAAAATATATTTGAAAATTGGGAAAGGAAAATGAGAAACAAACTCTAATGAGGACAGAAGAAATCCATTCTCGTAACAAGGCTTTAGCAAGGATGTGGAATAGTCCAACCTAACTATTTCTTAAAGTAATCTTTCTTTTGAGATCACTGATACCTTGAGGAGACACTGAAGAAAGCATTTTACAAGGCTTAGTAGCTGCACTGATGTAAAAGTTCATTTACACGCAAGAGATAAGCCTTACAATATAGTCTAGAAAATTTGAAATCTTAAGCTCTTTCCTAATGACCTTCAGAATCTCACAAAGTACTTTTGTAAATGGAGACTCAAAGTAAGGGTCTTGAAAATTATCAAGAGCTACTGGAAATTGTATCCTACCAAAGCAATATGGTAGTTTGATCTTCTGACTTCCAGATCCCTGCAAGCCTGGTCAAGCAAAGCAGACTGAGGAAAACCATCAATAGCTGCTGTAATTTATATCATGCTAAAGCAATTTGACAATTTGACCTTCTGAGCTGGGAATTCCCTAGGCTGTGCCTGGAGTACTTTGTCACTGATCTGGAAACAATGCTCATATTGTGTCAACACCTAGGAAAAAAAGACAGGAACTAGGCACACAAAATCACCACCCTTCTATGGTTATGGTTAGATCTTGAGGAGCTGAGAACTACAGCCTTTAAACGCTGTTTTTCTTCTGCTGAATTTTGTTCCTTTGCCTGGAACTATTGAACCCAATGCAGTATTCTGGATATCAAACTGAATACAACAAAACACATAATTATAGGCTCTACTAATTCCAAACTATAAGGGTCACACCAAATCATAGCCAGAATTGCCCTATTTCTTATTCATCTGGAAGCTGCAATACTACCAACATACAGGCAACCTCCATGAACTATCCAAGCCTATGAAAAAATGTCATCTAGCAAACTGCTGGAAATCCTGTGAGGCTCTTTGTTTTACTAATACTAGTTTACATGGAATGAAATTGCACCTTAACCACTGTGACAAGAGCCAATATCTCACCCATTAGGCCGAGATTCTAGGGAAAAACAGCAACATGCATATTTCAGGCCATGATGTCCTTTGTCAGTCTTGAGATATGTTGATCTATTTTTATGACAAAGAACATGGCTGGAATAAAATGTTGCATAAATTAGATGGCAAGAGAATGGTTATTGTGATGCAGTGCTAAACAGACAGTGTCAATTACACTGGAGGACCACCAGTAAGTTTGAGAGAGATGCCATCTAACTGGAAGTCTGAAGTCCACTTTGTGACTGCAAAATTTTGTGATAAACTACTTTACTGTCTGTGATATAAATTACAAAAACCTGAAGAATGTCAGTGGAGTATCAGGTGTGAAGGATAGAAAGGCAGCTATGTCCTAAAAGAATTGTATAAGAAATATAGACGTTCACCTACAGCTATGAAGGCTTAGAAAACACTTTCCATAGCTACTTAATGTTCATGTAATTGAAATTTCACATGCACATGCCAAGCCCATTCTTGAGTGATGGCAGGAGGATCTGAAATTATCATGATGTTCAAACAGAGAAGTTCCCAAGATATTCCCTTGACAACCAAGAAAGGTGCTTCATGTAAACACCAAATAGTTGGTATTTATCAGTGTGAAATAACTAGGACAGGTTGAAAAATTTCTGTTGAAACTTTTTAAATGGAAAATTGGGTTTTCAGCAAAGGGTATTTCTACACAGCAGTTGAAAGGAATGACAAAAATAGCAGATGGCATGGGCAGTGACTCAGCCTACTCACAATTATGTACCCAGAGGCTCTGGCAGAATTGTACTTGGATGGCTATCCCGAGCCACTGCAGCCATGCTATTTTCATACACTAACACAGAGTTAGCATGTGTATGTCTACCCATGCTAAGAATTATAACTCCCAGCTTGTGCTGATATACCCTAGATGAAAACTATCATAGGAAGTGTGACACATTGAATCACAGAAACCCCTTTGGGGCTGCCAACTGATGTGCCAAGACTACTTCTGCCCCTGCTTTCCCTGCCAGCTTGGGTCTCCAGACCCCTGCCTGGTTGTGTTAGACATGCTTGCTGGCTACAAACACAGACCCGGGTTTTAACAATGTCTCACAAGCTGCAGCCTTAACTGAAAACAGCTTAAGAATTGTTCCTGTGTCCAACACTCAGATGCCCAACTCCCAAGGGGGTCCAAACCCCAAATAAATCCATTTCACCCTGTATAAGCTTTATACACGCTAAACTCATCAATTGTTCACCCTCTAGAACATTGATAGAGGGCTATGCATGGCTGTTTGCCCCCTCTCCCCTAGGTATTAATACATACTCTGGGTTAATTAATAAGTAAAAAGTGATTTTATTAAATACCAAAAGTAGGATTTAAGTGGTTCCAAATAATAACAGACAGAACAAAGTGAATTATCAAGCAAAATAAAATAAAACATGCAAGCCTATGCCTACATCTAAAACTCCCTGGGCTACTTCCCCATGGCCTCCCCCCAGCATCTTCGTTATCCTCACCACAGGATCTTCCCCTTGAAGCCTGATCACACTTGTGCTCCTCAGTCCTCTAGCACCACACCTTTTCACTCCCTGATCCTTGCTTGCCCTCCATTAACTGATGGGAGGTGTCCTTTTTAACAAGGTGTCCTGATTAGTCTGCCTGCCATAATTGACTCTAGTATGTTCTTAATTGGCTCCAGGTATCTTAATTAGCCTGCCTGACTTAATTGGTTCTAGCAGGTTTCTGATTTCTCTAATGCAGCCCTTGCTCTGGTCACTCAGAACACAGAAAACTATTTATCCAGTTTTGCCTTCTACCAGACTCCTGTACTCCACTGGTCTGGGTCTGTCACAATATGCATTATGGTTAAGACGATGATTTGGTCATGGAGGACAGGGAAGTCATGGAATCAGTGACTTCCACAGACCTCCATGACTTCAGCCTCCAGAGGGTGGGAGCTGCAGGGTATCACTGCCGTCTGAAGTGGTGGGGGAATCCTCTGCAGCTCCCCAGCCTCTGTGGTGGTGGTGGTGGGGAATCCCTGGAGTTCCCCAGTCCCCACAGATGGTGGGCGATCCCTGGCAGCTCTTCAGCTGCTGCTGCCAGCGGGGGTATCCCTCGGAACTCCCCAGTCCCTGTGAGCAGTCCCTGGCATCTCCCCAGCTGCTGTAGGCAGGGGAAGGGAATCTTCCAGAGCTCCCCAGATGCTGCTGGCAGCAAGCAAATCCCCCACAGTTTCCCAGCCTCTGTGGGGGGGATTCCTCATGGCTTCCATGAATTTTTGTTAATTGCCTGTGACCTGCCTGTGGCTTTTACTAGAAATCTCCGTGACAAAATTATAGCCTTAATTATGGCACATCCCTTAATTACATGCAAAAAATAACTACCTGTGAAAAATTTGGTAACTCAGCGATGGAGGCAGAAAAAGAATGCCAGTCTCCAGGGTGGCATTCAACTGCCCTATCATGAGACCATCATTTCTCAACAGCACGCTCTCTCATTGACTACAAATCTTCTAACATCACTGTTTACAGTATAAATAGCAATAACTGTTACTGTAACTTTCAAATGACTTTGTTTTTAATTGTGTAAGAAAAAACGGAGTATGGACTCATATAATTTCCATCTTTTTTAAAAAGATACATATTCAGAAAGCCAGAGCCCCCTATTTATAGGAATATGAAAATGAGCTGGAATTTTGTATCTTATTTTTATGTAACACTTTTTGAGGAAGTAACTAACAGTTGCCCTTTGGAAAGAACCATTAGAACGTACCACAGTATAAACCCAAAGGAGCACAGCAGGAGCTTATCTAACCCCAGCATGCTCGCATTGCAGCACCTCCTGGGACTGTTGTTTGTAATAATGTTATGGTAAGCTGAGGTAAGTCAGTTATCAAAAAAGAAGCTGTTCCCATGACAACCAGAACAACATCGACTCTCCCCAAGCATGAAAATGAACTGGAGGGAGGGAGGGAGTGATGAGTAGAGATGATCTCTGATGTTATAATGTTATTGCTCAGATAGCAACATAGGGCAATGAATGTGAACTCTGTGTGTGTCAAGGGGAATTGGCTTTTTTGGTGTTCCAGCTCTCTCAAATTTCCTAAAAAACCCCACAAAATACAAATATAGACTCTGGAGATCATTCCAGACACATATTAATTAGTTGCTGTAATTTGGTTCAAATTTCCAATGGTATGTTTACAAAAAAAGGTTCTGAAAAAAGCTGAAACACTGAGGTATAGACCCTGTAAAACAAACAAACAAAAATACGACACAACCTTAACTATGATCTGCTACTGCAAGACACTATATATGCATACATGCACACATACGCACCCACACAGAGACATAATAAACATCAGTTGAAAAAAATGGCTTTTACAAAAAATATATTTTCATCAAAAATGGATGACGTTTATTTTGGTGTGTGTGTGTCTTTGTGAGAGAGGGAGAGAGAGAGACAGACAGAGAGAGAGAAATGCTGTGCCTTTCTCTGGGAATTAAAAAAGAACATGCAAAGTACTACAGAAAAATGATCATTTCTCAATTTTTACAGTAAATGAAAAAACCTATAATTATTTACATAATGTTTTCATTAATGCTTTCAATAAGTTAAAAAAAATGAAAAACATTGCATTAATAATAAAACCAAAATGGGTCTATTTCAAACATTTCTAAAGGAAAACAACTTAGAAATATCAGCATTTTCTGGAAAAAAATCCTTGTTTTCATTTTTGGATCAGTTCTAAATGCCATTTGTCTTCCTTTTAGTGAACATGGAGAACAATTGATCACTGTGCTCTTTAACCTATATTTGAAGACAATTATCAGGTCCCTCCTCAGTGTCCTTTTCTCAAGACTAAACATGGTCAGTTTTTATAACCTTTCCTCATAGGTCAGGTTTTCTAAACTTTTTATAATTTTCTTAGCTTCCCTCTGGATTCTTTCCAATTTATCCCCGTCTTTCCTAAAGTACAGCGCTCAGAAATGGACACAGTACTCCAGCTAAGGCCTCATCAGTGCTATGTGGAGAGGACCAATTACCTTCCGTGTCTTACATATGTTATGGAAAATTGACCACATGGTTGATTTTGGATCAGACAGCCTGAGGCTCCTTTATCAATCAAACATTCATGCATGGGGGAGTCAGCCAAGGCAACCGACCCCACCTGACAGATAAAATGCGAGAGCTTATATAGGATAAAACCACAAAAATGACATATATTTCCTTAAAGTTTCACATCCATATAAGAAATAAAGCAAAGCAAACCTTCCTGTTTTTCTTAATTTTGTCCTTTGTGGTTTCTTGCTCTGTCACTAGGCATCTATTAATCATAGTCTGTTACAAAGGTTAATTCTACTTTTATAATTTCCACAGTTAGTTCTGCTTTTATGATTTTGTCTACTCTTCTCCTTTTATCCCAACACTCCACCCTTTTTTCCTTCCTCCAGGCCACACATACAGTTCACCTGAGCATACATACAGTTTACTTGACCAAAGTTAGCCAAAGTTTTTTTTTCCTCCACACATATGACGCTCTTGTTAATACCCCACAGAATGATATTATTCTTTTTTTATAGCTGCATCAAATTGCTGTCTTATACACAATTTTTAATCCACTATAACCCCCAGATCCCTTCAACTATGACCCCGGGATACCTTTCAGCAGTACCACTACATAGCCATTTATTCCCCATTTTGTAGTTGTGCATTTTATTTTTCCTTACTAAATGTTGTACTTTGAATTTGCTTTTATTGAATTTCTTCCTGTTGATTTCAGAAGAATTATCTCTTTTGTCAAGGGTATCCCATCCTAGTTGTTGTCCTCTACAAATTTTATAAGCCTATGAAAATACTGCATAGTACTGGGCCTAGGACTACTCTGCCTAGGACTCTCAATTTGACAGCGAAAAATTGATACTCTTTGAGTATGGTCTTTCAGCCAGTTGTGCAGCCACTTTATAGTAATTTTATCTAGACAATGTTTTCCTAGTTTGCTTGTGAGAATGTCCTGTGGGACTTTGTCAAAAGGCTAGTTAAAATCAAGATATATCATGTCTACTGTTCCCTCCTGCTCACTAGGCTGGTAACCCTGTCGAAAAAGGAAACTAGATTGGTTTGACATGACTTGTTCTTGACAAATTCATGTTGGATATTCCTTATACCCATATAATACTCCAGGTGCTTGATTCTTTAATAATTTGTTCCATTATCTTTTCACATATGAAAGTTAGTCTGATTGGTCCATAATTCCCTGCATCCTCTTCATTTCCCTTTTTAAAGATAGCTACTATGTTTTCTTTTTTGCAGTCCTCTGGGACCTCACCTATCCTCCATGAATTCTCAAACATAATTGCTAATGTTTCTGAGATTGCTTCAGTTAGCTTCTTATGATGAAATTCAGTCAGGCCCTGCTGACCTGAATACATCTAACTCATCTAAATAGTCTTTAACCTGTTCTTTCCCAATTTTAGCTTCTCTTCCTTCCCCCATATTGTTAGTATTAATTGTGCTGATTATCTGGTCACCATTAACCTTTTTAGTGAAGAATGAAGCAAAATAGGCATTAAAGCCCTCAGCCTTCTCATGTTATCAGTTATTAGTTCTCCTTTCAAATGAGTAAAGGACTGTACCATCCTTCTTCTTATTCTTGCTTCTAATGTATTTAAAGGACCTCTTCTTATTGCATTTTATGTTCCTAATTAGCTGTAATTCATTATGTCCCTTAGCCTTTCTAATTTTGTCCCTGCATGCTTGTGCTAATCTTTTGCAGTCATCCTTAGCAATTTGTCCATTTTTCTACTTTTTATAAGATTTTTTTTTTTAATTTGCAGGTCATTAGAGAGTTCCTGATGGAGCCATATGGGTCTCTTACTATTCTTCCTATCTTTCCTTCACATTGGAATAGTTTGCAGGTGTATATTTATTATTGCCTCTTGAGAAGCTGCCTGCTCTCCTGAACTACTTTGTCCCTTAGATTTTCCTTCCCATGGAAACTTCACCAATTCTTTGAGTTTCTATTTTTTTAAAGTCCATTATATTATGTGGAGTCTCTGTATACTGCAGCAAAAAGTACACCAAATACCTGCATTTTGGCCATAGTATATGCTGTGCCATATCAAAAGCTAAATATACTGGCAGTATGACATAGTAAATAGCTTAAACTGATTTTGTTGACCAGCTCACATAAATCCCCTTTAAGCCCTCAAACTAGATCTTAAGCAGTGAATAAGCCTTGTGTCTCTACAAGGAAGTAAATTTCACTCCCTGAGATCACCGCAAAATTTGGCAGAATTTAGCCCCAAGAAATGGCTGAGCATTCTAGAGAAGAGAAGTAATTTGTGGGCTAATTTATTAAAAAAACCTTCTAAATAATGCCTTAAACATCTGCACCTGTATCAATTGTGTGTGGAAATATCCCACTCAAACTAGCGTAATACACAGCAATTGCCTACTGGATTTTTTGTGTGTGCAAAATTTATCAATTAAGCAGATTCCTTTGAAAATTTGTCCTTATATATTTTGTTTAGTAATTGGGAAGTGGAGAAGAAAGAGGAAAGATGTGTGTCAATTAGTAATATAAAAAATATATTATATGCCTGCAGTGGACAATTGTCCAGTAAACAGTAATATATATCCTTCATTGCTTCCTCTGCAATGCAATAGGCATCCTCCCTGGTGCCTGGCAAGCTGGTTAGCACATTCAGCAAGTCCTCTTGAGGATGTCTGCTGTATAGCAGGTGACACGTTGAGGGACATACATAGCTATATTTGCCTTGCTTACTATCTCTTGATGTTTCCATATCATCTAAAGTATTGAAAAATGACAAATGGTCACTGAAATAAATGCATTATAGGAAACATGAACTGCATTTTCAGCAGGTTATCAAACAGCAAAATAAAAACAGTATTGATCTCCTTCAAGTTTTAAACCAGAGGTATGATTGAAGATCACGTTTTTGCTAGAGAGGGGCAAAATTATAAGGGATGATCAGTGCCTCTGATTATCTGTTTGTCAAGCACACAAACATACACACAAAAGCTTCAGATGGTTCATAAGAAGTAGCATAATTTGAAAACTATTTGTATTCAAAGGAATAATGTTGTCCTGGCCAAGGAGGGAAACTTCCATTATTATGTTATTGAGCCAGACTCTCATCTGGTGTAAAATATATAGGTAGTGTTTTATCATAGCAAGTGTTTTGTGACTAGCATACAGACAGAATTATAACATTAATTAAAATTGAAACTCCTCATCTCCTCATGGCATTTACACCATTAAAAATTTCTGATCCAGATCCTCAGCTGTAGCAAACCAGCATAGCTCCATTAAAGTCAATGGAACTATACTGATTTAGAACAGGTGAGTACTTTGGCCTTGGAGTTTTCTTTAAAAAAGTCTCACTCTGAATACTGTTATAGCTACATTATTAACCCACATATGTGAAAAGTGCTACTGAACACATGATCTTAAAACCCACTCCTCTAATAATCTTTCCCTGGTCGTTAGTCCCAGAGTGCACTGCGTCTGTCTGTTTAGATCTTGATCCTGCAGATACTTTTACTGTTGAACGGTTTGCATAAACTGAGAGTAGTCCCATTGAAATCAGTGGTATGGTCCAGCCAAAATATTTCATTACAGGTTTAAAGGGACACTAATGTATTTGCCTCTAAAAGCAACCCCATTACCAATTGTAAAACAGCTAGAAATATTGCCACAATTTAGAAAAAAATCTGTTGAAACTATTTTAAATAAACATTTTTCACAGTAATTGCAGCACCAAATAACCTGAAAATGTTACTGCCTTAATTGTTTTCCTTTGTCAAATTTAAATAAATGCTCTAAATAAGCATAAACAGTGAAAAGCAAAATGAATTTAAAAAAAAATTCTCTAATCTTTAAACTGACAGGGCTTGTTTTAGAAAAAATGTTCAATTATGATTTTTTTTTAATACATGAGGATATGACACCTTCCCCACATCTTTCTCTCACACTGGATCACTTTCACTTTAAATCTGTTAAGTAAAGAATCATCTACAACAGAATCTGATTTCAGTGTAGCGGAATAGAAACAGTAGCAAAAATGCTTCCAATGCACTAAGATATCCCAATTTACAATTCACTATGGATGAAATTCACCACAATGCAGAGGGCCCATGCAATGCTTGTGCAACGTTCAGTTCCTCAAGTGGTGCACAGGGCTTGTGCTAGGTGTCTGCACAGGGCTAAATTTCACCACGTAAGAAGGTTGCTTAATACTATATATTTTCTGTATTTAACACATCTGGTTTAACACATCTGTATTTAACACATCTGGATCTGGTTTAGCTAAGTCCCAAGCAAAGAGGAAGACTTTTCTTTTCATCTTTGTTTTTCTTTACTTGTTTCCTCCCTGGAAAAGGTCAGTGTCATAATAAAAGAAGACAGCTTCACCATTTAAGAGACATTGTTCTAGAAATGTCATCTTTCCAAGGAAGCAATACAATGTATTTTCTCCACTGATGCCATAGCTCTTTTGTCTGTCACCCATAGAATATAACTTGCAAGGAAGAATAACACTTGGAATCAAAGCATTAATCAATCATTAATGCTGAATTTACACTGGAAATCCTATAGAAGCCATTAAGACATTCACATTATTGTTAAGTAAATCTATCATGATTAATGTTATTACAGTGATCAGTAAAGGAATTGATATTATCAGAATTACTTGATAATATTAACTATCAATGAGGCACCAACTGCCAAGCACCCTCTGGTAGCATCAGGGAGGTTCTGCAAGCAGCCCCACCCCTCACTTTCCCCCTATAGGGAATCATTCACAGACCCTTTTGTCCATTTCCACCCGTTTGGGTTCTGCTTAATTAAATTAACAAGGATTCCAAATAAAGTTTTCAAATCTGTTAGTTCTCCCAGACATTTCCTCCCTGTTGTCTCACTCCCCAAGTCCCAGGTGTCTCTGCTGGCACCTACTTGCTCCCATCAGCCCCTATATTTCTTTGGGGAATTGTCTCTCCGCAGCTTCCTGCCCCCTTTATAGGGAAATCAGGTGATTCCTGCTTTATTGTGCCTCCTTAGTAATCAAGGTTGGCTGGCTCCAGACCTCTAGCTGTAAAAGGGCAAGTCACCCTGCTACACTTGCAAAGTTTAAATATACGTGTAAAAGAAATATGGCTGGAAAATAGATCTGGAAAAGTCCAAACACCAACCTTCAGCAAATGGTATAGATTTTATTGGAGATATCAATTGTTATGGGGTATCAGGAATTACATTAGTTGAGAAATAAGAACAGATGACTAAGGAAATTCTGAGCTGACAGTTCAGTGTGTGGAAACTTTGGTCATATAGAATTTCATGCATATAAGATGAAATTCATCCATGCGCAAAGGCTCAGTACAAGGCTTATGCACCACTTAAGTCTAATTTATGTAGTTGAAAATAAGATTGAAGGGCAATTTAGGTAAGTGATGAGTAGGTCTTTTGCTAGCTTTCTGCACAGGGGTGAAGTTTACTCATAGCACCTATATGTCTTGATTAATCTAGCATGATGTGTCCCTCTGTCCTTTCACATAATGCCATCATAGTTGACATAAGAGCCTTCGCTTTTTTGTAGTGCCTGGTAGCTGTATATTTTGTCAATTTGTTGTATGTACAGTTTTAATTATGTAAGCAGAGTCTGAATGAACTCTCTGCTGACATCTAGTGATGAGCTATGGAAGAGGACTTCAGGAGCTGATCTTATTTGCATAGGCACACCCAACCTGCCCAGGAGCTCAACAGGATGGAATTGCTTGCCCAAATTATCACTTTTGGCTGGTGTTGGATCCCCAGTCTCCTTGTTATTGTGCAGGAATAGTAAAGGGTTGTTATCCTTGCTATGTTAATTGAATTCAGCAGAACTGTACTTGGCATAGCTCTATGGAGGGATTCACCATCAACGAAATGGCACTTACTAGACAGGGGACTTGGGTTCCAAAGCACAGTGAGTGGAGAGAGGATGGGGATAGGTATGTTTACTTGGTGGTGTGGGCCCTGCTTAAATGTTGTAGACACCATTTGGCCCTTCCTGTCTCCAGGTAATTTAGACTCAATTGAGAGTCTTGTTACACGCTGCAGCGCTGAAATCACTGATACCTAGGTCTAAGTATTACACGTGATTTGGGACAGTGTCTTGGATGCAAGAGGCTGCTCAGTGTGCACTAGCAGCGAGGCTTCCTCACTAACAGCTGAAATCATTGAGAGCTCTGTTTAGTGGTGGGCTCTGAAAACTTCTTGATGATGAGTCAGCAGGGCAGCTGGTGGAGAGAATTGAAGTGATCAGAGAAGCACAAGCAGGGGACAGCTGATAGAGGGGTGCAGCTAGCAGCCACTAGGGTGATGGGCAGGACCGGTGCTAGGGGTTTGAGTGCCCTAGGCACACGGCCATTTCGCCGCCCCGCGTGCTGGTCCCCCGGCTCTGCGCCTGAGGACGGTCGGCTGCTCCCATGGCTCCAGTGGAGCTTCCGCAGTCATGCCTGTGCGAGGTCCACCGCAGCCACGCGAGCAGCCGACCAGAGCCACGGATCAGCGGACCCTCCACAGGCACCACTGCAGCAGCTCCACCGGAGCCACCTGCTGCCCCCTCTGGCAAAATGCCGCCACTTAATAATGCTGGCGCCCTAGGATATTGCTTAAGCCGTCTAAATGCAAGCACTGGCCCTGGTGATGGGTGGAGAGGCGCAGTGAGCAGTCAGCAGGATAGCAGGAAGAGAAGGACGGTGAGTGAGTGCCTGAGCAGCAGAGAGAGTAAGATGCCTCCTTTCCCCCTCCCTCCACCCAGGGTGGAAGGTGAACTCCGCAGATGCACCCCTGAACTCTGGGTCTGCATTGACCAAAGGACAGCAACTATGAGTGGGGTGCAGAGAAAGGACGGGCACATTAAAAGGACTTTTGGGTTGCTGGAACCTGAGCAGAAAAGGACACTGCCCAACTTACTTGGGGGTGGGTCTTTTGCTCATGGTTTATGTTTATGAACCCTGTTTATGGTGTTTTCCTAAATTAATGCTGAGTTGTTTCCCTCCTTTTATTAAGTTTTTTGTTACACTCAGAGTCTGCTTGCGAGAGGGGAAGTATTGCCTCTTAGAGGCACCCAGGGGGTGGCGTGTAATTATCCCAGGTCACAGGATGCAGGCTCAAGACAGTTTTTTGTTGTATTGTTGAAAAGGAACCCCTAGATACTGAACCTGGCCCTTGTTGCTGCCAATTCTGACTGGCAGAAGGGTTCTCAATTATATATTATTATTCTGAAGTTTGAAACCCGTATTTTTTTTAAAAACAGCCACAAAGAAAATAATGTACATTTATAGAAAAGCTGGGGAGGGCTGGAGAAGAGAAGAAATATTTGTTTCCCTTATGTCATGGAAAAGTAAACAAGGCAGCCAGTAAGATGTACAGTAGAAATGTCAATATTGCCAGTAGTAAGGGCATGATCTGACACTGAACTCAAGGAGTTCAGTACTGAAATAATCTGCTGTACAATATGAGATCAGAAGCATCTGTGTTCAGATTTCTTGTCAACAGCTAGAAAAAGGTACAGGGTACACAGCATACTAGCTAATGAGGTCATAAAGATAGCACAGGATAGGCCTTACTATTGAACATGTACATGGATTCTAGCACCAGTCTGCTTAGTGCCAAAAGTCTGATTTTACCAAAAAAAATTGTAAGCGAACAAGTATGTAAGTGTCGTGTACTGAAGAAAAAATTAAAAAGTCTCGCCTTCCCTTGCTCTTTTTGGAACAAATTTTAAAGAAACTCAAAAACAAAACCCATTTTTCTATCTATACTGATCTCTCAAACAAGCCAACATGGCTTTTGTTTGTTTCCTGTGGTTTCTCTGGTAATGTGTTTTCCAGGTTTCCATGATAAGGGTAATAATGATAGTGCTGCTGTCGCCACTGCCTTACAAATCCAGATCCTGATTTTCTGCAAGATGACATGGTTATACATGAGGCATCATTCTTTGTTTTAGTTACTGAAGAAAATAACTCTATTTCCTGAAAACTAATTCACATTTTTCATAATACTGTGAAGCCTATAATAAACAAGCTGCCCTTCAAATTCTGAAGGGTTCTTCATTAAAACATAAAATCACTTCTCTCTCTCAGCTGAGCCCAAAGCTGAATTATGATTTTCAGTTGTTTTGGTTAATATTTCATTAATTAAAATCCTGTATGGCCCATTTCCACAAAATTTCAACACACAGATTGTCTCTCTTCCTTGTTTGTATCACACCCAGCACACTGGGGCTTTTGAGCCCTAACATAATTATTTTTATTACTAAAAATACTTAACTAGTTTCTTGTAACTGATTGTACCCTTCACTGGTGAGCCTTTACTCAGTGATATTTCTTAAGCCTAGGACAGGAAAACTAGTTCACAAGCCATTAGGAAGATAAGACTGTTTTATGAAGATGAAGAAGTGGTGATTTCTAATGAAGCACACATGCTCCTTTTGCATCAGCATGTGTATTTGCAAAAATTTGCACGAGTCCCTTGGACCAATGCAATTCTAGTGCATTGTCTACAGTCCATGTTTCACTGCCACATGGTGTGGAATATGAATTATTTCAGGCTGATTGCATATGTTTACTTGCACTATATTATTCATCCACTAGATTTCCCTGTGTAGTGTATGCAGTTCCAGGCAGGGTACTGTCCCTAGTAAACAAAGAAGGAAAAACAACAAATCAAGATGTGTGCAAGACTGTTTAGGTCTGTATTAGTAGTTGTTTTCTTTAATAAATTCCTCTTGTTTAAGGAGGATTGTGGTTTCATATATCATGACCGAGCTCTTTGGTGATTCTGCTAACTTCCCTTCACAAACCAGTTCTCGACATGTTTTCCCACCCCAAAATGGGACTGCAACCCCTCAAATGGTATAAGAGTTTTCAGTGTGGAAAGGAAAGCGTTGCATATTGAATGTTGGGCCATACAACTGGAAGGACCAACTGAATTGTTTCATACGGCTCCCTACATGTGCTTTAACTGGCCTAGTTTGCATAATGTGCTAAAAGCGCTCTAGGGTTAATTCACACTCTTGAATAGAGGAAATAAGGCAATAATCATCTTTCGGTATACTAGAAGTTGACCCAGGGTATGAAGAACACTTAATTGATTTGAAATCAATGTGCAGCTTTAAAAATTGCTGAACAACTTTAGAGAGCCACATAGAGGGCTGCCATTGATTACTTATTGACATTGCTTCATTTCAGTGATTTAAAATTATCTGCAAATGTCTATGACCTTTGCATTTGTGGAAAAAAAAATCCTACACACTCTTTGTACCTCTGCTGAAAAGCTTCACCTCACAATGGAGTTGGAAGTGCATGTTCTGTATGATGAGTTCAACTCAATTATGCTATAACTGAGTGAAGTCTGCAATGCAGACAAGACCCGTGTGGGGTATTCCACAGTTCAAGGATTGAACCATCCAATTTACTGAAGATAATGAAATGTGTCATAATCATTCCCACTGCAAATGCTAGTGTGGAGAGGATTTTTCATTAGTGACAAACATATGGACTGACAAAGGAAGCAGGTGTGAAATTGACTTAGTTAAAGTAGAACTTCAAATCCAGGCTAACTTTCCTTTTATATGCCAACTATTTCACAGTTCTGCCCTGAAAAATGACTCTGTTCTTAGGATCACTAATGATAGAAATAATACTTAGCACTTGTATAGCTTTTTCATCTGATTTTTTGCATGGAATTGTAATTGGTGAAAGTGCAGAACTTTGAACAAGTATCGATTTTCCATATAGTGACATGGGTCTTTTGTTTGTTTGTTTGAGGTGGTGTGTGGGGTGGGAGTCCTCAGATTCCAGCAAGGGATCTGCTGTTTCTGGAATCATCTCATTTCTGGAATCACGCTGTATATCATCTCGGCCTCAGTAGTGGCAGGAGTTTGAACAATTAATGGTCTTCTATCTGTGAACTACTAAGAAACACTGATGTATACACATCACCTCCTCATCCTGTCATGCTTCAACCTGGAAAGAAAGAGAGAGAGAGAGAGAGAGAGAGAACAAAAGTTGCACAATTCTGGTGGGAAATAGCCAGGCTTGCAAGGAAAATCCCTGCAAGGCTAAGGCTGGCTGTAGTGAATGTGGGGTAGATTAAATGCTAAAATGAAAAGAGGGAATGTGGTTATCTCAGGTGTCAAATCTAGAAAGTAAAATCTGGGACAAATTTTGGGAGTTAAATCTGGAGGGAGGCAAACTGTGGTAAATTTAAAAAGTGGCCTGGATTGGGATTGTTACCTAAATATGGAGAAGTGGACCTGTGGCAATTTTGGGGTACAGATTTGGAAGAGAGAAGGGAAAATTTGGGTGTCAGAGGCAGAAAGAAGAGAGAGAGTAGAGGTGGGCAGAGGAAAGAATTGAAAGAGGAATGAAAGGAGCATTCTAGGAGGGCAGAGGGGGAAGGGAAGAAGAGTGACTGGAAGGGAGAAAGAGCTAAGGGAGAAATTTACCAGTGCAGAAAGTAGAAAAGAGATAAAGAAATAAAATTAACAGAGTAGAAGTAAACATCCTGAAAGGAATAAAGATAGAAAAGTGAAAGAGAAACAGAAATACATAATAAAAACGTTCAAGACAGATAGACTCATGGGAAAATGATCTATAGCTGAAAAGAGATGGGAAAGATGGAGGTAGACTGAAACTATATGTATGTAAAATATATTATATAAAATAATGTAGAGTAAATACTTTAGAAAAGTATAAGGAATTAAAACTGAGGGAAAGGAACAAAAACAGGAGATATATTGAAACATTATTTTCCTCAGTTACATAAAACAGATCATAAAACAGGTTGTCATTTCACCATTATTTTAATATTGGTGTTATATATGTTAGATATGTCCCCCCACACTGTCTCACAGTGTGTCTGCTTAGGATGCAGTAAAATATTGTAGTTGCATATGAGATGTTTGTTCAAAGATTGTTCCATCCCCTCCACAAAAAAATAAAAATAATAATAAAAAACAACCAAACAAACAAGACAAACAAACTAAAACCAAAATTAAAAATGGGTCCTGGGCAGGTTATGTCAAATATCTAACCTTCCATAATAAGGATGTGAGTGAAATATTTGGACAGAAGTTCTATGTGTAGAAGTCAGTGATTTTGGATGCCTGTTACAAATTTCCTCTCCTCCAATTCCATGTTTATACTCATCATTTCTGCTTCCAAATCCTCCACTGCACTGAAACTATTCTAAAGGAGTTCCCTTATGGCCTAATATCAGGGCTTCAGAAAGTGTTGTCTTTCTCAATTTTGATGATGTTTGTTTTTCATCTTATCTGCTTTTCAACATCTTGGTTTGTATTGCCCTCCTAATATTCTCCTGCTATTTCTCTGGTCACTTCTTCAGCATCTCCTTCTATAATCCCTTCCCACTTTCCATGGCCATCCCTCAGGGATCTGACCTTGTTCTCCACAGTTTGTCTCCTTTGCATGATATCATCTATTCATAGAGTTCAGCTTCATCTACAGCTGATCAGGATTTTTTCAACAAAAATGGTTTTTCTATGGACATTTATATAATCATAGAAATGTGAGTTTGTAAGGGACCTTAGGAAGTTATCAGCTCCAGTCCCCTTTGCTAAGGCAAGACCAAAAAAATGCTAGGCTATCCCTGTCTGGTGTTTGTCCAAAGTGTTCTTAAAAACCTTCAATGCTGGCAATTCCACAGTCTCCCTTGGAAGCCTATTCCAGGTTAGAAAATTTTTCCTAATATCTAACCTCAATGTACCCTTGCTGTACAGAAGGTAAGAAATAAGCCCATTATTTCTTACCTTCACTGGACATGGAGCACAATTGATCACCTTCCTCTTTATAACAGCCTTTCTCATATTTGAAGACTTATCAGGTCCCCCCTCACTCTTCTTTTCTCAGGACTAAACATGTCCAGTTTTTTAACCACTTCTCATAGGTCAGGTTTTCTAAACTTTTATCGCTGCTGATTCATTGAAACCAAAACTTTTCACAGAAACTTATTAGTTTTGATTAAACTTTCATTGGCAAGTTTCTCAAGACCAGTATGTAATTTTTGGTCAAATAGCAAGTGCAAGCCACCCCGGAACACTTCAGTGGTTGAGGATATTCTCTGGTCCATTATCTAATATGCAGGAGACTCAGGTTCAAGTTCCTGAGTGGGAGTGGTGCTGTTTTCAAAAAGTCTCAGTCTCATTCTGATGTAGAACAAAAACAAATTCTGAAATGTCTTTTTTTTTTGGTGAACTGGAATTATTTTTTTCCAGCTAGTCAGCCACTCCTACCACCTCTATGATGATGATTCACAAACTTCCTCTCCTCTACTGACCCTGTGCTTAATCAAATATTTTAACTTCATCTCTAACTTATTCTGAATGTCTCACTATCAGGTTGGACTTGACCAGTGTGGATATCACTGAACTCCTGGTCCTTCCTCCATGACTATTTCATGTCTCCCATTCTCAATCACTTTTTAAATCATCACCACACTCCCTATGACTCATACCTGTAACCTAGGGTTCATCTTGAGTAGATTCCTCTTTCTCCCTCACCCACCTATGCTACGTCCAAATCCTGCTGCCATGTCCTTCATAATATTTATGAGATGTGACATCTTCTTTTTCTCCACACAGCTAAAACCCTCATCTGCATCCTCATTATTTCCTGTCTTGATTATTGAGACTTCCTTGTCTGTGACTCCTACATCATCTACCTTGCATACAAAAGATAGCTGCTAAATTCGTATTCCTTGCTTATTGATTTCACCATGTCACCCCTGTGAACTTCTTTACTGGCTCCCCTTTCTCCAATGAACAAAGATCAAGATTCTTCTCCTTGCTTTAAAGGTCCCATACAAGTCTGTCCTGCATTCTTATCCAACATTTTCTCTTATCAAATCACCCTTAAATTCCCTCCACCCTGACAGAAGGATCTTTTCTGCAATCCTTCTCCCATTTGACCACTTTCCCCATAACTGGAACCATACTTTTTTTGCATGCTATTTCCGAAGTGTGGAGCAGGTCTGAAAGGCTTCAATCTTTTCTTTATTCTAATGTAAATACACTTCTTGACTCTATCATGCTGTGAACTAGCATTCATGAGTTAACCATTTGCTTGGTCTGCATTCTCCAGTCCCTCCCTAGCATCTTGTTAATCATTTCTTGGCGTCATCTTTAATCTGTATTCTATTCTATACCGGTTCCTATACCACCCTCATCAATAAAGTATCTGAGCATCTTCTAGTAGTGTATTATGTGATGTCACTAATGTCTGTTACATTTGGTTTGTAAGCTTCTAGAAACAGGGATCTTTTTTATTTTTGTTTTTTAACCTGTGCTATATGGATGAGTTCTTCAAAATACAAAATCAGAGACCACATTAAGAGAAGTAAATATTAATGCATTGACTCTTCAACACAGAATACAATTATGTGTAATGTTAAATGTTCATAGAACGGTCTGTGAGATAGAAAACACTATGAATGATGTGAGATATGAGTAAACCATGCAATACTCAAAGAGGTTTTGGTAGTTTTCAACCTTTTAAAATGAATTATAAAATCTCATGCAGTAAAGTTTATCACAAATTTGTTTAGATTGAACAATCTCTTGTCATTGACTCTGAGTGTTGTGTCCACATTTAGTAAAGGAGCTTTTACAAAACATTAGACGCAGTTTAAGCAAATGACTTTCAAAAAAAGTGTTAGATTCTATGTATATACAGAAGGTGAATAAATGGTTCTGAATTACAGGGGTTATTTACACTTAGCTTATCACAAAAGTGGTTAAGTGTAAGATGTTAAATTGTTAGTTACAAGCAGTACACTATCATAAAACAACCCCTTCACCTCAAATACTTCAATCTTTACCTAGTCTTACTCAGGCAAACTTCTATTGTAGTTAGCTCCACCAGTGTAGAAGCCTGGCCAAGAGCAGTCTTGTGTACTGCCAATCTTCAACTGCTGGGAAAGCTCCTTAAAAGCCATTCTAGCCTATATGCTCTTTAGAGCAACTCAAAGTCCACTCTAAATTGCCCCTCATTCCTAGTCTAATGCTTGGCAACCCAAAGATCAGGAAGCTGCAAAGGTGGCTCAGCCACTTTTTCAGTACAGTCTTCTTCCATCCCCTCCCCAAGTTGTTCCAGGTACCAAATGATCAGTCGTATGTGTCTGGCCCTCTCCTAACAACCTAAATGTAACAACAGCACACAAGGTTCAGCCATAGGAATCCTTTATACCTGCACCTCTTTGGTTGCAATAGCTCATCTTTCTAACTGCATTTATCTGAAGGTTGGAGGGGTGGAGTTGGGGGGGGAGAAGGCGGAAGAGAGGAGAAATGGACAAAATATTAGTTTTACTTGGGATATAGTGAGATACATATGAACCAATATGTATTCTTTGTTTTCACAGAAGCTTAAACTAGTGCATCTTATCATAATACTTCAAAATAAAGGCATAACCAAGAAGCAAAGGGCAATGTAGCAAAGAAGCACGACCTTGAAATGTTGAGTTAGACCAAACACTGAAAAATCAAACCAATTGAAGGCCTTGTGGTAACTTGCATCTCTAATATAGTATATATAAATATTAGGGAACTCTATGTCTTTGGAGTTTCTTTTCCCTTAGGAATGATTCTGCTATTGTGATTTATTTGTTTTCGTTGACATTTTTATGTGTGATGATATCAGTTATATTTTTTTCATATAAGTGATTCTACTTCAGCTTTAACTTCTTCCATGATCCTCATGACTATTCTCAAAAGAGAGTCCTGAGAAAACAAAATCTTCTGTGTTCTAAAAATGATAAACATTACTTAGATAGCTTCTCAGATGAGCAGAGCAGAGTCCCACTGAAGTCAATGGAGCTACTCTATTTTCCACCACATGAGGCTCTGGTATTTTCTTACTTCTTGCTACACTGGAGTGTTCTTTTCTGTATCTTGTATGACTTTTTTTTCTATGTACTGTAGATTACATCCAGTAGGATATTCTGATTTTTATTTTGCAATGTCTTTGTAATATCTATGTTTCCTCTCTACATAAGCTAAATAACTACATTGTAATTTATAATTGCAACAGCAAAAAATAATAATAAATAAATAAATAAATCTTAAAGCAAAATGAAACAACCCACAATATTTGAAACATATATCTTTGCTGGATCCACACTCATTGCAGCTGAGTGAGGAAGGGTGTTGAAGGTGATTGTAAACCATCTGTGTTCCTTCCTTAATCCAGGGAACAGTCCAAGGGACTGCTTTAACTTAATTTGTCTGAAATGGTCTTCTAGCAACTGTTCCATCGCATTGGAATTTCCAGGGTGCATTGTGTTTTGACTTCATCCCTGCCTCTCACTGAAGAAACCCAACACTGGCCTTAACCTTTTCTTGTCTGAGCCAGGAAGCAGTGATCAATTTTCAGCATGGCAAGAGATTAACATTAAGGTGTCCCAGTATTGCAATATTTTCCAGAAACATCGCAATCTGCTACCAGGTCTTTATATACATGTTCGTTTTATAAGAAGCAAGCTGAAAATTAGCAGCCTCGATTTAGGTTCTTCTATAACTGTTCATTACGTAGATGCATGCACATTGTTCTGAAATATCTGGTTCTGGCCACTGTTAGAGAACATGATCCAAAGTGCACTTTGTATCACATCCAAACACCAGATGCTGGAATGGATGGAGCACAGGTCAGAACAATTATGGAAATTTCTGTGTTCATAACTTCATATCCTATTATTAAACTTTTGAGATAGTAATCCTTTAAGTGATTTTCATGTTTGAATAAGTCTCCTCCTACCCACCACATGGCTCCAGATGTTGATGATCCATGTAAGAAACATAGGCCATATTTGGATTTAGGCCTGAGAACCTTTAGGTGGCCAACTATTTAATAAAACAGCATTGCAAGAAGATATCCAAAGCAGCTTTCTGGCTTTTGGCAAAAGGTTTTCTGGGGAAGGTCACTCACTTGTCCTATAATCTGTGTCTTTCTCTAAGGTTAATTTCCCAGTGTCAGAACTTACTGTCATGAGAATGTGTGGGAATGTGCAAATGCTGATGAGCTATTAATTATATTTAAACAATTAGGAAATTTATGTATTGGGCCTTCTTGTGTCCTGTTTTTAAGAGACATCTGTTTGTGGTTATCAACAGATTGTTGCAAGACACATATACACTAACCTGAAATCTTCAATGTGATTTCAAGGTCAAGATGCCAGGCCAAATTACAGTTACCGGATTTCAACACCTGATTGGCCTTTGAAGATATTGAAAAAGGAGACATTGATCCCCACAAAAGATTCTAACCATGAGGAAGGAAGGAGAACCCCCTCTTTCGCATCTACAATGACACTTGAAGCTATATTCTGCTCTCTTCCTGGACCAGCCATACAGAGATTGAGAAATATAAAACTCTGAACATCAGCTAAACCAAGCCTGAAGTTTACAACTAAGAGATTGAGAGAGACTTCCCCACATGCAAAAAGCTTCCAGTTCACCCTGTCATTGATAAACATACCAGTAAATATCAGTTCACAACTAAGACCAGTCGTGTGAGTTAAAGACTTTGAGAAGGTACAAAAATGATTTTGTAGAGCAATTTGAGAACATGAATTGCTTTAACACCCGTGTGTGTGTGTGTGTGTGTGACTAATTCTTACTCAAAGTAGGTTCTGTATACAATGAATGGGGACAAATAGATGCCTAAGAATGTGATCTTAGCTAGCACGCTAGGAGCTGATCCACCTGAGATTGTCAATGAGAGATGCTGACCTGAGGAGTGTATGCTAAGTTCCTCCTCTCTCACAGAAATAGACACCTAAGTCTGGGCTGCTAGGAGGCAGCTATCTCTGTTTAGCAACCTGCTACTTGGAATCAGGAGGCTTAGGCATCTGAGACATTTCGTGTTGGAATGAGTTCAGACAACTGACTTGCTCCACGCAAAATATCTGGAAAAGGAGGTGATACCCATCTTACATTTCTTAGCCTAGTTATTAGAGCGCTTGAGTGTAGTGTGGGAGACCCAGTATAAATTCTCCCTCTCTGTCAGAGGGGGAGAAAGGATCCCCTAGCTCAACAGAGTGTGCACTAACCACTGAGCTGTGGGGTCTTCTGGGCTCCCTCAGTCTCGCATGCTGAAGCTGTTCCACTGTAGCTAAATAATGAAAGAATGGTTAGAGCAGGAAGACTGCACCTAGGGTCTCTCAGCTGGGTTCCCAAGCCACTGGAAGACAGGGTCATTCGCTCTCTGGCTGAAGGACTATTTAAATATTTATCCACATTGGATACAAACACATCTAAATATCTTATAGCTCAGTGGTTAGATCACTTTGTTCACAGCTGGAAGAACCCTCTACAAATCCTTTCTCTCACTTTGGCAGAGAGGGGGAAATTGCACATGGGTCTCCCACATCCCAAGGATGTGCCTTAACCACTAGGATAAAAGTTATAAGATGAGCACTACCACATGCTCTAGCTGGATTTTGAATGCAACCCAATCTGGTTGGTGGCCTTTGAGCACACCCACTGAATCAGACCCCATGAGTGAGTTAGGTGGCTAAACACTTATTCCCCCCCAGTTCCTTGATTGCTCTGGGGCTTAAACTGGAGATAAGCATCTGTATGCGTAGACAGAGGCATCAGTGCACATGGTCTTAGGCAGAAACATAGGAGTTGAAGGAACTATTACCATGAAAATTTAGTTGCCGTGTGAAGTGAGGTGGCTATAGGGTTTGTCAGCAGTTTTCTGGATTACAGTAAAGCCGCATCTAGGACTTTGTTGCCTAGGTACCTTTGTGGATCTGGGTCTAAAATCCTAAGACTAGTGTCTAAATAATAAGAGATATCTGGGCTAAACCAATGTCATTCTAAAGTGGCTATAAAACATGAGACTCTATAAAGAATTTTTATCTGTGCCTGACTGCCAAAAAAATGCGGGCATCATGTTAAAGCAGGGAGGGAAATTAAACTGGATAAACACAAACTTGATGAGATTTTTGTGAGCAGTGAAGCTTAATGGGAGAAATTAGCCAAAAGGAGAAAGCTATCATTTTAAGAGCTGTATTTCCTTAAAACCACAGTAAGGACTAGTCTCTGCCTTTATCAGAATCTTAGCTGAATTGCTTAAATCAAAGGAAATATCTTTGCCACTTAATCTTCCTGTGAAATATTTAAAATATGGTTGCCTTAACGTGTTCATTATAATTTTATTTAGTTACTTAACTGCAGTAATTGGAATGCCAAATAAATTAAACGGCTAATATATTGATTACATTTAATCATAACCTTGATTTGACTATTGTATTTTATCATTTTAAATAAGATTAGGCAAACTATAAGTTAAATTAGCTGGTAACGTATTTGGCTTAATTCATATTTGCTCTATAACTTGTTTAATTTTCTAATAAATTCATAAAAAGATAAACTAGTTCAGTGAATATCTCAAAACTTCAATGCAAAGCAAGCAACCTACATAAAGAAAGATAAAATAATTAAAATTCATTTCTGAACTCATTCTATATTTTAATTGCTTAAAGTAACACCCCATTATCCCTTTATCCACTTATAGGCCTTAGCTGTCTTCTCACCAATCCACCAGACCCTAGGTCCTCTTGCAGAACTCAGGCAATGATCTTTCCTATAGAGACTTCTGGGAGAAGTATTGCTTGCAGGTTTGTAATGAAAATAACTACAGTTCCAAAAGTGATGAGGACAAGCTTATTCAAAGTTTGATTTTTAAAACAATAGCTTGATACAAATCTGAATAGGATATTCATTCATTTATTTACTGTATTTCATAGTTGACTAGTGTGGTTCAATAGTGTGTCATTACAACTCCTCCCATTTGTATGTATTTCATAGTTTACATTACTTTCGAGTTTCCATGACTCTTGTTATGGATCAGAAGTTAGGGAACAATGTGTTATATATTTTGAAGCGTGGCTGTTTGGCATGTTATCTGCCTCTGTTGAGCTCCACCAGTAATATGTAGAGTAAGCAAATTTCCCTGTCTGCTTACCTTCCCAAGCCAATTACACTATATACATCAGAAGCTAAAGTTCTTTCTGATTTCTTCATTTGTCATTCTAGACTTCTAAGATATTTGAGACGTTTCTTTACATCACTTAGCTCATAAATGAAACATTTTAAATGTGGTAGTTACTTTGTACAGTGCTACAAATACAAACAAATACGGTGAGGAGGAGATTTAGAGGTAGCTTCTGCCTAGCATAAGGGACAGCAAAACACATAGGAGTACACCCCTTCCCCAGGGGGGAGAGGGAGAGAGAGAGAGACTTCAGTGCCACTCAAGCCCCATTTTAAGGATTTAAAAAGCATTTAAATGATGCTATTCTTGGTCCTTGTGCATTGGAGGTGAAAGTAAGCCCCATGAAGAAGGCCAGGATAAGGCTTAAGCATCACTGACGTCTTCTTTTAGTCTTCAAAATAGGGTTTAAGTGGGATATAGACCTTGCTCTGGCCCTCTGTACCCTCAGTGCATAAGGACCAGGAAATTCTGATGCTGATCTCAGCACTAAAACACCTATAGAGGACAGGAAGGAATTTGAGGAGGGCCCTGGACCCTCTCTGTACCAGGCAACAGTGGCTCGACCTCTACAAACTGTCATTAGGTTGGTGTTCCTTCTAGCCCCCCTTTGTCCCACAACAAGATATGTTTGGGTGGAAAGAATGATGTGAGGGAGCCATACATGGCTTCTTGACTCTTAGCCTGCCCTGTCCACAGCTATGACAAATTATTACACTGAGGGACCATACATAGACTTAAAATTGCCACAGGGGAGGATAGATCAAACCCTTTATCTGCGTTCATCACACCCTTCCACTTATCAGCATTCTGTGTTTCGATGGGAAGGAGACAGGCATAGCAATTGGCTCCACTGGTTTTACACCAATTGAGAATTCTCATCCACTGGGAGAACTCACAACTAGCCAGCTGCAGACAGATTACACTCCCATTCCTGGTGAAAATTGGACTAAGAATCTGATTTAGTAGCTTTAAGCCATTAATTAAGCCTTACTGATTAGGTGAAGAAGGGAAAATACAGCCACACCAAAACCAACAACAACAACCTAACCACATTACTGAAGCATTATTTTGTTTTATATATCTTATACGTTATGTAAATATTTGCATTGTCCATGAAATCAGTTATGGCAAATCTAGCATTTGCTTCTATATAACAGTATGATTTAATTACAAGGATCAACTCTATATATGAAAAGTAAAGTTGTACTAAAAAAAAATCCTGAACTCGATGTTTTATGAGCGTATGGATTTTGTAATAATTGTGTTGGTTGCAGAGTCCTTTATTAGAATATAATTCAGGGTAGACATTGTGTTTTGGAAACCATCTGGCATTTTGTGGACAATACCAGAAATAAATCAGAGGATGATTATAATTAATTAGCACTAATATTTTGATTAACATTGTAGCATTTGAGGAATAAATGTACAGTAAGGTTGAAATCCTAGCCTCACTGAAATAATAGTAAAACTGCCATTGACTTAAATGGGGACAAAATATTTCCCAATGTGTATTTTTTTAATTGTTTTTTTCATGTGCCTACACGTCACAATAACTGCATTTTTATAAATTTGAAAAAATGCTTACATATATGTGTTATGGCATTGCTCCCACCTCTCACAAGCACCCATTCTGGCTGGGTGTGTCTGGAAGTCTTTAAACCATCCTTGCCCTGGTATCAGACTGAACCCCCATAGCTTCTTCCCCGGAGGCAATGGTTCTGCCTCTTTTGGTCTTGGTGGGACCCAGCTCAGTCTCTTAACAGTTCTGTTTCCCTTCCTGGGCTTTATCTTCCCCAGTGGCCTATGGGCAAGGAGGGGACCCAGGCCCGCCCACTTCTCTGGGTCCTAGCCCAGGTAGCCCAAGAATAGTAACCACAAACCACTTTGTCCCTTTACCTGTGTTCAGTTCCATTGGCCACTTCCTTGCCATCCCAGTCTTCCCTAATGCTCCCCCTTACCTCAGGGCTCTTTTATGTTCTGGTCCAGCGGCCAGCTTGGAGCTCTTCCTCCCTGCCTTGTTCCCTGCTAGCAATCAGTTGTCCATTGGGCTGGAGTTCTTGCCGGAGCCAGAGAAGTGCAGATGGGGGCTCCTGGCTGGCCAAAGGGAATTGCTCAATGCTAGCAGAAAACAGGGTAGGAAGGAAAAGCCCCAAGGGTTCTAAACTCAGGGGGTGTCCTGCAACAGCAAAAGGTTTGAGGAGCCCTGCAGTCTATGGGAAATACTAGCAGAAAGGAGCTAGGAGACCTATTCATCTGCTACAGGTATTGCCAGCCTGGGCATATTAAAAGGAACTGTTCAATCATGGAATGTAATTACTTGAATTGTTCTTACAGTGGAACCAATTGGTGGGAGACTACTCCAAAGATCAGGGTTGCCCCTCCATGGGTAGTAACAGTCTGATGACAAGGACTTGGGGAGCAAGAGGTGCTCCTGTCCGGCTGCGGGAGCTGCAAGGACCAAGACAAGCAGTTACTAGCAGGGACTGGAGGAGTAAATAAGGTGCTTTTGACTGGTTACTGTGACTAGACAAACAATTACTAGCAGGGACTGGGGGAGCAAGGAAGATGCTCCTGGCTGGCTGCTGGGACTTGATAAAGATAAGGGTTATGTGGAAGTGGCCCAGGGAAATAGTAGCAGTTAGTTAAAGGGATGCAGAATGTGGCCACTACTTAGAAGGTCCCTGGGTTTGAGCCCAGAGTAGTGGCAGGCCTGGGTTCTCCCAAAAGCCACTGGGGAAGTGGCTACACCCTGAGAAAGGGAGTTTAAATAGGGCTAGACAAGGTCTATACCTGGAACTGTGTTACCCCTCTCCCCCTCCCGAAGGGGGCTGAACTGATACTTACTCAGTGGGAGAGCTGGGGTCACTGAGGAATCAAGTGAAGGCAGAGAGTCTCTATGGAGGAAGCCCTGGGGACAGTGCTTCATCCCAGGACAGGAGTCTTTGCTGTGTAGCCAGACCCCAACTGAGTGTACCATGATGGGTTCTATTGGACTGTTCAAGAACTGAGCCCAGATATGGCTGCAGGACAATACCGAGGGCTTTGTCCAGCTGACAATATACCCTGGAAGGGGGTTGTTTTGTTTGTTTCACACATGGACAGAGTGTGAGGCTGAGTCACCAAAGACCCATCTGACAAGCACAGTGGCTGACAGGGGGCATCATGAGCAGAGGAAATTGAAGAAACTAAAAGCACACACACACTTGCCCAGGAGGCGCTCATAAGTGGTGGTGCCAACCCATTAGAGTATGTCATAAGTTTTGTAGATTTTTATAACAGTTTTCGTTATGGTAACAATGGGGCATTGGATACTGATTCCTATATGTTTTCACTACAAAAATCTTCTTCAGTTCCAGTATTTTCATACTTTGGGACCACATCCCCCTTTGCATGTCTTGAAATTGACTACCTTTACTATTATAGGAAGACCTAGCTCTCTTTCCTTTCTTCTGGATCAACAATAATGTGTTTTTGGTAGTGGCATGCTTCAAGTTTCCCTACAACCAGACAGTAACAAAATCAGTTTCTACTTTGGTAACTGCAGTGCTGTTTAGCCTTCACAATGATGGAAAAAGGAGCATTTAATTTCCGCCCTTTGGTTTTCACAGCCTTGATAATGCTTTCAGAAGTTCATCCAAACCATGCTGAGCAGCTGAAGAGAAAAGAAAATTTTATTTTTTTTAGTTGAGGGAACATTTGGAATTTATTAGTGTAGAACAACAGCAATGCCCATGTAAATATGTCCTTGTTGTTAACAACATTACCAGGTTCCAGAGAGAAATAGGTCTAACACTTCGTTGAGATTCTGAGTCACATTCATATCTGCTGCAGTTTCCCAGTAGAATGACAATGCCTGGCAGTTCTGTTTATCACTGAATGTTAACAGTTATTAGAGTGATTCATAAAACCTGCACATATTTCAGGACAGCAAAGCTTGTAAGTCAAAACTTCATAATCTTACAACTTTACATGGTGTTTTGATTAGGAACTGAAGGATTCTGGAAAATTCTGGGCCAGATACTCAGTGACTGCAAATCAGCAAAGCTCCGCTGGCCCAAATCTATGTTTAATACTGTGAACAAAACTTCTGGATATGGTGAAAAAAATTACCATGTAATGATAGTTATTTTAAAATAGGAACCTGCATGTAATATGCATATAGGGAAATGTTTGCCTTTATAATCAAAAAGAGCGAGCTACTATCACTTCTTTAAAGGAAAATAACAGTGTATTTAATATGGATGGTAAACTAACACAGACAGTTTTGGAACCCTTTGAGACTGAAAAGTTTGAATTGAATTCTAACTGGGTACAGTGTTTGCATTCGTCTCAGACAAGACTGTGAAAAAGGAGGAGGGGAGGACAGAAAAAAATCCAGTGAAAAAAAATGGAAGTGAAAGGAACACAACATGGGACGGAGGGAAAAACAAATAGCAGGAAACTGTGAAAAATGGACAGAGAACAGAAAAGCCAAATGAGATATAAAAGAGAAGATATACGCTTTTGCCAGTCTGGCGGTCAAGACCGGCTCCAGGCACCAGCATTCCAAGCTGGTGCTTGGGGTGGCAATCTGCAAGGGGCAGCAGTCCCTGTTGTTTTGCCCCCAAGCAGTGCGCCGAATTGCCGCGGTGGAGGACCGAGGCAGTCCGTGCGCCGTTAGGGCGGCAGGCGCGTTTCCACGGTGACTGCAATTCGGCAGCAGCTTCTATGTGTAGCTGTCCGCGGCGGCTTCAGCGAAAACATAGAAGCTTCCACCGAACTGCAGCCACTGCAGAAACACGGCTGCCGTCCTAAGGGCACACGGACTTCACCCGCCAACCGCAGCAGCAATTCCGCGCTCTGCTTGGGGCGGCGAAAACTGTAGAGCCGGCCCTGCTAGCCGTATGCATACCTAGTACTTCCTGTACCTTGTAGTCTTACCTGGAGGCTAGGAGGTAATAATAAGCTCTGTCTTAAGCCCTATAACCAAGTACTGTCCACAGTATCTATTACATCTTCTGCATGTAGTTGTTCACACTTTAATCTCTCTTGTTTGCATCTTGGCCCCAGTTAAGTTAATTGAAGTTTTGCTATCAACTTCAATGGATCCAGAATTTGGTCCTCTCTAAGGATGAAATCCTGGCCCCAGTGAAGTCAATAGAAAACCTCCCATTTACTTCAGTGTAGCCACGCTCTCACCCAGTATTGGTAAGATGCCCTCAAGGACAGTGCTGCTGATCCAGTTCAGAGTGCAGAGATCATTTCTAGGTGGACCATATCCTCAAGGATTGTAAATCTGCATAGCCTTGTTGAGTCAGTGTAACTGTGCTGATTTACACTAGTGAAGATCTAGCCATATAGACTTCATAATTTCCTCTCCCTTCTGAATAGTACTGACAAAGTAAAACCCATTTTTGTCAATGTATCACCTCAGCAAACCAGACCTACTTGCCAAGAATCCTCTTACTCTTGGTCCAAACTATTGAGACGATTATATCCCAACCCCTACTCCTGAGTGCACAGAGGACAACAATGTCACCTAGTATGAGAAGATCCCTTCCCCATCAGATTTTAACCTGCATTGTCATGCATGGTAAAACAACACACATTCTATGTGGGAACAATCAAAGCAATGTTGAACTCCAGCTATTCCAGAACACTGGAACATCTTCTTTGGGACATATGCAACTAGATGTAAATTTGATAAACCCTGAGTTCCTGGAGTCCAAGGCCCTCCCCACACAGTGAGCCCCGATTGGTCACCTGTCTGACTGAACCCATCAGGCTGCACTCTCCCTTCCTGCCTCTTTTCTTTAAATTCAAAGACTCAGAGGGTCAGTTCCTACATACACACATGCATGCACAGAGTCTCCATTCAGGCATCTTGAGCCTGTTCTGAGACTCTCTAGGCTTCACCCTAGTGTTTACCCTAATTTGTCAATGTGTGTAAATTACAAACTCCCCTGTCTTCACTATGCTTTTACCGCATGTTAGTTAGCGTATGTTAGCTAACCTGAGGTAACCTTTCTTACCTAATGAAGGCTACACTAATTCTATGTCTATACTAGACAGCTTACAGCAGTATCGAGGCAGCTTCACTTATGTAAGAGCTCTTGTGTAGCCACTCTATGCTGATGGGAGAGAGCTCTACCATCAGAATAATTAAACCACACTCAAAAAGCGGTAGTAAGCTCCATTGACTGGAGAAACTCTCACTGACATAAAGCTGTGCACACTACTGCTTATGCTGGTGAAACTTATGTCATTCAGGGGTGTGTTTTTTTACATCTCTAAGTGACATAAGTTTTGCCAACATAAGTGGTAATATAGACATGGCCTAAGTCTATACTGTCTGTCTATATGGGACTTGGAGACCATGCTATTTAGCGTGTGTTAGCTAAGACACAACAGACCTCATATACTAGTCAAGACCTATCCTGGGAATAAAAGGGAGAAAGAGAAATATATTTAACTTTTGTTTCATTTTGAAAAGAAATAAAAGAGGGCATTTAATAGGTGGGGATTAGCCACAGTAACACTTCATCTTCAGCTACCATGTGGCCTAGAATTCAAAAGTTTTGTCATTACGAATTATGTGAGCCATCCAGTCCCCATGCAAGGGAGAACAATATGAATAAAGGACACATATATAAACAAGACAACACTGCCATTGTAACACAGATACCTGCCTAAGAGGAAGAACATCTTTGCAAACGGAGAACACAATGGAAAATCAGAATAACAATAGCTAGAAATACTAAAGAAAACAAGGCAGACATTTCACCTTTATTTAAAATATAAATCATATTCACATACAAAATCCTTCTTTGAGACTTTATTTGAATATTAACTCTCTCACATACATTCCTATCAATTATCCTGTCAATGTTTTCCTATAATTTGAAGTTGTAGGAAAACAATTAGACATGAACATTTACACTCAGCAATAATCAATGAGCCAAATATGATCTGTCTATACAAAGACTGTTGAAAAATGCACCATTACTACATAAAAGCATGCAGCACATCAAGATAATCTGCATTTCAGTACTCCATTGTCTTGCTGCAAATCATCCCTAATATATTCTTTGGTTTCTGAAATTGAATTTCAACAAGGAAAGCTGTATGGTGTCTATCATTAGACCATCAGCATACTGCAGGACTTTACCTCATGTGGGCACTCCACTGTAAGAAGTGAGAACTTCTCAGCAACTTCTGCAGCATATATCAAATGGCTTATTTCTTTACCAAGGAAATTCATTTCAGTACAATGGACATGATACAATATCCACATCAAGTCACATGTCATTATACATTTAATCTTCCTAGATCTCTGCCAGTGGGCAGCCCATGTTACATGAGAAATACCAGCAGTTGTAGCACACAACAGGATTAATGAGCTTTCATTTTGTGGGTGGTGGTGGTTTGAAATTGCTAAACATGAAACTAAATCACAGTAAGTGGAATCTTTATACCACCAAATACTATGGGGAATTTTCAAATACCAAGCTTTAGGGCTCATTGAACCACAGTGTGTTAACACTGTATCTTCCTTTATTCACTCCACTCCTATTTATTATATTCATATACATTTGACATTTTTCTAGTGCCCTTCAACAGTTTTGGACGCTTTACCACAGTTAAAATATACTCTTCTTTGTTACTCTCTCTTATTGTGTTGAATCTAAAATTAGATTGTAAGTACTGTTGAGTAAGGCTTGTCAAGTTTTTATTTGTTCTATGGAGCATTTAACACATTTTGGGCACCGTGGAACACAATAATAAGGCCAGTTCCTGAGCTCACTGAAGTTAACGGCAGAATTGCATTTGATTTTAGTAGGATTTAGCAAGGATTTGGCTCATAGAGCCTAAATGATGATCCTTTTTGTGAGTTCCATGTTTGTATTTTTTAACAATGGCTTTCTTCTTCACAATTTAACTCATTCATATATTCTAAGGCAAGAAATGACCATTATGATCATCCAGTCTGATCTTTCATCAAACTTCCCCAACATAATTCCTAGAGCATCTCTTTTAGAAAAAAACATCCAATCTTCATTTTAAAATTATCATTGATGGAAAATCTGTCAGGGCCCTTGGTAAATTGTTCCAATGATTAACTACTCTAATCATAAAAAATTACATCTTTTTTTCAGTCTGAATTTGTCTAGCTTCAACTTGCTGCCGTAGGATCATGTTATACCTTTTTCTGCTATACTGAAGAGCACATTATTAAATATTTGTTCCCCATGTAGATACTTACAGACTGTTATCAAATCACCCTTTACCCTTCTCTTTGTTAAGCTAAATATATTGAGATCATTGACTCTATTACTATAACATGTTTTCTAATCCTTTAATCATTCTCATGGCTCATCTCTGAACTCTCTCTAATTTATAAGCTTCTTGAATTGTGAGCACCAGAACAGGACACAGTATTCCAGCAGTGATCACACCAGTGCCAAATGCAGAGGTAAAATTACCTCTCTACTTCTACTCAAGAGTCTTCTCTTTATGCATCCCAGCATTGCATTAGCTTTTTTGGCCACAGCATCACAGCGGAAGCTCATGTTTAGCTGATTATCACCATGACTTTGAAATCTTTATCAGAGTTACTGCTTCCAACTCTTTGTATATTCTTTTTTTCTTAGATATATACAGTTATATATAGCCATACTAAATGCATATTGTTTGCTTGCAGCCGGGATACCAAGCAATCAAGATCGCTCTGAATCAGTGACCTGTCCTCATCATTATTTGCCCTGCCCCAATTTGTGTGTCATCCTAACATTAAACTAAACTACAATAAGTGGAAATTTATCCTAGTCGACCTTGCAGAGGGAAACTGCATAATACTATATTTTTAACATCACAATAACTCACATAGCAACAGACTGATGTTGAAAACATGAAATTATAACTTGACTACATGATCAAACAGAAAGATTAGTTGAGTAGCACAGGAGAAAGAGCTACATTAAACGTTATAAAACAGCAATATAGATATTGCAGAAAAATAATGATCAGTTAAATACATTGTTTGCTCTCCTCTTGACACATATTTCCCTTTTCCCATTTTGTTTTAGCACAAAAGTCATCCCTACACTGGCCAAGCAAACATAGACCCAATGCTACTATGTGTACTATATTATTGACAAGCGCATTGGTATCAAGAAACACCCTTTTTTATGAACAGAGCTATGTGCAGAACGAGGTAACAATTGATTTACTAATCTGTGCATCTGCAGCCTGTGAAGGCACTATCCTGGGCTTCTTTGTTTCTATCCAGCAAGAAGTCTATCATCCGGGAAATAACCATATATAGTGTCTAGGAAGTATAGCATCTTCAAACTTCCTGGAGGACTTATTCTATAGTACCTGGCAGTCAAAGCCCAATGACCACACTGCACCTGAAGCGGGGTGGAGGAGGTAGGGGGAAGGAGCATTGTCCAGGCTTGCCAGAGGAAGGTAGCAATGCTTTATGGGGTGGGGGGAAGGGGAAGAAGGAGGTCAGAAACTGCTGCAGAAAGGTGGTTTGTGGTCAGCTTTGTGGCACTGACTCATCCCCTGGGAATGTAAGGCCAGAAGGCTTTAAAAGTTGCAAGCCCTGGCAATGGAAGCCTTTTCTCGACACATCAGGCAAAGCCGCAGGTTTGGCTTCACTGGAGCAGGTTATGGAATACAAAACATAAGCAGGGGAGGGTGATAAGCTGGGGATGGTGCAGTGAACATGGGCACCATGACCAGTTAGGCCAAAGATGTTAAGGTTTCTTCTATGAAATTACTCTAACTAAGCAGATGGGGTGTATTTGTGAGAGGGGTTTATTGAGGGATTTCAGATGGACTTTTTGGGGAGTGGGGCCACATGATGTCAAAAATTTGAAGTCAATTGTTCAGATGGGACATATTTTTCCAAAAAAGATTACACAGGAATTAAATGAGGGTAGGGTGGTTTGGTCCCCAAGAAAACTTCAGAAGAATATCAATTAATTCATCACCTTTCATAACCATGAAGTGGTTCCATTAACAATGAATAGACCCCGTGCTATGACCCATCCATTGATGAAGTTGTTTGTGTGGTTAGGACTTGTGGCTTGGGGGCACTAATGGCTAAGTGTGATATCAAGTCTGCTTTTTGACTGCTACCAGTGCATCCATTGGACTTTGACCTTTTGGGTTTCTCTTTTGAGAGACAATGCTATTTTGACAAGGCTATGCCTATGGGCTGTGCGGTATCCTATTCAGAATTTGAAAAATTTAATACATGTTGCACAGTGCAGTGGTGCAGGCAGCTGGACTATGCCAAGTAGTGCATTTAGATGACTTTTTTGTTTGTGAGACGAGCTGAGTCAGATGAGTGTGTTCACCTGTTGCACACATTTCAGGCCCTGGATAAACAGTTGGGGGTACACCTAGAGGAAGGAAAAACAGAGGGCTCTTCTTCTACATTGACCTATCTGGTGATCAAGCTGGACATAAGGGTGGGCACATAACAATTCTTTCAGGATGAGCTTCAGGAGCTCTTGGGATTGCTCAGGAGAGCAGTATGAGCCAAAAAACTCATGCCACAAGACCTTCAGTCCATTGTAGAGTACTAGGAAAACTGCTTTAGCATGACTGTAGCAAGAACCCTTTTAAGCATGGCTTGTTAGAAAGATGTTAACTGTTTCCCTGACTGATATAATCAAGGCTGTAAAGTTTTGTATGTAGATATAAAATCTGTTCCTCTTTATTAAAAGTTTAAATTATGAAAGGAAATATATTTATATTTATAAAATATATTTCTATTAACGTTATTTTAGAGTATTCATTTTGCATTTTAAATTATAACTGTTTAAATGCTTTCTTATTTCATTGCACATTTAAAACGTTCTACTTCAGGTCACCACACAATTTTTCTGTGTGAAGATAATTGAAACCTTAAATCAAACAATTTTTGAAAAGGAATTAGCTGCAATGGATGGTGACACTTAATTCAAAGTTGTTTCTTGTCTAATAATGAAGATAATAGACAAATCTAAAATATTAGAAAGACAGTTTTGTTATTCAGCAACTTTTAATGTAGCAATGAACTGACCAGTATTTTTAATTGCTATTGTTATTTTCAGTAAAACAATATCTGTTAGAATTATTAATGCTTCAGAGTGCCTGAAACGGAATGAGAAATAGGTATATATTACTCTAGTAAATTATTAATCAGAGCTGTGAAAGCTTGTACATTCTCATTGTTCAAATAAAAATATATTAGCCAGTTCCTCAACTAGTGTAAATTGATTAACTTCAATAGAGCTGTGATGTTGCAGTCTGTATGATTTTATAACTGACTCCCATTAACCAGAACAATTGTCTGCAGATGGCTGTGTTTTATCTGTAAGTCTTACTGTATACATGAGTGCTGGCAAGTGGGTAATGAAGTCTTACAGTGACATGTGATTGTGTCACCTGAACTGGAATCCATCTTTAACCTGGTGTCTTTCTATTGAGAAGGAGGGGGTGGAAACCCAGAGAGGGACAAAGGATGCCCGCCTTATGCAAAAAATATATAAAGGGGTGGAACAGAACAAAGTTTGGAGAGGAGCCATCATGAAGAATCCCCTAGCTACCACTTGAGCTGGAACACAAGTTGTACCAGGAGATAGAATTATACCCAGGCCTGGAAGGGGTCCAGTTCGAGGAAAAAACTTACTGAAGCATCTCTAAGGGTGAGCATCTCTTTCTGTTTGATTAGACATAGATTTGTACATTTTATTTTATTTTGCTTTTGGTGACTTACTTTGTTCTGTCTGTTACCACTTGGAACCACTTAAATCCTACTTTCTGTATTTAATAAAATCACTGTTTACTTGTTAATTAACTCAGAGTATGTATTAATACCTGGGGGAACAAACAACCGTGCATATCTCTCTATCATATCTCTCTATAAAGCCTATCTGTATAGGCTTTATACAGGGTAAAACAGATTTATTTGGGTTTAGACCCCTTTGAGAGTTGGGCATCTGAGTGTTAAAAGACAAGAACATTTCTGTTAGCTGCTTTCAGGTAAACCTGCAGCATTGGGGCAAGTAATTGAGACCCTGGGTCTTTGTTGATGCACACGGGAGTGTCTGGCTCAGCAAGATAAGGTGCTGGGGTCCTGAGCTGCCAGGGAAGGCAGGGGTAGAAGCAGTCTTGGCGCATCAGGTGGCAGCTCCCAAGGGGGTTTCTGTGATCCAACCCGTCACAAGAGCTACACAGATTTATGACAGATGAGGATCAGGCCCATAATTCTCTGAGGTCTCTAATCTTTTCCTGTCCTATACCTTCAATGCTGGTGTGTTGCCTTGCACCATCCATTTTATTCAGTAGACTTATCAGTACTAGGATACCTGCTAAAGTCCACTGTAGTCAATAGAAAGACTTAGATTGATTTCAGTGGGCTTTGGGTAAGGCCTTAGAATGGCTTTTTCTTGAAGTTCCTCTTCTCCTCAGCAGGTATGCCATGTTGTGCTTGGGCACCACCCTACCCCCTGAGAAAAAGGGCTGAACCAGGCCAGAGAGGCTGTGCCAACTCACAGCCAATCAGAGAAGGCCTGGGGAGAGCCAATCGGGGCAGAGGGGGAGGCAGCCAATCAGGACAAGGCTAGGTCCTATATAAAGGCTGCCCAGCTATGAAGAAGCAGTTGCTCTGTGTGTGGCAGGGGAGAAGGACTAGCTCCTGAATAAAGGAGCAGTGCCTTGGACGGAGCAGATAGGAGCTCCAGCCCATTACCTGCCAGGCTGCAATCCTGCTGCAAAGGGTCAGGAAGGTGCATAGGGCCAAAGGGGAAGTGGTCCAGGGGAACTAAGCAGCTGAGAAGGGAAGGAAGAAGGGTAAAGGGAGATTACTGCTAGAGAGTCCCTGCGCCGGGGCCCAGAGTAGCAGGCGGGCCTGGGTCCCCCCTTTTCCCCTTTTGTACTGCACCTGGCCTTTGCAAAGTGGGGCTGAGACAGACCGCAACTGGCCCCTGAGATAAGGCAGGTGTGCATGGAAGGACTGATGTTACCAATACTCCCCTGAGAGGGGATGAGATGGGACTAGTGGGCACTATCAGAGGCAATGTCCTGAAGTAAACCGATATTGTCTGGAGGAAAATGAGCAGGGAGCCATGTGGATTCCAGAGCAGCAGAAGCTAACAATGGGCCTGACACCATGTGTTGAGAGCGCTCCGGAGCAGTCGAGCGTTAATTCCCAGAGTGATTGGCAGGAGGTGCCAGAGATGGTGAGTTGAACCCCGTCACACATGTCTATAGGTATTTTGGTTATCTCACTCTGTTCTCCCACTCTCTTTCTTAAACCCTCCATATAGAATGTTACATTTTCAAAGACTTGCCTCTGCTTGTACGTGCAAGACTTCTTCATTTTAAACTGTGTTGTCACGTGACTACAACCCAGTGAATCATTTTTTTTCCCCTCTGCCATAGACGTTGTCTCTTACATCACATATCATGGACCATATTCATCCCTTATGCAACTCCACTTTTGGCTCATAATCTTTTTTTTTTTCTTCTTCTTCATCTCTTTAAGTCCCACCGACTGTGCATGGAGTCAGGAAATTTCCCTTTTTAAATGGTTTCATGCAACTAAAATATCATGACCTTCAAAAGATCTCCTCCCCATCTGCACATCCCATTCACTACTTTTCATGTACCAGTGATCATGTTCAATAGCAGTATTTATTCAATTTTCAAGCAAACCCTTAATTCAAATCAGATTTCTTCTACTTCTATCACTTTATTTTGTTAGATTAAAACCCTCTGATTTAAAAATATAGAGAAAATAAAATGTAACATGAATCTTTGTTTAGCTCTTCTGATGAGAGGGAATTCCGCTTTTGAAATGTTTGAGTGAGGTATAGAAGTCAAGTAAGTTACACTGTTTTGATCTGATCCTTCTCTCGTGTATCTGATTTTACTCCCATATAACTCCATTGATTTCACTGGAGTTACTCTTAACTCACACTAGTGCAGAGAATTATTCCATATTATACTAACTTCAGAGTGGCTCATATTCAGTTAGATTCCCTCAGACTCATGCACATCCACTGACTAATATATAACGAAATCATCAGGAGCTCTAAGATTGTATCTTACTTTGGATTATACAATTTTATACCATCTTGTTAGTTTCCTTCTTCACTCATCTCTTCTTGTCCATGAGTTACATCAGTGAAGACACCATTCTACTCAGACTCAGAGGTGATATGAAATTAGGAATTTAAATTACACATCGATATGTGATTGTCTAAGGTTGACTATAGGGAGTTAAATTAGGTATGATATGTGCACTGAGGAATGGGAGAGAGGTTTAAATTACAATCCAGTTAGACATCTTTAAGACTAAATTAGTTTTCCTCAGAGTCACTTCTGACTATGACCTATCATCTTCCTAGCCCTCCATTGTTCATTGTCTTGTATTAGGTCCCTAGACAGAATAATCTGGATCCTCATGTCTGGAGAGAGTGGTGATATATACTTGCGTACTCTCAATTGAATTTTGACTTTGTGCCATGCATCCACATCCATTTGAATTACGGAATATTTAAGTTGACAGACCTGATATGGTGACAGCCAGACAACCCCAGGGGCACCTTCCTTCTGCAAAAGGTCACCTTCCATCTAAGTCCAGTGACAGCTGCTGTGATAACTTCTCCAATATATGAGATTTTTCCTTATAAAAACCCAATCATGTTTTAAGTCAGTTTACCCTCTCCCTCCATTTTTTTAAAATCAATCTGTGACCATTTAATTCCAGGTACCAGTGGTGTTTTTGGTAACGTCACATTTTCTTTTAATGTTAGCCAACAGCAGTGACAGTTTGCTGTCCACCAGAAGATGTTCTTTTGATGTACAGTAATAACACCAGCAGAGACCCAGCAGCTGCTAAAGTGGTATCAGCTATGTCACTTTAAATCAAGTTTAGATGATGAATCAGTAGAATGCATTGAGCTTGTGAAGCTGGAACACATAAGAGTGAATGTGGCCACCTCTTTTGCGGTTTTTCCCTTTTCCATTATCTTTGACTCTTTGAATCCAAACTGTTACACATGGTTAACTTAAGGCTGTGGGATGGTTAGATGAAACTTCACTGAGATATAGAACACACACAAATGTGTGGAATATTGAAATTACAAGCTTGAATGGGCAGCTTGTTGCTGAAGATCAGGTTGTAAATGAAGATTCAGACACAGGAGCTGCTCAGAATTATGTCTTTACTGAGTAAAGCACTAGACCTGCCTAACACAAGACACCCTCTGGAAAGAACGGTAGGTACAGATCTTCCCATTTAAAGAAAAACACCCATGTAAATGTATCCACATTTATTTCTGCTAGGTATTGATGTTGGATTGTGCCATTATAGTGAGCTTGATGTAATGCAGTGGAACTAAACATTTGGTTATATTTTCTGTTTACATGGAAAGAAAAAAATTAATTTGTCATGAGTGTTGAACAATGAAAAGGAGTGACAGACACAGTTCAATTTAAAATGACAAATATAGTAATACTTTGACCTTCTGCAGTGCCTTCATCCAAGTAAGAACTTCTACAATGCCTTCCACCTATGTACCTTAAAGTATTTTGCAAACATTAATGAATAAAGCTTTTCACATTACTGCTCCGAGGTAAAGAAGCAGATGGGGCAAGTGTAAATTTGATGCAGAGTCAGGAACAGAACACAGATCATGCTCCTTCCTCCCCCCATATCTTAATGACTAACTGAATACATGACTATGCTATTAGCATGCAATGAGAGTTAACTTATAGCTACATACTTATCTTCCCTATGTTCTTATGTCAAAACTAAGCTCAGAAGAAGGAGACATTATTGACTGCATATTCAAAAAAAGTTGCTGTGTCTTCTTGATATGACTCCTTTTGTAGCCAAAGCTACATAGTTTAGGACAAAGCTGTGTTTTTCGGACAAGCCTGAGTATAGGGCTCAGCGTCACCACCCTAAGAATTAGACAGGGAAGGAATTCTGTCAGATTTTCTTGCTGCTTCAACTCTTTCTTGGGGGATGAAGGGATTATTGGCAGTAAAATTACACTGACGTGTATGAGCAGCAAATTACTGACATCATCTGTAGTGGCACAGAGACAAAGCTCTGACTGCTCACCACCCACCTATGGATAGGGAGGAGAAGACATGCAGTGATTTTATTCCTATTGTGCCTAAACTCAAGATATGAAGATTCTGGACCCATTTAAGTCGGTGGGAGCTTTGCCATTGACTTTAGTGGGGCCAAGATTTCACCCAAGATCCAGGAGATCCTTGAAGGGACATAAATGGGGTTCTTTCCAAATCAGAATGCACAAGAGGCAATGACATATGTTTTTCCCACAATTATTTGTTAGGATGTACTCTTGAGGTGTTGTGAAGATGTCATTATGAGCAAATATAAAATTTTAAAATTTTAAAAAAATCCTATAGTTGTCCAGAAAGTCTCAGGATCATCACTTGATGCAGTTTAGAAACACATCTGCTTTTGGAATGCAAATTCTTACTGGAAAAGCAAAGCAATGGAAATTATGCAAACCATTGTGAGTTTTCTTTAAAAAAAATATTAAACATATCATTTAAATTCCAAGATCACATAATAAAGGAAAGATACTGGAAACAATTCCCATGTTATTCTGTATACTAACAATTTGAGGGGAAAGTTGGTTCCTCTTAGCAATACAAGTGTCCATTTTACCTAACAGATCAGAAGTCGCTCTGATATGCATGTAAGAAACTTGTTTTCCTGAGGGATTTTTTGTTGGGGGTGGGGTAGAGGATGTTCATATAGCTTGCTTCACATATATTACAGGAGACCTAAAATACTATAAGTAACAAGGTTAATCATAGCTTAATGAGGAAATGGAAAATGATGTTTTTAAATTGAATAGTTTATTTCTAATATAGAAATGGCTATGCTTAAGTATCTCCTCATTCAATGGTAACATGTCACATAACCTTCTCAAGTGGCAGATTTCCTTAGCTTTATGGCTCTCTCAGCTGAATAGTATGGGAGACAACTCTTTACAACCACAAAACTATCCAGAAAATATGCAGGCTAGGCAAGTCCAGCAATCCCTTTTCAATTAAGACTTCAGAAAACATGATAATGGCCACCTATTGCCATCCTTCTTCATTTGGTGAAGACAATGCAAGGATCCAATGAGAATCCAGATGGTGATTAGCTTTAGATTTGACTAGTTATGTATAAAGTTGCTTTTATTGTTTAAGCACATTAGTGTGGGGGGGGGATATAAGAAAAGGACCTTAATCCTACTCAAAGTTATGAAAATGTCAACTATACTAAAAGTCTGCAACTATTTTTCCACACAAATATTTCCCTTAGTAGGCTGCAGCTGCACATGACTTGTTTATATGTTTAGGTTGCCTTTCCTCTGCACAGGAATCACCATTAGAAAGCCTAATTTATCTGATAAAAATTAAGAGAAAACTAGAAATATTTTGATATATTTTTCTTGCCTTATTCCCCACTTTCCAGTAGGTATTATTTTATTTTGAAAACATACACACATACTTTACACATCATCCTAAGCTTTCTTTTAGATGCTACTCTAGAATATGCCAGCGTAGTAAGAGTTAAAGATACTGCAGCATTTTTAACAGGCCTTGGGAATACTAATTAAACATGTTTAATTGTTTCATTTTAATTTACAGCTGGGTGAGAAGCAAAGTCACTCACATTATGTGGCAAAAAAAATGTGCAGGGAAAATATCCAAGGAAATGAGGTCTCTGTAATTATTATTAGTCTTAGTCTCAATTCTATTCACTTTAGCAATTAGCCAATATTACATTTTGCAAATATCTACCATTCAAATATACTGTCCACTAAAGTGTACTATAGACAGTCTTTTATAAAAGAGAGAAATAGCACAGAAAGAATTACTTGCAGTTATGCAGCATTCAAAACCAGCTTTAAAGGTGGATAGCAGAAAAAGCTGATCTTGATAATAATGGGTCCAATCCACATTTCCTATGTAATTGCAAATCAGTCGCATATACAGGAGACAATCCTCACTAAACCCCAGATCCAGCAAAGCAGTTAAACGTGCATAGTTTAATCACTGAGTTATCCTACTGAAGTCAATAGGAGTATCCAGATGCTTAAAATTATGCACATAATTAATTGCTATTCTGAATTGGGGCCAAGGACATTACCTTTGAAAGCAGTCCCAATGGTAAACTTTGATACTGCATAGCTTTTTTTATAATATAAAGCATTTGTCTTTATTGACATCGTCTTTTTAGCATTTTCAGGGTTTTGAATGGAGATGAAGAAAACAAAGCAATTTTAAGAATAACAAATACCTTTCACTTAGATAAGCGGTTTATCAGGACCTGGTCTGTGCACCAGAAATAATGAAGGTAGCATTAGAGAGTTCTCCTTTGATGAACCACTTGATCCTTGAAAAATGGTTTTGTCAGAGTTTGAAATGGATCCATTTTCTAATTCACATAATTAGTTTTGTGCCATTTCTGAACTGAATTTTTAATAAAATGTTATTGAAATATCACAGAAAATTTACAAACTGGAAAAATATGATAATTTTATCATGAAAAATTCCAATTTTGAAAGAATGACCATTTTTGATTAAAACATGTTTTCATTTTAAAAAATCCAATCTGCTCTTTGGCTCATTTTAATGAAATTAATTACTGTTTTCCAAAACAAAATAACTCTAATTTTATTTTTGTGGAATAAAATTCAGAAACAGCATTAACCGCTCCTTGCTATTTTTTAGTTCTTCTATTGTAGATTCATAAATTCTAAGACCAGAAGGAACCATTGTTATCATCTACTCGGACCTGGTGTGCAATACAGGCCATATAACTTCCCCAAAATAATTCCTAGATCATATAGTTTAGAAAAACATCCAATCTTGATTCAAAAATTGCCAGTGAATAGAATTCAGCACAATCTCTGGTAAATTTTTCCAGTGGTTACTTACTCTCACAGTTAAAAATTTACACTGTATTTCCAGTCTCAGTTTGTCTGGTTTCAACTTCCAGCCCTTGGATCATGTTATACTTTTATTTGCTAGACTGAAGAGCCCATTATCAAATATTTGTTCCCTATACAGGTACTTATAGACTATAATCAGTCACCCCTTAACATTCTCTTTATTAAACTAAATCGATTAAACTCTGAGTCGATCACTATAAGCAGGGGCAGCTCTAGGTATTTTGCCGCCTCAAGCACAGTAGGAAGGCTGCCTTCGGCGGCTGGCCTGCAGGAGGTCCCCGGTCCCGCAGATTTGGCGGCACGCCTGCGGGAGATCCGCCGAAGCTGTGGGACCAGCGGACCCTCCGCAGGCATGCTGCCAAAGGCAACCTGCCTGCCGCCCTCGCGGCAACCAACAGAGCACCCCCCATGGCTTGGCGCCCCAGGCACGCACTTGGTGTGCTGGTGCCTGGAGCCGCCCCTGACTATAAGGCAAGTTTTCTAATCCTTTAATCATTCTCATGGCTCTTCTCTGAACCTTCTTCAAATTATCAATATCCTTCTTGAACTGTGGACAACAGAACTGGATGCAGTATTCCATTAGTGGTTGCACGAGTGCCAAATACAGAGGTAAAATCTCTCTACTATTATGCAAGACTCTTGTTTATGCATCAAAGGTTAATATTAGGCCTTTTGGCCACAGTAGAATACTGGGAGCTCATGTTCAGTTAATTAACCACTAAGAAACCAAACTCCTTTCCAGAGGCACTGCTTCTCAGGATAGTCCCCCATTGTGTAAGCATGGCCTAGATTCTTTGTTCCTAGGTATATACATTTCCATTTAGCTATATTAAATACATATTGTTTACTTACACCCAGTTACCAAATGACCCAGATTTCTCTGTATCCATGACCTGTTATCTTAATTATTTACCACTTCCCCAATTTTGTGTGTTTAATAGAAACTTCATCAGTGATGATTTTATGTTTCCTTCCAGGCCATGGATAAAAATGTTAGATAGTGTAGGGCCAAGAACTGATCCCTCTGGGAATGCTCTAGAAATATACTCAAAACTCAGTGATGATTCTCAATTTACAGTTACACTTTGGGACCAATCAGTTAGCCCACCTTTAAAATATTTAATGTGTGCATACTTGATTTTATATTGGGCTAGTTTTTTAATCAAAGTGTCATGTGGTGCCAAGTTAAACACCAGACAGGAGTCTGAGCATATTACATCAACACTATTAGCTCCATCAACCAAAGCAGTAATCACATTTAAAAAATAGCTATCAACTTAGTTTGACAGGATGCATTTATCATAAAAAATTGGCATTAATTATATTGTCCTCCTTTTATTCTTTAATTGTGTCCTGTATCTGCCACTCTATCTTGCCCAGAATCAATGTCAATTTGATAGGACTATAATTACCCGGTCATTTTGTTTACCCTTTTTAAAAATTGACAAACATTAGTTTTCTCTCAGTCTTCTGGATCTTCCCCAGTGCTCCAAGATTTATTGAAAATCAACATTAACTGTCAGTGAGCTCTTCAGCCAGCTCTTTTAAACCTATTGGATGCAAATTATTTCGATCTGATTATTTAGCAGCTGACTTGTACTTGTAAATCTCCTTGAGATTTAAGCTATGACTATCATCTTTTTTTCTCAAATACAGAGCAGAATTATTTATTGAACACTTTTACCTTTTCCACATTATTATTCTATCATTTCCATCTAGCAATGGATCAGTACCATTTTTAGGATGCGTTTTGTTCCTCCTGTTCTTCTTACTGTCTTCAACTCTGCTGTCTATAGAATTCTCCTTGTCTCCCATTTTCTTCCTTTTTTTACAGTTTCTAGCTTATTTGTAAACATTAATATCAACTTCCCCTTTCTTCCATTTTATATATATAATTTTTATAGCATCCACCACTTCACTCTTAACGAGGCTGTTTTTTAACCAATGGGGTCATCTTCCTCAATAGTGAAATAGTCGCTTTGGGGATATCTAGAAAAATGTTCTTAAAAATTCTCAACGATTCATATTTTCTGATTAAATTTCTGTCTCCCAGCTAATCTGGCTCATAATTTTTTTAATTGTGAAATTGGCCTTTTTGAAGCTGTGTGTGTATGTATTGTGACAAAGTTCCTCCTCTACCTTGGTGGGTCCTGCGCTTATTGGCAGATTTGCTCACCTCAGCGATCTCCCCCAAGTCTGGATCAACTCCTCTTGTGTCTGATCAGGAGTTGGGAGGTTTGGGGGGAACCCGGGCCCGCCCTTTACTCCGTGTTCCAGCCCAGAGCCCTATGAATTTGCAGCTGTCTATAGTGCCTCTTGTAACAGCTGTGTGACAGCTACATCTCCCTGGGCTACTTCCCCAAGGCCTCCTCCAAACACCTTCTTTATCTTCACCACAGGACCTTCCTCCTGGTGTCTGATAATGCTTGTCCTCCTCAATCCTCCAGCAGTACACTCTCAGTTCCTTGCCCTCTTGCTCCCAGCTCCTCACACACACTCCTTCTCCTCT